>NC_080572.1:31990452-32353934 GCF_030247185.1 Malaya genurostris
CCTTCGATGGCTAAATCATCCACCGAGGTCACGGATCTAATCACTGTTTTACAGTGGAATTGCAGAAGTATCATCCCAAAAATAGATTCTTTTAAATTTCTAGTAAATAATCTGAAATGTGACGCATTTGCATTGTGCGAAACTTGGCTAACTTCTGAAATATCCTTAAACTTCCACGATTTTAACATTATTCGCCTGGATCGAGATGATCCCTATGGAGGAGTACTTTTAGGGATCAAAAAGTGCTATTCTTTTTATCGAATTAACCTCCCCTCGATACCAGGTATTGAAGTTGTCGCATGTCATGTTACAATCAAAGGTAAGGACCTTTGTATTGCTTCCATCTACATTCCCCCTAGAGCCTTGGTTGGGCATCGGCGGCTCAGTAATATCATAGAGCTCCTTCCCGCACCGACGTTGGTTTTAGGAGACTTTAACTCACACGGTACGGGATGGGGCTGTCTTCACGACGATAACAGATCAGCTATGATCCATGATATTTGCGACAACTTCAATATGACAATCTTGAATACGGGAGAAATGACACGGATTCCTGCACCACCAGCAAGACCAAGTGCGCTGGATTTATCCCTTTGCTCGACATCGCTACGGTTGGATTGCACGTGGGAGGTAATTCCTGATCCCCACGGTAGTGATCATCTACCGATCGTAATATCAATCACCAGCGGCTCAAAACCATCGAAGACATTCAATGTTTCGTATGACCTCACACGAAATATTGATTGGAATAGCTATGCGACCTCGATATCTGAGAAACTTGAAAGAACTCAACAACTTCCTCCGGAGGAAGAGTACACGTTTTTGGCTGGCTTGATTATCGATACTGCGATTCAAGCTCAGACGAAACGTGTACCCGGCGCAAAAACTAACATCCGTCCTCCCAACCCGTGGTGGGACAAAGAGTGCACAAATTTAAACGCGGAGAGAGCCTCCGCGTATAAAAAATTCAGAAAAAATGGAACACCTGATAATTACCGGAATTACGCGGCGTTAGACGTTAAAACTAAGAAATTGATTAGAGCCAAGAAACGCGGTTACTGGCGTCGGTTTATAGACGGCTTAACGAAAGAAACATCTATGAGCACTCTTTGGAACACAGCCCGACGAATGCGCAATCATAACACAACGAATGAAAGCGAGGAATATTCTAACCGCTGGATATTCGATTTCGCTAAAAAGGTATGTCCAGACTCTGTTCCGGAACAGAAGATCACCCGCGCCGCGACACCAAATACAAACGAAACACCGTTTTCGATGGTAGAGCTTTCACTTGCACTTTTGTCATGTAACAATAAAGCCCCGGGATTAGACAGAATAAAATTCAACTTGTTGAAAAATCTGCCTGACCCCGCCAAAAGGCGCTTGCTGAATTTATTCAAAAAGTTCCTCACGGGTAATATTGTCCCACACGACTGGAGACAAGTCAGAGTTATCGCCATTCAAAAACCAGGGAAACCAGCCTCCGATCACAATTCGTATCGGCCGATTGCTATGCTTTCCTGTATCCGGAAATTGTTCGAAAAAATGATTCTGTTTCGTCTAGACAATTGGGTCGAAACTAATGGTTTACTTTCAGATACACAATTTGGTTTCCGCAGGGGCAAAGGAACGAACGATTGTCTTGCGTTGCTCTCAACAGAAATTCAAATGGCATTTGCTCGTAAAGAACAAATGGCGTCAGTTTTCCTAGACATTAAGGGGGCTTTTGACTCAGTTTCTATAAATATCCTATCTGAGAAGTTGCATCAGCATGGTCTTTCGCCAGTTTTGAACAACTTTTTACATAATCTATTGTCTGAGAAACACATGTACTTTGCGCATGGTGATTTGTCGACAATACGATTCAGCTACATGGGTCTTCCTCAGGGCTCATGCTTAAGCCCCCTTTTATACAATTTTTACGTAAGTAATATCGATGAATGTATCAACACATCTTGCACGCTACTCTCGACAACTTATCATCATGGGCTCTTCAAATGGGTATCGAGTTCTCTACGGAGAAAACTGAGCTGGTTGTATTTTCGAGGAAGCGAGAACCAGCACAATTACAGCTTCAACTAGGGGGTGAAACCATAGCTCAGGCCTTCACATTTAAATATCTCGGGGTCTGGTTCGACTCCAAAGGCACCTGGGGATGTCACATTAGGTATCTGAAACAAAAATGCCAGCAGAGAATCAACTTTCTTCGTACAATAACCGGATCATGGTGGGGTGCCCACCCAGGAGACCTGATCAGGTTGTATCAAACAACGATATTGTCCGTGATGGAATACGGATGCTTCTGCTTCCGATCAGTGGCGAACAGTCATTTCATCAAGCTGGAAAGAATTCAGTATCGTTGTTTGCGTATTGCCTTGGGTTGCATGCAATCGACTCATACGATGAGCCTCGAAGTGCTGGCGGGCGTTCTTCCACTGAAAAACCGGTTCTGGGATCTCTCATATCGTTTGCTCATTCGATGCGACATTTTGAATCCTCTGGTGATTGAAAACTTCGAAAGGTTAGTTGAGCTTAACTCTCAAACCCGTTTTATGTCCTTGTATTTTGATTACATGGCTCAGAATATTAATCCTTCTTCGTTTGTTTCCAACCGTGCTCATTTCTTGGATACTTCTGATTCTACTGTGTTTTTCGACACATCCATGAGAGAAGAAATTCGTGGAATTCCGGATCACGTGCGCCCTCAAGTGGCCCCAAATATTTTTTATAATAAACTTAGAACAGTCAACTGTGAAAAGGTGTTTTACACTGACGGATCAAACATCAACGAGTCCACAGGCTTCGGCATCTTCAATCAAAACATGACCGCTTCTTACAAACTCAGTGATCCGGCTTCAGTTTACGTCGCAGAATTAGCTGCTATTCAGTATACCCTCGAGATCATTGAAACCATGCCCAAAGACCATTACTTCATTGTCACGGACAGTCTAAGCTCAATAGAAGCTCTCCGGGCAATGAAGCCAGGAAAGTATCCCCCATATTTCCTGGGGAAAATACGGGAACATTTGAGAACTTTATCTGAACGGTCTTATTTAATATCGTTAGTCTGGGTCCCTTCGCATTGTTCCATTCCGGGCAATGAAAAGGCAGACTTATTGGCTAAAGTGGGCGCATTGGAAGGTGATATTTATGAAAGACCAATCTGCTTGAATGAATTTTTCAGTATTTCTCGTCAGAAAACTCTCGAAAGTTGACAAACTTCATGGACGAATGACGAACTGGGACGATGGCTACACTCCATTATCCATAAGGTATCGACGAAACCTTGGTTCAAGGGGATGAACATGAGTCGTGATTTCATTCGCGTTATGTCACGGCTCATGTCAAATCACTATACATTCAACGCACATCTCCGGCGTATCGGGATCGTGGAGAACGGGCTCTGCACCTGTGGCGACGGTTATCAGGACATCGAGCATGTCGTGTGGTCGTGCGTAGAGTATCGTGACGCCAGGTCGAAGCTACTGGAATCCCTCAGGGCCCGAGGTAGACCGCCTGAGGTGCCGGTTCGGGATGTGTTGGCGAGTCGGGATAGTTCATATATGCTTCTCATATACCAGTACCTTAAACACATTGATATACAAGTGTAATGTGTTATTCCTCGCTCAGAAAATATAATCTCCACCTACAGGTTCGACACTAACATCCGCCCGATTCTCTCGATCCCCGTCCCTGTTCACCATCTTCATTGGAATTAACAAGATCTTTTTTTTTGTCACTAACTTTTTCGTTCCCCTTTCCCTGTTTTTTCACCATCTCGATGGCAACTAATTAGATCTCTGTCGTTTTCAAACATTTTGTTCCCACACCCCTTTTTTACCCCGTTTCCCACAATATTTACTTTTTTTTTTAATGCCCTCCACACTCCCCCGCACCAAAAAGCTCACTCAATCGGAGCTTCCTGGTCACGGACACATACATACCTCGGCTCAGAAAAAAAAAGTTCTATCAGGAAAGATAAACAAAAAATCGCGACGTTGACAGCTGAGGTATTTACATTTAACGATTATATACTAACAAAGAAGGGAACATACTATTTACAATATGAGAGAGCACCCAGTGGAATGTAAGATTCCTTTTAAGGGGCTCTTAATAAAATAAAATTAATCAATTAACAAAATTAACAAAAAATTTTTAAAGCAAAATCTAATAAATTATCTATCGGAGAAGGAAAAAAACCCTCTTGAGCTGACTGTGCCACCAGTTCTCGCTCAAGAGGGCACAAAAACCTCCTCCTTTTAATATCATAATCAATAGCAAAAACTTAAAATGAATAAAATGAGTTTGTGAATGGTGTTATGAATGAGTGGATGAATAAATGAGTGGATGAGTAGATGCGTAGATGAATGGATAGAAGAATGGAACGAGTGAGTGAGTTAAAAAAATGAAAGCTTGAATAATTGAATAAGTGAACGAGTTAATGAAACTGAAGTTGACTATTGTATGTTAGATAGAAGCATGCAAACAGTTAATACAGCATGACATCGCTACACGTATAACGATATAACGAGCGTTAACCCACCGCAGATACTCACACCAAAAAGCTCACACAGAGAACTTTCTGGTCAATATCACAGTTTGACCGTAGCTTGCTGCAGTGACAACACAATTGAGAAAAAAAACAAACAAACAAAAAAAAAACTAGTTACAAAGCGGTGAGAACATTCAACAAGACAAAAATGATAATTTTAAAAAAAACTACATATATATATGTAATAATATCTTGTTTACATTTATTCTAATCGAGAGCTACATACGGTTGATACACATTACAATATATAAGTTACTATTCGTGTTTTCAGGTAATACTTTAATTTTGTTTTGAATAGATTCATATTCGTAATTTGTTTCAATTCGTTTGGAAGAGCGTTGTAAATTGTTGGGCCGTTAAACATGATGCGGCTTTTACCTAAGTTAGAGTATGCTCTGACTCGCAATAATGAGTTCGACTGCCGTGTATTTTGCTGCCGAAGACCAGTGGATATTGAAAGGTTATTATGAAAATCTGGTTGATGAAGAACATTGTGAACGAACGTAATTGTCTGCATATCGCGAAGTGCTAACAGTGGTAATATACCATGGGAAGTATCAGAGTAAAGTTGTAAAGTAGGGTGCAAGCAGGGTAGCTTGAAGATGGTTTTCAGACATCTATTTTGTAAAGTCTGTATTCTTTTCAGCTTGGACTTTGCCGCCAGACCCCAAACAATTAGAAGATACTGGATGTGAGAGTGTATACAAGCAAAATAAAATTTAAGTAGAGCTTTCCGTGGCATGAAATAACTTACTTTCCGCAGTGCTCCAGAGAGTGACGAAAGTTTATTTTCCATACTTTTGATATGACTATCCCATAATAATAAAGAATCAAGGTGAATACCAAGGTATTTCAAATTATTTACTTTTTCGATGACTGACTGATTATACATGGGACTTGGATGGTCTTGTATTTTTTTCCTCGTAGAATGGAATATCATATACTTTGTTTTGGAAAGATTCAATGACAGAAAATTTGAATTAAAATAGTGCGTTAGGACACTTATATCCTGTTCTATTGAAGCTACAATCGTCCTTGCATCTATACATGGATAAAACAGAGCAGTATCGTCTGCGAAGAGTAGAGGTATTCCTTTTAACTTCAAGTTTCCAATATCATTGATAAATATTAGAAACAGAAGTGGACCAATATTACTACCTTGTGGCACTCCTATGTTGATTGATCGATACGAACTATGTACTCCCCCGACCGCCACATATTGTGTTCTATTTTTTAAGTAGCTGGCTAGTAAATCATTGGCAATTCCTCTTATGCCACATCTATCCAGTTTTCGTAGGAGAATATTGTGATTCAAGGTGTCAAACGCTTTTCGCAAATCAAGAAATAACGATCCAACAAGTTTCTTAGAGTCAATATCTTTAATAAGACAGTCCATCAACTCTACAACAGCAGTCGTAGTACTGCATCCTTCCCGAAAACCATACTGAAAATCGTACAAAATTCTGTTGGATTTGAAAAAACATAGTAACCTCGCAACAAGAAGCTTTTCTATTACTTTGCTAAACACAGACAACGTTGAAATTGGACGATAGTTACTGGGATCATAAGGATTTCCAGATTTGAATACTGGAACGACTCGAGCTACTTTCAGACAGGCGGGGAAAATTCCTGAAGTTATAATTTTATTGAATGCTTGATAAATGATTGATGCAAACGATCGAGCATTGCTTTTCAAAAATGTTGCAGGTATATTATCTGGGCCACTACTTTTATTGCTGTCTAAGTCGTTTATTGCCAGAATTACTTCATTCAAGCAAGCTGGACGTAGATAAATTGAGTTTGAAATACAAGTTGTAGTATTCACAGGATCAATGTTACCACTAGTTGGAATACTGTTAGCTAGTGTGTTACCAATACCAGAAAAATAATTATTAAAAGCTTCACAAACTTCTAGATCATTGGATGTTTGAACTCCATCGACTGTAAGGTTAATTTGTCCCTTTTCTTTTGTTCGTCCCATAATGTAGTTGATATTCCTCCACAGTTTAGAATGGCAGGTGGTAGAGAGTAGATTAGCGTAGTAAGATTTTTTAAGAAATTTTTTCATGTTTTCAACTTTTTTCGAGACATGTTTGAGCAGTTCTCGCGCGTGAGAGTCATCCGGCCTGTTTTTCACTTTTTTAAGATAATTGGCTTTAATTTGCATAAATTTCCAAAGATCAAAAGACATCCAGGGACAGTATTCGTTTTTGACTGTCACTTGTTTCGTATAGGTTTTGGTACACTGTGAAAGAGTTTCGTTATATTTAGATATAATGTTGGAAAAACATTCATCGACATCATTAACATTGATTATGCTATTAATATAAGGATTAAATATTCTCTTTAGTTTGTTGTGGTCAATAACTTTTTTAGTAAGAACATGTTTATGTCTCTCTTTCTTTAGCCATATGGTAGATACAATTTGAAGGTGATCGCTTATGTCAGTGTAGATTGTATCGTTTCTCATGCAGGGCGCCTCGCTCAGTTTACATATGAAATGATCAATTATGTTATTACTAGAGGGACGTGTGGGGAAAGTATTTGTGCACGCAAATCCATATGATTCTAGAAGATTACGATATCTTAGAACAACATTATTGTTAGAGAGATTAATTGGCACATTAACATCTCCGACTATGTAGCACGGTTTGTTTTTTTAGAGCTGGATATCCATGATTCAAGAATATCATGAAACTTTGAAAAATCAAAGGAAGGCGGTCTATACACACATATGACATCATATAAACGCGCATCAACGTTTAGCTCGAGATGAATAGCATGAAGTCCATCTATTTGTTCATTTCTTACTATTCTTTGCCCTAGTTTATCGCTGATATAAACACGTAAGTTAACACGATTTTTTCGTCAGTTTAAGTTGAACTATTATGCAACCTAACAGTTCAACATAAACCATTAAGCAGAAGTTAGTTCTATCCACAATACACTTACAGTGTTTGAACCGAAGTGCGACGTGTCGAACAAATACATGTTTCGGCATATATGGCTCAAAATGAAATAGAATAGGTAGAAAATATGGTCCATTTTCATTATTTCACTGTACGGAAACCAGAGAAGGCAGGAAAATCCTTTGAGGATAAGAAAAACAACTTTTTTAAACTAAAATTATTCAAAATTGCGAGCATTTCGAGCATCTCCCGAGACTGGTTTCAAAAGAGTTGATTTCCCGTCCACACGATATCTTCCAAAGTTGAAAACTGATACATCTAAATAATGCACCAAATTGATTTGAAGACTTGTCTCAACTGCGTTAACCGGATACTATGTGAATGTTTAGTACTTAGCTGCATATAGACATACAAACATATATGCAAGAATAACAAGATGTTAAAAAAAATAAAATATTCAAACCATTCAGGGTTTGTTCTAAGTTTGTGCTTTGGGCACATAACCGTTTTTACTTTTCTTTACGTTTCGTATTAGACTCGTCAGTGCAGAGCAGTTTAAATTCAAGTTTTGCAAATAGCATTAACTTTACGTCTGCTTAGCGGTTCAAATTGAACTGTTTAAGTTTGCACTAAGCAGTTCAATTTGAACTGCTCTGCACTGACGAGTCTAAGACGAAACGTAAAAAAAAGTATTCAAACCAATTTTCTTATATATGTTTAGAGGTTCACGCACTTCTCTGCATAACTTCTTTTTCGAGAAAACGCACTTTAATGCTTATTAGCTTCAAGGGAATGGCATGGCGTGAGTAAAGAGCAGTATCTCAGAAAATATTTAAAGCACTACTTTAAAACTTTGAGATTGTGTTCTTAGACAACATATCTATCGTTTCAACAGACTTCGCAGCCGATTCATAATGTTATTTTTTATGTATAAATAAAAAAAAGTTGAAACTATCTGTTCATTTACACAGATTCCAGCCCGACTCAGAATAAGGAAAACACACATCATTTCATTCATGTAGAGAAAAAAAACAGTAGTGGAAGGACCAGAACTATTGATTTTCCATTTGAACATTACGATCGTATTGAGGCAGAGAACAACGACAGTTTATAAGTTCAAACTACTATCCGAGTTGATGCATTCGCACTACACAGTATGCAACCGCAATGAATGGACGTTGCGGTTCATATATAGAGTGGTATTTAACATCACGATGCATTCCAATAGTCGCCCATCTTCGATGCCGCTTCCGTAAACAGGCATGCTTCTATCGTACGCTTCAGAACAGTCAAGCACGTACAAAATTCTGTGTATAACCCGCACCCATATCCGGTTGGTGTTCGGAAATTTAGTAATTAGGTCACTTCCATCTAGGTCAAGTAAATCACTGAAGACAGTGATTAATGAGTTAGTGTAAGAACGAATTGTTAACGGAAGATTGGAGTTCATCTCAGTACCCAATAATGTCCTCTTCACAAGTGATTTAACTAGAAAACAAAAGATTTGACCGTATGGTACAAATTCAACGGCGATTCCAACAATTCGATTTGTTCCCAGCTCCAAGCGTAATTAAGTGAAATTGGGTTTATGGAAGTAGTCAGAAATATTGGGCTCTGCACGAAACATAATTTACTACTACCGAAATATTGTATCGTATCGATTGCACATATTCTTAGTTCCCGTTTGCAAATTGCTTTCTCCACACATCAAGGTCGTTATTGTATTTCCAAATACAGTTAACAAAATTTTGTTGAATTTTTGTTCCACAACCTGATTCAAAGTGCATGAATGAATGGGAGATATTCTACAAACGTACCGTCATCGTGCACTGAAATTATTTACGATATATGCCATAACAATATTCGCTGTTTATTATTATTGATTTTATCCAAACTCCTCTACAACGGCGTTCGAATCATAACTATTCATGTGATCGTCAGGCGGAACTAACTCGTTTTAGAATTCTGAATTTACCTTAGGATTACTTAAATAATAGTTTCAGTAAACGCTAATTTTTTTTATTCAATAATATAATATAATATTAAGGCACACTGCTTAAGCTCTAAGATGCCAAGGGTATTTACTAATCTTAATTATCGTCTAACTTAAAACTAGAGTAGTATCATTATGTAATATAGTATCTGGCGATCGGTAGTGGCCGGTGAATTGAATTTAGGATGAGATGATTCCAGATGGCGATGGTAATTTTCTATGTTGGCCGCATTCTTCGGTCCGTGAGGGTCCGCGGGAAACACCCCCAGGCTACGAAGGCCCGGCGGGTGGCCCGCATGCTGGTCATTGACTGGAGCGGTCTTCCGGTGATGGTGATGTTACGGAAGAGAATGAAAAAAAGAAGTATACATGGTGTTTTCCTTATTCTGAGTCGGGCTGGAATCTGTGTAAATGAACAGATAGTTTCAACTTTTTTTTATTTATACATAAAAAATAACATTATGAATCGGCTGCGAAGTCAGTTGAAACGATAGATATGTTGTCTAAGAACACAATCTCAAAGTTTTAAAGTAGTGCTTTAAATATTTTCTGAGATACTGCTCTTTACTCACGCCATGCCATTCCCTTGAAGCTAATAAGCATTAAAGTGCGTTTTCTCGAAAAAGAAGTTATGCAGAGAAGTGCGTGAACCTCTAAACATATATAAGAAAATTGGTTTGAATACTTTTTTTTACGTTTCGTCTTAGACTCGTCAGTGCAGAGCAGTTCAAATTGAACTGCTTAGTGCAAACTTAAACAGTTCAATTTGAACCGCTAAGCAGACGTAAAGTTAATGCTATTTGCAAAACTTGAATTTAAACTGCTCTGCACTGACGAGTCTAATACGAAACGTAAAGAAAAGTAAAAACGGTTATGTGCCCAAAGCACAAACTTAGAACAAACCCTGAATGGTTTGAATATTTTATTTTTTTTAACATCTTGTTATTCTTGCTTATATGTTTGTATGTCTATATGCAGCTAAGTACTAAACATTCACATAGTATCCGGTTAACGCAGTTGAGACAAGTCTTCAAATCAATTTGGTGCATTATTTAGATGTATCAGTTTTCAACTTTGGAAGATATCGTGTGGACGGGAAATCAACTCTTTTGAAACCAGTCTCGGGAGATGCTCGAAATGCTCGCAATTTTGAATAATTTTAGTTTAAAAAAGTTGTTTTTCTTATCCTCAAAGGATTTTCCTGCCTTCTCTGGTTTCCGTACAGTGAAATAATGAAAATGGACCATATTTTCTACCTATTCTATTTCATTTTGAGCCATATATGCCGAAACATGTATTTGTTCGACACGTCGCACTTCGGTTCAAACACTGTAAGTGTATTGTGGATAGAACTAACTTCTGCTTAATGGTTTATGTTGAACTGTTAGGTTGCATAATAGTTCAACTTAAACTGACGAAAAAATCGTGTTTAAAGTTTTGTTCGTCAATGCGTTAATCCAGAGCACTGACAAACGGCTGTCATTTGAAATCTATAGTTCCTATCTATGTGCGATTTGTAGTATTATGTGCAGTTACGATGTAAAATGTACACACTTAAAACCATTTCTTGAGCTCGGCATAATAAAATGCCGAAACTGATCAGCAACACGTAAATTTGTTGATTGCTCAGTAATCAATACGCATGTTTCTTAACTTCGTTAAATGCATTCACTGATATTTCGGTAAAATGCTTCACTTTGCCGAAATTGGGCATAATTGCTTGCTGAATTTATCAGTAAACAACAGATATGCCGACATCAGCAGAGACGTTTGCCGAGATTTCGGAATATGCACTAGCTGTTGCCGAGATTCAGCACGACAGCTGTCATTTATTGCCGCGTTACATTTTCGCTTCGCAATGCGCGGGTATTTTCTGAAGAAATTCTTTAGTGAAAAAATGGATAATCTTCGAAGAATCGTGGAACCACTTGCAAATAAAAATATTGAATAAATATAGTGACATGTTTCGCTTTATAAAAAGTGACTTTATCAGAGCACTCGCGATTATAAGGAACAACACCCAATACGGGGCTCATTTTTATTTTCATATTTCCAGCTCGACTCAAGGTGGCCGCATCCGGAAACCTCGCTGTTGGTAGTGATGTCTGAGGAATTTGGCGAAGGAGACTGCTTATTAGTTTGGAGAGATGTAATAATTCCCATAGGACCGGAAATACTGTCAGCATTTGAAACTCTTTGCATGGTTTTTACAGTATTCGGTATCAAATGCGAGCCTTCCGACAAACTTTTTTTAAATTTTTTTTATGCTACATGTTTTCAGGTAGAGGCTTTAAGCACTACTGGCAACAAATTTGTAAGCCTCCTCTAAGTGCTAATAAAATGAATTTTTGATCCTGAACGGCGTGTTTATAATGTTGAGAAATTACAAACAAAATTTATTGACTAGATTTTTAATTACTGATGATTCGGTAATTTATTTTTTAATGTTTTCGTTTTATTGGATTGCCGAATATTCAGTGAACTTTTAACTGAGCAAACAGTAAATTTTATGCTGACGATTTACAAATAGAGGTATGTTTTGTAAATCGTCAGCATATGTTGGTTTGTATGTTTTGTCTGAAAGTTGTGTTGACAGTGTAAAGTGACGTCTCTACTCAGTATTCTTTGTCAAATCATCACGAATAGGTTAACTTCAAAACAACGCTTCCAAATCGTGGAAATTTACTTTAAAATCAAATTTTTAAGATGCATAGAATCGTCCGTCTGAGACCATCATAAAGAACGTAATTGTCAATTTTAGGTCTACATTCACTGTTTTGGATGGCAAGCCATCGACAAGAATGAGAAGAGTGCAGTCTATGGGCTGGTGGAATCATCGGTCTTTATTTCCTCTAAAATGAGGAAGAACGACGCGTCACCATGAATGGTACTTGATACAGAATCATGAATTTTTGTTGCCGAATCTTCAAGATTTGGATGTGGACAAAAAGTTGTTTCAACAGGATGGTGCCACTTGTCATACTGCGGCCGAAACAATCGACTTAGTGAAAGAACATTTCAACGATAACATTATTTCGAGAAATGGGCCGGTGAATTGGCCTCCGTGGTCGTGTGATTTTACGCCACTCAATTATTTTTTGTGGGGATATGTAGAGTCATTGGTTTATGTGGATGATCCAGCAAAGATTGATGCTTTGGAAATCAATATTCAACGAGTCATTGATGAAATACGTTCTAAAATGCTTGAATAAGTCGTCGAAAATTTTTGTGGGAATTTTGTGGGAAAAAAGGATTATTGCGATTCCAAGAACAAAAACTAATAACTAATTTTTTTTATCAAACTTTTGATGTCTTTATATTAAAAATCATAAATATTCATATTTTACAGAAAAAACAATTTTTTCCTGAAACAATAATCAAAGTCAAACATTTTTTGCTTGCGAAAAATCTAATTCCTCAAGAGGGGAAGAAGAAACTCGACACAACGAATGTTTTTGATTTTTGAATTAATTTTAACACCGCGATCTTAATTGAAACATTACTAACAATAAACTGTCAAAGTTAGGATTCGATCAGTGGCGCGACATGTGTCGACAAGTTGCGTGTCGTGATTGAAAAATTCACTGCTCCAAAAGTATTAATCTTTCCGTTTTGAAACTTTTCCAAAATTGAGTTAAACCCATATGGCTTCTTTTTTCAACTAAAAAAAGTAAAAAAAGTTACTCAAGTTGGATTTTTTTTTATTTGATTTTAAACTATAAAGGTTGTTTTATGGAATAGTTTATTTGAAAGTTGAGGAAACAATGCACATTTCATGTATTGGACGAATCTTTGCATCTTTATTAGATTCTACATTATAGGCTGTTGAAAAAAGGCTCTTTTTGCAAACGCGAAATTGCAAAAAATCATATCTCGAAAATTAACTATAAAGTACTATATTGAAATAAAAAAATACGTTTTGAATATTTTCGAGTTTTTTTACCGAAAAAAAAATAGTTTGACGAAAAAAAATAATTTGGGTGGCTGATTTTGCGTGGAATGCCCCATATGTACATATATGAATTTATTCAGTTTGGTATTTCCTTTGGCTTTTCATCTTTGCTACGCCTAATTTAATGTTGATGTTCTGATGTGTATTTTTATTCTTTTTTCATAACGAAGTTAGATATTCCATTTGTTTGTGTCCTCAGCTCTTAAAAGCTGTGGTTAATATACCAGTCGTTGGGGTCTCTGGTCACCCTCTTCCGGAAGTCCCTAGGCAATAGCATGAAACTGTTCATGAAGACCACATTACATACTATTTAACTGCAGTAGCATTAAACTTCGAATGTGCGCTATTTACGAACTGCGAATGCAGCCGACATCAATTAGAGGCAGCCAGCTCTCTTTGGTCACGATCCGTTTGTCCTAGAATATTTATAGTGTCACGGTCGAACTGCTGAACGGTATCAGGGATGCATCCGGAGAAATAATTGTTCGTAGCATAGTTCAAATGACTAGAATTTTCTAGCTGCGTATTCGAGGCTCCAATTAAATTCTTGCCTCGGTATAAATTAATAATAGCTACAGTATTTACAATCTGATTCCACCCTACCATGTACATATGCCGAACATATAAATCAAAGCGTAAATATTGCAATTTGCTCAATCGATAGTGATGGCATCAGTCAACGTTATGTGTAGCTTTGGGACATCGTGCCAACAAGCACATATGTTGAAAACAAAAACAGAGTTCAATTATTGTTCAATCTTGTTTCATAAGGACAAAAGATTAAAATAATATGTATGTAGCTTTATTATTATTATTATTATTATGTTACTTTATTTACCCTCGGTTTTAACCTTACGGTCATTCGCCGAGGTAGCATGTATGTAGCTTTTATATTTTATATATAGTGTCACAGATGTTCAGAAAAACTATAAATGGTACCAATTTTCTTCGATGTTATAGTACTGCTTTGCAATTCTACGAGCATTCTCCATGACCATAAACGACCATTTTCCATCATCAGTTCACCATTTTGACTCTTTCCAAATATTCGCGTTTTGATTCAATAAAGGTTAACTTATTCATCTGAAAAATTATTGATGGAGCTACTTCCCAATACAAACCTGTTTTAATCCACCTTTCTCATGTGCATGGTATTCTCAGTAATATTTTATTTATTCAGTAATATTCCTATGGTATTCTTGAAAAAAACTGCTCATTGAATAGAAAATAGGGAAGTTTGTTCGGATGCAAACTAGCAAAGCCTAAAACTCGAAATATTTGAAATTTTAAACATACTTCTTCCTATTGTTCTGGGTCACCTATTATTTGGGCTTTTTGGAAATTTTGGCTACAATTTCAATGGACCAGGTATATCCGAAGTCGGTTCGTATGGTCAGTAACTAATATGACCTAATATTCTATGTTTTGGGCCCAAGTTAGAAGTTTTTTTTCTAACTTTTAAATTTGCAGATTTTTTACTCATCACTATGTTATGCCGGACCCTGTAGTCAGATCTATACCAAATTTTAAGAAATCTAAGGGACAATAGTATCTTTTATTTGAGTCTAAGTTTGTGAAAATCGATTCCGACATTTCGAAGAAACGTGAGTGCATCAGATCCGAAAGGCTGGCAACCGGTTCTGTCAAAGTTGATTCAATTGGTCATAAACTAACGAGGTGTACAGAAACCGGAAAAGTTTTCACCGTTGTCGCGAGGATTTTTTATGTTATTCTCGTCGTCACTTTGAATGAAGGTATGAAATTTCAAACATTCATCACCTTATAATATTGGAGCCTGAAGTCAGATCCGGCTGAAATTCAAACCTTATTAAAATTCTGTGAGATAAATTTAAATCTAAGTTCATGAAAACCGGCATCTGAGAAATTTTGAGTGAGTTCTGGTTATTTATCACTATTTACGGTACATCCGGAACCGGAAACTGAGGAGTGGTATAAATGAAGAGCGATTATTTGGTCATCTGCCAACAAGAGTAATTTTTTAAACATTTTCAAGGAATTTGCTGCTTTTTACATAGCATTTATGCTAAAATACTCTTAAAAAAATTTACACTCATAAGCTAGTAATTCTAGACCCGAAAGTCGTATCAAGATGGAATTCAGGATTCGTTTTTAATTTGAGTCTAAGTTTGTGACAATCGGTTCAGCCATCTCTAAAAAATTCGAATGGAATTTGACACTCGATCCTCATTCGGTTTTTCACAATGATTGCATAACATTTCTTATATGAGAAAGGCAAACATTGTCAAGTGCTATGAAATAGTACAAATCTGTAACTACTGCGATTCTCCAGCAGTGTATAAGAACTTGAAATAAAATTAGTACAAGCTTATAGCTGCTTATTTGAATATACAAAAACACATTCTACAGAAAAACGAGCATCATCCACCTAGCAGTGAGACGATACCTTTTTTATCGATCCACATATTTTCTACATCATATGTAAGGGTTATCACATTGAATTCAATGATAATGCAAAAGAAGAACTATTATGTTCTCGTTCAATCATTTCGAAATGATTGTATTGAAAATTGTGTCTAATTTAGATTCCAAGCTCCATTTTGTCGTCCTTCGTAAAAAACCACAACTGTTGGGATATGGCGTAAAAATCGACTACACAAAAATATAGATATCTCCTTGAATAGTTGACGGATTCTTACAATCTTCGACTCGTTTGATTGGTATTATGATAACGTATCTAAATTTGGAACAAATTTTTAGTTTTTAAGCTCAATTAGATTTCTGGAATGATAATTTGAATAACTCGGAAAGTAATCAACGCAGATCTTAAAACAAAAACAATAGCGTTTATATTTCCTGGAATACCTTTCATTTGTAACTAGTTTGATCAAAATCGTTTCAGCTTTCTCTGAGAAAGCTCACGCATTTTTCATACATATGCAGATACATATGTCATTTTCTCAGTACGTTTTCCAAAATTTGAACAAACTTGAAACCTAATTTTTATATTCACCAAAAAGGTAAAAAGGTGAAAAGGGTACTAAAAAAAAGGGTACTAAAAGAAGGGGTAACTACATTTTGGAGCCTCCGATAAACAATTCTTCATATCTCACCACCAATCCATTTTAAAAAGTTCATGTGTTCGGTGTGTTTTCTTGTAATAATATGGTCTACAACTTCTTCGAAAAAAATAAATTCTCCATGACGCAATATAGGAAAATTATAACTTCTTTACTGACTATTTTAATTAAATAAAGAGAAGGGGACGATTCCAAACGAAATCAAATTTCATTTGATCCACCTCTTTGTTGACAACACACATACAGACACATACACGGACATTAGCTCAGTTTACCGAGCTGAATCGATTGGTATATGACACTCGACCCTCCGGGTTTCGGAAAATTTGTTTAAAGTTTAAGCGAACTCTATACCTTTATTTTATTTTTATAAAAAGGTAAAACGAGTTGTTCTGTTTTAGTAAATTTTAAATAAAATTTGCGGAATCACTGGAACAACTGAAGGTAGAAAAATTTCTGCTGATACATTTTTTATTGAAAATTCAACGTGAATTATGAAAATAACATTAAAATTTTATTTATTCAAACAATTTCAACCAAATTGACCTCTCTCTCTTCTCTGTCATCATATTCGTCTAAAGTGCAGAAAACAACATAGAGCGATTATTTTTGACAGCGTAAACTCTTTTGACTTAGTTCCAATACATACCTACAACATTTCATAAGGCATACCATATGATCAAAAAAGAACCGGAATTTTCATTTTAAAATTCCCGCGCTTGTCCAATCGGTAAACTTTTATTCTCTCAACGTTGGCAACATTATTATACATATTCTGTCAAATTTTGACGCATATCGTACGATTAGTTTTTGTTTGGCGTCTATACAAAGAAGTTGAAAAATTCTCGTGTGGCGATTTTTATAATGGATGAAAATTTAGAACAACGTGCGTGCATCAAATTTTGTGTTGCAAATGGATTTAAGTGTTCCGAAACGTTGAAAATGTTAGAAAAGGCCTTTGGTGAATCGTGTCTAGGAAAAACACAGGCATACGAGTGGTATAAACGCTTCAAAAATGATCGTACAAGCTTGGATCATGATGAGATCCCTGGCCGCCCAACAACATCTGTTACTGAAGAAAACATTGAATCGGCGAAGCAAATCGTGTTGCAAAATCGTTCTGTACCGATTAGAGAGATTGCTGTGTTGTTGGGCATCTCTTATGGATCAGCCGAACACATTTTAACTGATGTTTTGGGTTTGAAACGCGTTGCTTCTCGGCTGGTGCCAAAAAAGCTGAATTTCACGATAATGCGCCGGCTCACACAGCGTTGGTTGTGTCGCAGTGTTTGGCCAAAAACTCAATCAATATCATCAACCAGGCACCGTACTCTCCAGATATGGCCCCGTGTGACTTTTTCCTCTTGCCCAGACTCAAATTGCCATTGCCGGGAACGTGTTTTGAGACCATAGAGACCATAAAAGAGAATTCGCTGCGTGAACTAAAGCTACCTTCGGCGGCCTATAAAACTTGTATGGAAAATTGGATCAAGCGTTGGCATGCGTGTATTGCCGCAGGAGGAGAGTGCTTTGAAGGCGATAATAAAGAAATTTATTAAAAATTGAAATTTTGCGTTTTTACCTTTTTTTATATATATAAAAAATAGGTATAGAATTCGCTCAAACTTTCGAAAGTTTTTCCGAGGCCCGGAGGGCCGAATAACATATACCAATCGATGTCTGTGTGTGTGTATGTGTGTGTGTCTGTATGTGTGTTGTCAACTAAGAGGTCGAGATCTCAGAGATGGCTGGACCGATTTTGATCAAACTAGTCGCAAATGAAAGGTCTCCCTGTTACCCAAAACGCTATTGAGTGGTTTTGAGATCGGATGTTTACTTTTTGAGTTATTCGAAGTTTTATGTCAAAATTTTTAGTTTTTTGACAGTATCTGTCACAATTGACCTTGAAAACAGAATATGTTTTCAGACTTAGATTCCGCACGATAATACCTATTCAACAAGCCATAGATTGTTGAAATCCGTCCATTTTTAACGGAGATATCGAAATTTTTGTGTAAACGACTTTTCCCCCTATTCCAGCAGTAGAAGTTTTGAGCGCTGTCTGGCAAAGAAATGCTTGGGAGCAACATAAAACACGATTTTCTATTCTGTTACATACAATTGTTTCTAAGTACCAAAAAGACTGTGTACAGCATCCTTTTTCATGACAATTTGCCTCGGACCGATTTTAGCACGGCTCGTTTTTGGCAACATAATCGTTCGAATATGACATATATAAACCAAATGATGGCAGATTTTTTTTCAATTATATTGTTTTAAACTACTTACAGCAATGAATGCTGGAAGAACATAACATCCATATACCATTCGAATCAGTTCGTCGAGATCAGCAAATGCGTGTGTGACAAATAATTTCACTCAATTTTCTCTGAAAATTTCTTTTCTACAAATTCAGATTCATACGAAAATTCGTATGCTCCCAAACAAAGTTCCTGAATTATGTTTGGTTCCGACCTCTGGTTCCAGAACTACAGGATGATATATGAAACGAAATCAAAATTGTGTAACTCATTCTTCTCGTTGATGGCTGAACCGATCTAAGATTCAAATGAAATCTAAGAATCATCTAAGATGCAAATGAAAAGTTTCAAGATTCTTTTAAACATCTTGCTCTTCAGTCAGATCCAACTTCCGGTTTCGGAGATACAGGGTGATTAGTATAAAAATGTCTATTTCACATAAATTAATCAGGTTTATCGGGTTAGCAGATTTGGATAGTCGATAAAAAAATTAACTTTTTTCAGTTTTAGTGGTATTCAGTTGCCGATTCAGAAGGCACCTAAAAATTTGATTCATGCTATGATTTCTCAAAGATGTCTTCACTGAATTTCAAATATTTTGAAACAAATGTAAACTATACAGCTATTCAGGTGAATTTATCTGACTTCGGCCATACCGATTTTAAAATTCCGGTTCCAGTATAAAATCGTTTCTCAAAGCTCAATCGTTTTCTCAAAAAAGCCTAATCAAATTTCAGAAACAAAAATTCAAATTGAATTAAACTTATATACAAAATTAATTAGTTTTCTACATACATACAAAAATTAATGAATTTTATCCAATTAAGCTTCAAAGTTGTACTCAAAACTGTAATTTATTCGTCATATGGCCATACGAATCGGTTTGGGTTATGCTGGTTCCTGAATACCGGCTCTGGAAGTACCTTAAATTACCGTAAACTCTAAAGTGGAAATTACATATCATGGCATGTTTAATCGATTATCACACTTCTAGATTTAAATTCGATTGTATTTACAATTTCGACATTACAGAGTAATGAGTGATTACAATCTCAAATTGTCGCTTAAAACGACGGTCATTAAAATAATGTAATGAAAACTTAAACACCGAAGAATATTCATGCAAAAAACACATGCGAACTGATAAAAAAAAGGTATCATCTCACTGCTAGGTGGATTAATCACGTTTTTTAATAAAATTTCGGTTCTTTTTCGATCATAAGGTAAAATTCATCGAATGAACCATTTCCGAGGTATAGTTTCTTGAAAATATTTAGAAAAATTTTTCTTATGAGTCAAAATGGCACACCGATCATGCAATCCTTTTGGGTCATGGATAATGCTTATGGAAAATTTAAGCCAATTGAAGTTGAAATTGAATATGATTAAAACTGTGATTTCTGGTGGAACCATTCTTCTACATCAGCCAGTAGAACATTAAAATTTGATCTATCTTTCAAACCCTAAATGCAGTGTATGTAATGAAGAATATAATGTTCGGTATCAAAGGTTCTTGTTTTCGTCGATAGAGTTTTGCGCACTTTTGATCAGTTGAGGAAGAGTAACCACTCGGATGAAATATGAACCGACTAAAATGAACGAAAAACTGTTTAGGAATTGTTGAAGTTGGCAGCCGTAAAGCTTTCCATTACCAAACAAAAAATACACGAGAACAACAGTCCGGCTTGAAACTTTCCTAAAGCTTGTAAAGGTTCCAAGAGTTCCATGGTTGGTAATGCATTGTTGATGATACCAGCCAAGGGGAGACGGTTTTTGTTGTGCTTTTGCATTGTTCTCTACTCAGTTTTCAGAATGCCTAAAAGACTAGAGGGAGAGGTCATTTTCCGGCAATCTAACTCTGTGGCAGTTATTCAAACCAAGTGGAAGTAAACGCGAAAAGCAATGTCTGCTGTTGAGATAGTGAAGTGTTGCGAAAGTTTGCACTCGGCGCCTAGAAAAGAGGGAACACAATTTGAACAGTAGAAGGGATTGCTGCTTGATGCTTTGCAAATAAATTTTTCTCATATCGATTTTTCCCGTACCGTTAGAAATAATTGTTGTGTTTTGAAAAGCTCATATGCATTCAAATCAACTAACTAAATATCAGATGAAAATAATTTTTTTCTTTGTAAATCCTTATGTGTAATGTTAAAATCATTGCTATCATACGTCTAATTGCCTAGCAAAACTGTGAGAAATCGAATTGAATATCTCTACACAACTATTGTAAAACTTTGTACACGTTTTCTGTATGACAAACAATTTATTTTGCTCGAAACCAAACCAGACCAATTCGACTTAGGACTGACTTTTGGAAACGGCTAATGTATTTTAACCTGCAATTTCATAGGATCAAAATTGTAAATTACATAAAAATAATGTCCAAAATTAGTCAGTGGTGTAGTAATACCTTTCTCTTGTCATTAAAACCTTGTCATTCAAGTAGTCTTATTTAAAGGTTTTTTTTTCATTGAGCTAATTATTAACACAAATTTATTTACAAAGTCGTCTTTAATTCATTCGGGTTCGTTCATAAAGATTTGGATAATTCACAAAAGTGAACTCTTATATGATTAAAAATACTTTGAATTTGAATAAAAATGAAATCCCCTTTGAGAGAATAAAATAGAATGCGGATAGAAAAGTGCAACTTGTGGATTGCGTCACTTATTCTGTTTTATCTCCGGAACAGGAAATGCCAGCCTTTCGATCTTGAAACATGAATCATGACTTAAAAGAAGCCTTCAGACGAGTAATTTTTAGGTTAAAATCAATTCTGTCATCTCCGAGTAAATTGAGGGGACAGAAAAAAAGATAATTACCATAAGGTAATTTTCAAAGATATGCTTCAACGTTTTCTTCGAGCTTGATCATTAACCTCTTTGCAGCATTAAATGAGCCATGGTATACAAAATTGTTTGGAGTCATCATTGAGAAAGCTGTAAGAATTGGAAAAGCGCGGTATGGTAATCTCTCCGGAACCGGAAGTGTCCGCCATAATCTGTAAACATCCATGCGCGTTGACGATCGCGTCACTTAAAAACTTTTCCGAAACAAACCATTTGAAAGAGATCAGTTGAGTTATAGTGAAAATAGTGCGGTTTGTCGGTTACGTTTCTTATCTTTCTTATTCTCTACAGTTCATTTGCATGTGATCAGCGACAACAGTGTAGCTTTAAAATGAACTCTAGCTCGTTCAAATCGTCTCAGCCGTCTCTGAGAATTTTGTGGATAGTGAAATTGTGGTTTACTGCGTACATCACTATATCATCTACGAACCCAGAAATGTCACACAAGTCATTATGACTTATTAAATAACCCAATAGTAACTTTCAAACGTTACTAAGATTTTCGAAATCAGCGAAAAAGAAGTAGGTAGAGTTTGTCCGTTATGTCACTTATGAGATTATAGTTCCGGTTCTAGATCGGCCATGAGTCTTCCAAGTTTGACCAATGGCCTTATGGTAGCTTTCAATCAAGCATCAGATTATTGAAATCGGATAGGCCTTTTCTAAAAAATTGAGCGAATTTACAAGATGGTGGTTTGTCGGTTATATCACTTATATAATCATATCCTTGGAACTGGAAGTGTTCACCAGAGCCTTTCAAACTTGGTCGAAGACTTTTAAATTTTCCAAAAAAATAATTAATTCTAAAAGTTTTCTGAAAAGAAATGAAAGCAATTGGCAATTGGATTAAAGCAATTATTTTTTTTCTGAAATGAGTCGAAAATTTCAATAATAAACTACTTCAATTATTCAAGTTATTTAGTTACACGGAACCACCCGCGATCCCATGTCAACCAGAATATTAGTTGATTTTCTATATTCGATTGGTTAAAATTTGGTACAACTAATCGATTGTTGCTTCAACTAAACTTTCATTTTCGTTTTTCGATTAGCAGAAACGATGGTTGAAACAACTAATTTAACTGTTTGAAAAAAAAAAAAAAATGCTGTCAACTGGTGTTAATATTGAAACAAAATTCTGTTAGTTGAAAAATAAATCGGTTTTATTTGTTTTAGACATTGCAAATAGTTTAATCAACTCAAACAATGTTATTGATTTGCGTAAATAAACAAAATATACTTACTGATATACGTCATGATCTATTTGAAATAAGTTCGGTATGTTGAGATTCATGAAATAAATATCGTTGTTAAAATATAAACAGTATTTTATATTGACATGTAATATCATTAGGGCTGGGAAAACCACCGATCACTGCTGATTTTAAGTGATCCTAACCAAGGAATAAATTATCATTGCGAAATCAGAACTGATCTGATCTCTAAGAGATTTTGATTTTTGTATGATCATGATCATGTCAAGTCGAGATCAGTAAAGATCTAAATTCAAAAAAAAAATACTTCTGATTCGATCGGAAATGATTGATGTAGAAAAACGTTTTTAATCAGCAAAAGTGCCCAAAGGGGGAGTATTGAAAGATGATGCCTTCAAACGATTGAACTAAAGTTATGCACTGATAATTTTAGTCAATTTATATGAGCTTGGGTGCATCAACCGCTGGGAATTGGAATTTTGCGACGGCAATTCAAACGCGCCATTCAAACGCAGCGCGTTCTGTGTGTTTGAAACCCTTCGCTCCTGTTACTTTTATAAATTAAATTCATGTCAAAAAGCGTTTTATTGCTAATGCATGAACATCATCATCGGTATCAAACAGCTGGAAGTAAATCAATGATCGAATTTGAAGCATAAAATTTTTGCCCATACCTGAAAGATTACGAGATGATCATTCATTAACATTTTCTAATTTGACATCAAATCATCTTAAACAAGGTTAACTTTATCACAAAACCACTGTTAGATAAACACTTCAACTAAAAAAGTTGTTGATTTCGCATTGCGATTATTGTTTTGCTTTCAACTGTCTCCGGCATTTGACAGCATTCAAAACAACATGTTTTTCAACTACTTGAATATATGCAAATCAAAAACCATATTGGTTGAATCAAAAAGAAATTAGTTAAATCAACTATCGTAAAAATCAAAAACTGCGATATCGCAATTTTATGATCAAAGGGTTCTCCGTGTACACAATGTATTGTACAGATATTTGGAAATCGTTATTAAATTGCATGTCCAATGTGTGTGTATTGATTTAGTACAATTGGTTATTGAAAGTGAAACGAATGAAGTCAGGGTGTTAGCGAGCGACGCATGTGTTGAGTGGCTGTCACTGATGTAACTGTCGAAGTGTTTCGCAGGTATTCATTAGTTTCGATGACATTATCCTCTCAGAAGTTGAAGAAAAGTTCATGAAGATGAAATACTTTCCCGGTGTCTTTCGGGAAAATCTTCACACGGTCATTCGATTTTCTGCGCGAAAATCGGTAACGGACTCAAAGCCAAGGAAAAACTCCTACCACTTTCATTTGTTTCAGAAAGTTCTGACGGATGCTTGTACCCATTCCCTCAATCCTGTTTGTGTTTGGCTCTTTTACCGAAGTCTATACTTGCCTGATTGGTAAAATTTTTTGTGAAACTTGCCAAATTAGTTATCTTCTTGTGTCTTGCGAACAGTTAGGCGATAACCTAACATGCATTGACCCCCTGGTCAAATAATCTATTCGACTGATTCACTAACGAATGAAACGTGCCAGTGCCAATTTGGTATTTTGATGACCTAATTAGAAAAATCCTATTATTTTCTCAACCGTTCCATCGCTTGCTCAGATTGTTTTCATTAAAATAATTTATTTCCACCTTGATGGCAGGATTGGAGTTGATGTGTTTAGCTACTGGTTCTGGAGTAAAATACTTATGTCGTTTTCGCTTGATGCCAAACTTAACTAAGTTTCCACCCTAACTGCTGTCAAACCGTTTATTTGAAGCTAGTTTCGAACCTCGTTTCAACGTTGTTGAACTGAAAATCGAGTCATTTTCGAACCTCGTTTTTTATCAGGGCTGCTCAAATTCCGTTGCTAAGTGCGAAACCAACACAGTTTCGTGAAAAGTATTTGTTTGATGAAACTACCCTGGGTCAGTTTCAGTTTTTTTTCAAGCGAAAACGACATAAGTCTTCGTAAATCCATCAAAATGTAACGCCGTCTTTCAAAAAATGTATGTGTTTCAAATCGAATTCCACCTTACGAACTAAGGTGTTGATGGTTAAAAATAAAACAGAGAACACGCACATTTCGTAGCTTCTGTTTGTTTTTAATTGAATTTTAGTCGCATCTGTACCAAAACTAGTATACAGCCTAAGGATTGAATGGTATATCGTGGCATCATCTTTCAACTGAACTTAAAAGCCTATTCACACTATTCCGGGACGGGACCATCCTGGACTATCCGGGACGTTTTTTTCCCTCATCGACGATGACTGAGCTGCCGGCGTCTGCATGTATTGGAATCCCGGATCCGGGATAAAATCCATTTGGTTGCCATCGATATTCCCCGCCGAGTTTTCCCGGCGCCGACGATGCAAAAAACTCGGCGAGGAATATCGGCGGCAACCAAATGGATTTGATCCCGGATCCGGGATTCCAATACATACAATACATACGTACAATACATTCCAATACATATAACGTCCCGTATAGTCCCGGATGGTCGCATCCCGGTCGTCCCGGAATAGTGCGAATAGCGTTTAATTCATCGAACGTTTACGTTCTATTATAGGGACAATTGAGCCCGGCTTCCATTTTACCGTAAAAGTATTGAAAAGTCTTCATCATTCTCATTTATTCATCCGAAACAGTTTCGAGTGACCGAGCCTACCTTGAGGTACGTTTTACATATGCATAAATTTTCCGATCTCAACCGACAGCGTCGTAGAATGTAAAAATATTTCAATATCATCGTGACTTTGAAGTTTTTTTATACGAGAAGCATTGAAAATCTCGGCTTCTGACAATATATGGATCACGTTTCATTTTTCCGAAGGCCCGATCTATGAAATAGTTTCTTATAAGCATATAATCATCTCAACCGGAAGGCGGAGGGTGTGCTAGTGATGTGCAACATATTGGATTCCCGTCGGGTGAATGCAAATTGAGTAGCGACTAGCAAAGTCCAGCGTATGCTTTCTGCGAAAAAAGAAAAGGTCTTCTCACTCACAGCTGCCATGAATCAGAAGATGCTTGCTATAAGGTCTAAAATGAAACAGACTAAGATGAAATGCACGGGTTAAAAGAAAAACTGTTCTGTACCAAGTTGTACTATTTCACTTTATTCAGTGGCTCGTTTATTACGTTTATTAGAGAAAAAATAAATTAGCTTTGACTGAATTTGGGTTCTATCGGGACTGATTTCAACTGAATTGGATTGAAATTAAGATGACTGATTCTAAGATTTTGAAGTTTTAAAATGGAAATGGTTTCAAGAATGGAGATTTCAGTTTTGAAGACAGGCCTAGCTCTGGACAACCAAAAAAAAAAGTTCGAAGACAAACAGTTTTAGGCATTACTCGATAAAGATCCGAGTCGAACGTAAGAGGAGCTAGCAGAATTATTGGAAGTGACTGAACAATCAGTTTCTGTTCGATTAAAATCCATGGGAATGATTCAAAAGCAAGACAACTAGGTGCCTTATGAACTGAAACTAAGAGACGTTGGAGGGCGATTTTTCTCTTGTGAGCAGCTACGATTTTTCCCAAAAAAATCCACTATTTTGTAGCTCTAAAATCTAAAAACACAAAAAGCGAAAAAGTTAAACGTTGGGGTCTGGTATTTAGCATGTAGTGAAATTGTGCAAAACTTTAAAAAAAATGTGAGCTAGTTTTGACGATGGACACGGACTTTCACAATCTTCTTTCGAGAAAACGTGCTCAAAGTTTATGGTTTATAAAATCGAAAGAAACAATTTATTTTTTTAGGGGGCGTGGCTTAGGCTTGATAATATGACGAAATATTTTTGAAATGTTTTACTATAAGAGAACACAAAAAATAAGATTTTTCAATAGTGTTAGACTCTACCCACCCTTTAAAAAAAAATTATTTATCTCATTCATCCGATTTGAATCCCTCGAACTCATGTATAAAAAGGTTAGCTCTCGCGAAGCTTTCATCAACGCCGTCGAGGAGTACTTGGCAGACTTTTCGAAAAATTTATTTTCAGACGAGATCCAAAAGATGAAAAATTACCGAAATAAGTGATTCGAATAAGTTTAAATATCTTGAGTGAATACACTGAATCAAATTTGAAGAACCGTCAATTCCTTCTTAGTAGCAACTTGAAAGTACAATATAAGTTTACTTCTTATAGAAACTTATTTAAAAAGTGAAGGTTTGACCGGCTGCTCGGCCACCAATGGACCTTCAATGTCAACTTCTCTTTCTGAACATCCTAAATAGCCGTGTAGTGTCGATAGTTATAACTGTCTAGGAATAACACTGCACCAGGAATTTAGTTAGTTCAGTTCACTCAAGTTAATTCACTCAAATATCTGAGTTTGAAAAGCGGTGTTATGTAACTTTAGCATCTTCATCCTACGAAACAGGACCTCATAAGATGGATGATGAAGTTGGGATTTCATTCGCCGTTGAAAATTCGGATGCTGGAAATTGTCAGTCATCAACTATTTTGGACGAGTTGGCTAGAATCGGTACCACGAATTAAAGATCCAGCTTTATCATTGTCAACTAGTTGGATAAAGCACTGAATTCGTTCTAGGGCTGCATCCAAACTACTACTTCCAGCTACTGGTACAGCTTACGAACTTGCGCTTAGAAAACAGCATTTTTGCCAGATTTGAATTTGAGAATGTTAAAATGTCTATTGTATTTTTTCAAGCACCTTTGCAGTATTCTGGTCAGAGCTCTGACTGGACATTGCAAACTCAATCATCACATGGCTACTATTCAGCGTGCTGAGTATTATTTTTGTGATTTATGTTAGTGCGATTGCGTACTTCATAGAATTTGATATGTAACTGTCAAGCTTTGACGCAATTACGTATCTGGGTTTTTGGTTCTCCATACTTGGATGAATGGTGTATGGTGAGCTAAAACTGAAGGATATTCTATCGTTTCTCACCCAATGTGGTAAGGAGCAACAGTCAGAGGAGTTCATCGTTCTTCCTGGAGTGAATGAATCTCTTATGTTTCTACACTAAAAGGTTTTAGCAGATTGTTCCGCATCCCTTATGGGGTGCCGAATTTACTTCTGTTCATACATATTGCGAATCATTCTGCAGTCTTCCAGGAACCCAGAGTGTTGTCAATTTTGCAAAATCTCCAAATTTTCTAGGGGGTTGACGGTTTTATTACATGTGTGTTTTGGCACCTACAGATCGGCACGTTTAGTGGATGCATAATGATTTATTTCTTTTTGTTTTGTTCTGTTTTCCCACCTCATCCACTTCACATTTCCCTTCCATGTTCTTTTTATCCTTCCCTTCCGAATAGGACAATGATGAGATGTCACGGTAAGGCACAAATTTCCAAATAACTGGGGCTTGAACCGAAAATCATTAGATCACAAAGTACGTCTGCTTATCGAGTATGCCACAGATACAAATCTGTTTGATTTGTAAATGGATCATATCAACTCATACAGTTGCGGGTTTTGATCGAGTGCTAAATGCAGTAGAAATTAGTAAACCTCATTTAAATCATATAATCATTACGATTTCCCCATCCGTCAAACATACATTCCCATCTACTTTTACTCAGCCATATATAAAATTTCAAATATTTTTACTGTGTAGCTAATGATTCTCTTTTATGATGATCAAGGGTATGTTTTACTAGTTCCATTGATATTTTATATTGAAAATGTCGTTAGGGTTGGGCCACTATCTAGGTTGGGCCATTGCTTTTCAGCGCATTGTTTGTCACGAAGAATCTTTTGTGAAAGTTTTGTGCATTTGCCTTGTTTTTGGCAGTCCTAAAAGTTTCGGAATAACCGTGAAAAACAGCTCAAACGCTGGACAAATATGATGACACCTTAAATGTAAATATATATTCCCATTATGTGGTTAATCATTAACAAGTTTTTCAAGAGAAAATATTATTTCTAGAAAAAAAAAAAACGCTCGTTGTCTAGGTTGAGCCACTCATGTAGTCAAAGTAGGGTCACATAATTTTTTTTCGTTTAGTGCCTTGAGACCGTTTTCGCTTGTCTTGAGACCGTTTTTCGCATATCAATAGACATCAATATTGAGAATATTCCAATAGAAACAAAAGATACAGGGCAAATTCAAAAAGTGGTCCAACCTAGACGACATTCCTCTACTGTATTTTAATTCAATATCGTTGGTATCATAGATGAAATTTTACACGATCATACGAACTAGTTTCGGAAGTTTCGGTTCCAATGCTTAAACGAAACATACCTGTTACTGAAATGCATGAAGCAATCAAATATCGGGGACGGGTATAGCGTGATGGGTAAGTCGATGCCTTTTCACGCAGCCCACCTGAGTTCGATTCCCAACCCCGCACATAGGGTCAGAAAATTTTTCTGGCCCGAAGAGGCGAATGACCTTAAGGTTAAAACCTCTATAATTGAAACAAAAAAAAAAGCAATCAAAGCCTTTTAGAGATTGAATGTTGCTAGGATTGTGTATGTTTTCCGGAAAATTAAATATTAAAAATGTGTACAAACAAATTATGGAGAGGATCAATAGCAAAGGTCGTAAGGTTAGGAATTTATAAAAACGCAGTATCCAATAATATAGCACATTGTTTGCTATCCTTATTATATAGCGGATCCTTTTGAAAACATAATAGTTTTCTGCAGACTCTCACGATTAAAATTGATTTTGTTTGCTGGAAATATATTAACACTCTATGTCAAAAAATGCATAGTATCAACGGTAAAAGAGAAAATGGTACAATGATTATTATATTGGCTAAACCCATATTATATTAACCCTAGAACTCGCCATAAGCAACCTGTGATCTGAGAAAAGTGAGTAGGATCCATTTTTGAGTATATGACTATTATCTCCCATCGTTGTTCGAAAATATGGAACCAGAATAGCCGGAATCGGTTTGTTTGGCTGCTTACAGATAGTGGATACTGATTGGTGTACTTTTTATTTCATTTTAGAAAATTTTCCGAGTGTGTTTTGATTTGCCGCTCTGAGTGACGGTTTAAAATTTTCAAGACACTTTACTTCATAGTTGTGAAATCGGAAGTAGGATCCGGATGAAATTTAGAAATCCAGTAGAAGACTACAAGTCATTTCGTTTGAACCTAAACTTGTGAAAATCGGGTAAACTATCACTGAGAAAAGTGAGGCCAACCTAAAAAAAATTCACGATTTTTTTTTACCGCTTTCAGTGACGGTCTAAAATTTTCAACGCACTTTACCCTATAATTCCGGAACCGGAAGTTGGATCCGGATGAAATACAGGAATTTTGTAGGGGACCGGGAGACCTTTCATTTGAATCTAAGTTTATGGAAATCGGTCAAACCATCGGAACCGGAAACTAGGAACCAGGATAGCCGGAATCGGTTTATTTGGCTGCTTACTGATGATAGTTACCGATTGATGTGGTTTTTATACCAGTTTAGAATTTTTTTTACGGTTTTTGTTTCGCCACTCTTAGTGACGGTGTACCAGTTTTAACACACTTTACCCTATAATTCGGAGCCGAAAATCGGATTCGTATGAAATTCAGGAATTCCATTCCACGAGACCTTATATTTAAATATATATTTCTATATGAGAAAGGCATAAATGTAAAGGATACTGTTAGCTGAAACATTACTGAAGAATAGCAATGTCTATCTTGTATGTATAAGTAAATATTTGGTAAAAAAACCTGTTTTAATCCACCTAGTGCTGTAATGATGCAATGTTATGATGCCTTTCGCATATTACTCATAACATCATAAATATTACTGTGGATTTCGCAAAACTGTTCATTAAATAGAAACAGGAAAGTTTGTTCAGACTTAATCTAAAAAACTCTACAAATACTGTATACCCAGTAGTTCCAGAACCGGAAGTAGTATCTACAACAAATTTAGGAATTCCATATGAAACTGTAGTATTTTTCTTTTGAACCTATAAGTTTGTGTAAATCGATTTGGCCATCTTGAAGGAAAGCGAGTGAGATCATTTTTGCAGTTTTTAATCACCATTACTCTTCTTCCGAAACTGGATTCAGATGATCAGAATAGCCGAAGTTGGTTCGTTTGCCAGTAACAAATATGACCTCTAAATTAGATCAGTTTTGAACCTAGTTAAACATAGACTTACTATCTCATGCTCTATCTCGATTGGACAAATTAGACGAAATCTAACAAACGAAGCATATGTAAGTCAAGCTAAACAGCATGAATCAGCAGCATAAAATATGTAGGGGGATTAATACTATTATTATTATTATTATTATTATTATTATTATTATTGTTATTATTATTATTATTATTATTATTATTATTATTATTATTATTATTATTATTATTATTGACATCACTACAGACAGTTGCAGAGATCCGTAACCGTTTCGATTCCTTTATAGCGTATACGAAATAGAACTTAGCACGCATCGTTCGTTTTTTCCTCTTCTTTCGGTGTTGCACATTTTGTCAATCTATATGGCGATTTGAAAAATTTGACACTTATCGCCCTGTAACTGCGGAACCGGAAGTCGGATTCAGATGAAATTTCACAGTAGCTTTAAAGATAATATGAGCTTCAATTCAAATCATGATTTGTGAAAATTGGTTCAAGCATCGCAGAGAAATCGAAGTGAGTTCTATGTTAGGAGTTTTTCTTCACCACTTTCGGTGCTTTCGGAACAGGAAAAGGGGGGACCAGTAGTGCCGAATAAAGTTTTTATGCAGACAAACTAACAAGCTCTGAAAACTAGTAGAATTTATCAGACAGTTTTATGGGATTAGTACCTGTTTTTGACCATCGTTTGTGAGAAAATACTAATGAGATTGGTAATTTTCCATTTATCACGCTTTAGTTCCGAAACCGGAGGTCGGATCCGGATAAAATGTTCTAGGAATTTTTAGGAAACTATAAGACCTTTCATTTGAATCTGAAAGTTTGTGACGATCGGTTAAGCAGTTTTAGAGAAAATTGAGTACACACTTTTTCTCTAATTTTCACATATTACCATGTAACTCCGGGACCGGATATCGGATCCAAATGAAATTCAATAGCAGGCTATGGCACTACTAGACCATTCATTTGAATCTAAGTTTGTGAAAATTTGCTCAGTTCGTCGAGCTGAGTCGAATGGTATATGACGTTCGGCCATCCGGGCCTCGGTTAAAAAGTCGGTTTTCACAGTGGTTGCATAGCTTTTCTATATGGGAAAGGCAAAAATTCAATAGTGTAGTGACATAAACGAGCCAAAAGAGGCAAAATCCATTCGTTATACTGGAATATGGAATAATGTTTATACCATGTAACTTACTTACTTTACTTTGATGGTGCACATCCCATCTCCGGAACATGACCGAATGAATTGTACATTTCCAATTGTATATTCGATCTTGAGCCGCCGTTCTCCAGACTCCCGCTTCGCGCGCTTCTTCTTCGATTGCATACACCCAGCGAGTGCGAGGTCTACCCAGGTTCTCTACTGAGCATCACGTAGGCCATTCTTTCTTCCGGCGACCTTACTACAGCCCACTGTAGTCTGCCCTATTTCATGAGCCTTCCAATGTCCGCATGTTTGTATACTTGGTACAGCTCGTGATTCATGCGTCTGTGCCAGGTAGCATCAACGACTTGTGTACAGTAAGTTGTGTACAAGTCTGCAAGCTACGGGACTTCAGCTGGTTACGGCTGCTAGCAGCTGCAACACACCTTTTTACCTCGCGGCTAATATCATTATCACATGTTACTAGTATTCCAAGATATATGAACTCGTCAACAACTTCGTTTGAGCTGCCCTGGTCTCTACCAGCCATCATGTACTTTGCCTTGGTGGAGTTTATCGTCAACCCTATTCTACCAACTTCTTTCTTGAAGGGCGCACAAACCTCTATCAATTCCAGGAATGAGTAGACGAAAAAGTGACAAAATCAGAATCGACCTTCTCCGATTTGGATAAAACTTTGCACATGGCTTAAGTATGGCAAACCATAAGTTTTGAACCGATGGAGAGGTCAATCCGACTCACGACTGATTTTGTATGTATTTCTGCATTTCACAAAAATTGCCTTTTTTAAATCGTTGTAACTCGGAAACCGTTAATTGTACAAAAGTGGCATTCCGGAAGAAGTTGTAGGGAATCGATTGGGCACTCTAAAAAAAATATAAACTGAAAAAAAATTTTCTCAATAATAATAAAATAATCCCTAAAAGTTAAATAAAAACGAAAGCATGATTTTAATTTCTTGTTGATAATTTTTATTTTAAGGCTGTTATTAAAACTTACAGATTGATGGCTATTCAACCCGTGCCTTTTGAAAAATGAAGAAGTTTCAGCTAAAACAGTTTACGGGTCTCGTTGTAATTTGGAAACCTTTCATCGTACAAAAATGGCGTCCAGAATGAAGTTGTAGGGAATCAATAGGGCATTCTAAAAAAATATACACTCAAGAAAAATTTGATTTTTGTCTCAATAATTGCAAAATGAACCAAAAAAATTAAATTAAAAAAAAATCAGGGTTTCGATTTTCTTGATAATTTTTATTTTAAAGCTCTTATTAAAACCTACAGATTGATGGCTATCCCATCCGTGCCTTTTGAAAAATGAAGAAGTTACAACTAAAACAATTTACAGATATATTCGAAATGTTATACATTGATTTAAAATTAAAGAGACTTGCAAAATTTTGTCTGATTTTGAACTGCGAGGCAGCTCCGTCAGACATAAATTAAACCTTAAATATAATTAAGAATTATTCATGTACATTTTTTTTTTTTTTTTTTGTTTCAATTATAGAGGTTTTAACACCTTAAGGTCATTCGCCTCTTCGGACCAGAAAATCTTTCCGGCCCTATGTGCGGGGTTGGGAATCGAACCCAGGTAGGCTGCGTGATAGGCATCGACTATCCCATCACGCTATACCCGTCCCCTATTCATGTACATGTAATAATTGTAGATATAGCAAGCAAATAAACAATTGATGGAAATATAAAAAATGGTGTTATAATTGAATATCCAAGTATCTCAAGAACAGCTATTTTTAGAAGAAAGGATATCATGAACAAATCTATTGCTTTTAACCTGTAGAATAATATTCTTCTGTTTAAAATTATTATCTTTCAACGAGAACTTGGTAGTAAGCAGATTCGAACGAATAGAATTATAAATGGAGTAAAGTATTAAACATGAAAACTGAAGGAGGAAACAATTAATTTATGTGTATTCTGTGATTGATATTTCAGCTATCTGACTAGTCTTTCATCTATTATCTTCAACCAATTCGAATGTTTACATGAACCTTACTTGAAAGCCGCTCTCACATTATTGAAAGAGATATTTTGTTACTTCAAGAGATCAACTGACGGTAATTAAACTGAGCCTCGATTGAAGAGAAACGAGTGATGAACTGAATGCTGTTCGTTCGTACCGTCAGCAAACACTGTGTGTGTTACACAGTACGTTGCTAGAAACAATTGCTGACAGAAAAAAGTTGTCCGTGAAAATGATTCGCGATCCCTCTAAAAGTATTTCGCGCACCCTCAGGGGTACGTGGGAACCTAAGGTAAAAACAGGGTTTCACATATTTTAGTTGAATAAAATATTGCAGTTCCAGTTAAAATATTACAGACAATTTTCATTCAGTATCTCGTTGTACTACACAGAAAATAATAATGAAATTCACGCGACATGTAAATCAGTAATACTATGAAATAGACATCCCATGAATAAAAAAATTGATTGAAAACCATCATCGATGTAAGAGTAAATTAAATGCTGTGTTTTTTTTCAATGAATATCATATTATATTTCAATTTACGCTCAGTTTAGTTTTAACAGTACAAAGACCTGAGATATAATTTTATATTCAATTCCCTGCTATATGCATGAAATAGATGGGAATTTTTTTATTAGTGCAGTGGCACGAATTGTTCAAAAATGAGTCCACAATGGGTTGTAGTAGTATGAATTTAAAAGAAAAATTTCTCATTTTAGTTCATTCTACTAATACACTCAAAAACATAATTTTTTATGCCGAGATACATTATTCGCAATAAAACCAAAGCTTTCTAGCAAATGATACCACAAAATCCCTAAACTTAGATTTTCCTTTTCCTCTGTATTTTTGCAAACCCAGACAGTTTATTCAACATAGAAAATACTTTATCATAGATCCTTACCGAACGTTTCAGTGAACAAAGCTCTCGCCACCAGTTGTCCCGCTCATCAAACTAGCCAAACAATTCCGATGTACTTTAAATTCTGGCACAAGAACGCATGCAACTCCGGGTGTATATCAATCGAAAGAAAATCTCACATCTGTAAAAACGTTTGCTCGTGTGTGTTTGTTTTGGCGCTCTTCCAGGACTAGCAAGTGCAACGAAACCTCTTATGGTTGAAATTCAACTCCTAATCAGACGAAGCGATTCTGTGCCGAGACTTCACACCATCCGTTTGGAGAGCTATGATGGCGGTATTTTTTTTCCAACCCAAAATTAACCTTTGCAGGGCGATGTGTTTCCGCAGGAGCACTAGTAGTACATTCTTCCTGAGATAACAGTTTTTCTGCTTTAACCAGAGATATAGAGTTGGACGCTCGGGTTGGAGGGGCGTGGGGAAATCTTTGAATTTTATCAGATTGTTGCCAAAAAGGGACGGAATTCCTGTCCAAAACCAGCAGTAAGAAGTTTGCCTCAGATTTACGGCATTCCATTTGTAGGTTGGCTATCAAGCTGCCTTCACTGGAAAGGGTGGTTTTGCAAGTTGCTTTCTCATGTATCAAACCTGGTAGTGCATGGGATGTTGTGTTTAAAGTGTCTAGAAGTCTAGAATAGCAGTAATGTGTATTTTTCATACAACGAGTGGTGGGACACGGAAGTTCAAATTCATCATTTGTTGCCTACTTCTAACGGTAAACACGTAATTTCAAGAAGCAACAGAATTTATTCCTTAATTTTAGAAATATGAATTGAACTCTAATTGATAGTTATGATAGACATCTTTAATATCGAGATAGTCATTTTCTCTGGCCCAATAATCAATAGTTAAATATCTATTTTTTTTTTCTAAATGATCTGACAGAAAGCTGATTTGTTGCAGCAAATGTGTATTTCATTCCTTTTGTATTTCCTTTTCAGGTGAGTAACTGTTCCCACATGCATATACATCTCAACACCTTCATTCATTTTATCCCTCGAAGTAATTAGTTAGAGTGAAAATTGCTATCTTGGTAGAATGTATTGAACCAAGCGATGGAATGAATTTCGGTGTCTCTTTTCCAAATGTTGCTTCATTGGAATTCCATTACTCAACATTTTGTACATGAATGATTTCAAAGAGGTTACCAAGTAGGTTACCAACAAAACAATTGATCGATTAATTATGTGAATATGGGTACAATTTTGTTGTCGCGTTTTGGCTATTGCGGACCACCGATAGGAATACAAAAATACATTTTTTTGAGACAGCAGTGGAACAATAGAGAAGAGAGATAGAGAGGATAATTCAAAACAGCTGTGATCGTTATACCGCATGAAAAAGTGTTAAAGAATACTATATGTAAAATCGTTTTTCTTTATTGCTTCAATCGACAGATAGGGTTATCAGCTTATTAGTATGATAGCCATTGTACCAATAGTCTTATTAGGGTCGCCACATTATTTTACCGATTACTCGACTTTCAATCAATGAATTGTGATAAAATCGAATACAATATCTTTGCTTAGACTCTAAGTAGCAATACTGCAGGACAGGGGCGGTGGAACAGATTTCACTCAGGTGTGGACTGAAAATGTGTTGGGAATAAGCTGGTGGGGGAAGGGGTTTGGTTGTTGAAGGAAAGTGATAAAAAAAACCGCATTCCTGGTGTGGAATCAAGTATACTCCCAATAATGCTTCCGCCGCCCCTGCTGCAGAAATAATAGTTCGAAAATTGTACATTGCTGCTACTATAGTGAGCCGAAAACATGAAACGAAAGCACCTATTTTCATCTTACTCTGAAAGTCAATCTAACAAACATAGTTAGCAAATCTAACTAACTAATCTAAATCTAACCTACTAATAGTTTCCGTATATGAGATGACCAATGGAGCTAAGATTGATGGGGTACCGGTACCCCCATAATATCTGATATAGTTCCTTGGATTTACTCGCACTTAGCCATATCTTCGCACAGTCTAACCTTGTGCAGTATGCATTATCGGAATCACTTCGTAAAATATGGAACAAAAAAGTGCATGAACCTCTGAAATGCATAAAAAGTATTTTCAGCTATTTGAAAACATGACAATTTGTTAGTAGACATGCTAAATGCAATAACTTTCTTGCATGTTTTTGTTTCGGTACAATACATTAAAAAAAAGTTTTTTCTAGCGTTTTATTGAGCGTCCCCTCAATACGATGTCAATATATTCAGAGATGATGCGGTGGTTAATGGCCAAACACAAAAACAAATCCCGAAGATATTATTTTCACACATCATGTTGAATAGGAAATATGAACGATATTCGTTCACGTCGCTTTTCTTGGACGAATGCAGTGGAATGCAGGCCGCTTTGGAGCACTACCCGGGTAGGTGTAAATAGCAAACAAAGGTCAAAATAATAACAAATTTTACCATCATATCTTGGCTTGATGTTTCTGTGTTGTCAGAGCGATACTTGATATTTTCGTGATATTTCATCAAGGGATCAAGACATTGTACAATATCTGTTCAACATCAAAATTAGTTATAATATCTTATTTCGTTATTGATGAGCTATTTCAATTTCATTAAGTAAATTGACCCAGTAGTTTTATCTTCAAATAAAATACCATTGAGTAAACTGCATCAGAATCAGATAAGAGAAATACTTAAGATATTACTCTATTCTAAATGTTAGATTATAAAATAATTAACAAATTCATCTTCTATAAATATTTTGTTCTTGGTTTGATATTACAATGACAGAATTTTTTATTTTGTTGCTATTTTCTCATGCAAGCTTTGATATGATTTTTGATATTTTAATTCTTATTTCAAACTAAATAATGTTAATTTCTACCATTGAGATGTTTGATTTTAATGACAGAATTTGGCATTGGTTTGCAAATCACTTCTACCCGGGTAGTGACGGCATCACTTCATTGTCGGGTACTCATTCTGTTCTCCGGTGTGAAATAGGGGAATCGGGTTCATCAACAGTTATTAATCGACGCCAAAAGTATAATTGTTTCCGCATCAGTATGCCCAACCCGCATTCGAAGTGCGCTTGCTTTCATCTGGTAGCAGAATATTTTGTTTTTTAATTGCTCAATAAATCAGTTCGAAATAAACAAATAAAAAAAAATAAACAAATTATGGATATGGTCAAGATGTCTAGTGCTATGAATTAGTAAATTTGGTTGAAATGAAAGATAATATTTTAATTTGTAACGATTAGTTATTTCATCTTACACTTTTGTTCGTTGAAATCGAGCCATTTTCAAAGTTTAACATTATAAAAATTTCTTTTAAATAATCGTTGATTTTCAAATGCATTTATAATTTAATTTGTTCATTTGAAAAATTTATGCGGTATTCAAATGTCATTGATTGCTTTGTTGTTATGGGTTTTCTGATCCTTGTGAAACTCCTTAGCGACTGGAAGCTTAAATAAAAGAATGAAATAAAGAAATTGTACCGAAAAAATCAATTTTCAATACCGTTTATGCATTAAAGATATAAACTATTCGGCACAAGTAAACAAGCCTTCATATTTTGATTCATCTAGGAGATTATTCGTTAAACCAGATAGCATCAAACCGTACATCCTTCTTCATGATTGCGAAAAAAATTAATCATAATATGTGGTGAGGTTCCTTATTGGTATAGTTAGTGTTTGATAGAAGGATTTTGCAAAAATTACTGATTGACAAAAACTTTTTGTCGTGAATTGACAAAAACTTTTTGTCGTGAATTGACAAAAACTTTTTGTCGTGACTTACTTTACTATGGGGCGTCTTTTCAGAATTTACCCTGTACAAGAATATGCAGAACTTTATCGCGAATATCTCTTGGTATCCTTAACCCAACAACATATTTTTTTCTACAAGCTTTCGGAAATATGATCAGAAATTTGTGATTAAATATTCAACAGCGTGAGATAACCATAAATAACTGAAAAACATAGTTTTCTAAAAGTCTTGGAAATAATGAGACAAATTCATCACGCTTGTCAGGCACATATCAGTTCCGATTATCTACTGGGCGAGTATAAAAGGTAAACTCAGGTTCTCTCATTTGGACTTCGGTCGTCAGGAGGAGCAGTCGGCAATAAAAGCAGACCTTTTGCCTGGTATAAAGCCTCAAATGCTTAGGTCGTGCTTTTATTTGTACATCGATCGCCGGAAGGTGAATTTAGTTCCAGGAACTTGGCTTCATAATATAGGTTCAGAATTCAGAATGTGCATGTTGGAACTGAATTCAGTTTCGAAACTAGTTCAAAAACTAAATTGCAGTTGAATTCTGAGCCTGTTCTAAGTTCGCAATTTAGTTCTTGATCTCAGGTCCAGTTCCTAATTTCAGAATACTTCGAATCAGTTCTTTTTAGAACAATTAACATATTCCCAAAGAACTATGTGAAATTTTATTTTACTGTACTATATATGGTCCTTTTTTCAACCAGTTGGAGTTTGTAGTTGTTGTAAGAATTTTATGCTAAAATTCATAGCACCGACTCAGTTTAGGTGCATCGTTTCAAATTTTAGTAGTGAAGAAGGGGAAATCTGGCACCATTAATACAAATGATCAACTAATTATTATTCGAAAGTAAGAAGAAAGCGTTTCAGTTATATTCGTATTCACGACATCCAGTTATTACATTACACACCCTTACTTTTTTCCGAAACAATCTATATTCGAATACCGTTAGATGGCGTTAGCAGTTCAACATAAACCGTTAACACACTGATGAGTTCAAGACGAAACGTAAGAATAAGAATATTTAGAAGATAAATAGGGGAGAGAGGGGCTAACCAGATACAAGGTTAAACCCGACAGATTAAATATCTTAAATCACCAGCAATGCACCAACGCATTGTGTTAATGTGTAATTGGCACATTGTTCTAAGCGTCCTCCCCTTGACGCTGACTCAATTCAATTTGGCTACAAATCTGTTCATGTCAAAACGAGCACGTCTTTTACAGAATTTTTGTTGTTGGAATTTTCTAATTTGTTGGGTATATTTGATAACAGTGCATCGTAGTGACATTCTGGTTAGTGCTTTTAAAAGCTCAAAACAAGCTGAACCCAGCGATTATTGAGAGACATTTGATTTTCTGTTAAATACCGTTAAATAGACTAAACCGGACACATAACTTTTTACTTAAAATTCCTAGCGGACTCCTGAAACACAAATAAATATTGATATTAATATATTAATTTTGTAGTCGTTTAGATGTTGATACCTCATGACTGACTGTTTTGATTGTTTTACGTTTCGCATTCAGCTCATCAGTGGATTAGCAGATTATGTTGACTGCTAATGCCACTTCGCGGATCAACATAATCCGCTAAGCAGACGTATAGTCATTGCTATTTATAATGAACTTTTTTACACCGAAGTGCTTGTCTATCCTGACGTCTCATGCGAAAACGTATTTACGACTTTATGGCCGCAAACATATTGTAATCATGTAGGTTTTGGTACCTCATGGGTACCGGTTTGTGCTGAAGTTCACATGACATTTTGGATCCGGAAAGAAAAATTTCATTTTGAATGCGAATTACAGCTTGTATGGCATGTTGACCTAATAGTAAGCGTTCTGAATATATCCAGGAAGAACTTATTCAACCTGTTATCAAGAAATTGAAGTAAATTCGATTAAACCAACCTTCTGCTAACAACCATAAGGTTCATTTTAAGTGTTTCTCATAATAACTATAGTCATTCTTCTCGGCATGATACAGTGATTGATTGGCTGCACCTTGCAAGCTCAACCTCTTCGATTAATTTCTCAATAACCCAAAACCACTTTCACCTCTTTACCCAGCGTCGTATCTCCAATTACTCTTAGCTGCCAGAAGTCCAAGAGCCGTATAACAAATGGTAAGATGTAGCTAGTATTGTAAAATACTGGAAGCCAAACCATGACGGAAAGGGAAAAACAGGATAACGAGTGCCTCTACAAGGGAAAGTTTTGCCGCCCTTCCTTTGCAAAACCAAGCAAAGTCATGAGAAGAAAACTGAAATTTCATTCAACAGTAATTATCGCTTAATTCCTGTTCGTAGGAAATTCTTACCGTGAACAGCGGCACCGGCACCAGATCCGTTAGTTGGAATGCTCGCGATTATGACAAGAGCTGAAATGTCTAGGAAAAGTTGCTGTACGGCTTCAAACAGTCTTCTGCTGGGAATAGTAATAGTAGCAGTCATGATTGTATGAAACGAGAAATATATTTATCAAACAAATCAACGGTTGTCGACTTGGAACCATTGTTATGTTCACGATAGCGTTTCCTTTATGCGTATTGCTCAAATTATGTCTTCGACTGGAGACAAGTCAGAGTTATCGCCATTCAAAAACCAGGGAAACCAGCCTCCGATCACAATTCGTATCGGCCGATTGCTATGCTTTCCTGTATCCGGAAATTGTTCGAAAAAATGATTCTGTTTCGTCTAGACAATTGGGTCGAAACTAATGGTTTACTTTCAGATACACAATTTGGTTTCCGCAGGGGCAAAGGAACGAACGATTGTCTTGCGTTGCTCTCAACAGAAATTCAAATGGCATTTGCTCGTAAAGAACAAATGGCATCAGTTTTCCTAGACATTAAGGGGGCTTTTGACTCAGTTTCTATAAATATCCTATCTGAGAAGTTGCATCAGCATGGTCTTTCGCCAGTTTTGAACAACTTTGTACATAATCTATTGTCTGAGAAACACATGTACTTTGCGCATGGTGATTTGTCGACAATACGATTCAGCTACATGGGTCTTCCTCAGGGCTCATGCTTAAGCCCCCTTTTATACAATTTTTACGTAAGTAATATCGATGAATGTATCAACACATCTTGCACGCTAAGACAACTTGCCGACGACAGCGTTGTGTCTATTATAGGACCCAAAGCTGCCGATCTCCAAGGACCATTACAAGATACTCTCGACAACTTATCATCATGGGCTCTTCAAATGGGTATCGAGTTCTCTACGGAGAAAACTGAGCTGGTTGTATTTTCGAGGAAGCGAGAACCAGCACAATTACAGCTTCAACTAGGGGGTGAAACCATAGCTCAGGCCTTCACATTTAAATATCTCGGGGTCTGGTTCGACTCCAAAGGCACCTGGGGATGTCACATTAGGTATCTGAAACAAAAATGCCAGCAGAGAATCAACTTTCTTCGTACAATAACCGGAACTTGGTGGGGTGCTCACCCAGGAGACCTGATCAGGTTGTACCAAACAACGATATTGTCCGTTATGGAATATGGATGCTTCTGCTTCCGATCAGTGGCGAACACTCATTTCATCAAGCTGGAAAGAATTCAGTATCGTTGTTTGCGTATTGCCTTGGGTTGCATGCAATCGACTCATACGATGAGCCTCGAAGTGCTGGCGGGCGTTCTTCCACTGAAAAACCGGTTCTGGGATCTCTCATATCGTTTGCTCATTCGATGCGACATTTTGAATCCTCTGGTGATTGAAAACTTCGAAAGGTTAGTTGAGCTTAACTCTCAAACCCGTTTTATGTCCTTGTATTTTGATTACATGGCTCAGAATATTAATCCTTCTTCGTTTGTTTCCAACCGTGCTCATTTCTTGGATACTTCTGATTCTACTGTGTTTTTCGACACATCCATGAGAGAAGAAATTCGTGGAATTCCGGATCACGTGCGCCCTCAAGTGGCCCCAAATATTTTTTATAATAAATTTAGAACAGTCAACTGTGAAAAGGTGTTTTACACTGACGGATCAAACATCAACGAGTCCACAGGCTTCGGCATCTTCAATCAAAACATCACCGCTTCTTACAAACTCAGTGATCCGGCTTCAGTTTACGTCGCAGAATTAGCTGCTATTCAGTACACCCTCGAGATCATTGAAACCATGCCCAAAGACCATTACTTCATTGTCACGGACAGTCTAAGTTCAATAGAAGCTCTCCGGGCAATGAAGCCAGGAAAGTATCCCCCATATTTCCTGGGGAAAATACGGGAACATTTGAGAACTTTATCTGAACGGTCTTATTTAATATCGTTAGTCTGGGTCCCTTCGCATTGTTCCATTCCGGGCAATGAAAAGGCAGACTTATTGGCTAAAGTGGGCGCATTGGAAGGTGATATTTATGAAAGACCAATCTGCTTCAATGAATTTTTCAGTATTTCTCGTCAGAAAACTCTCGAAAGTTGGCAAACTTCATGGACGAATGACGAACTGGGACGATGGCTACACTCCATTATCCCTAAGGTATCGACGAAACCTTGGTTCAAGGGGATGAACATGAGTCGTGATTTCATTCGCGTTATGTCACGGCTCATGTCAAATCACTATACATTCAACGCACATCTCCGGCGTATCGGGATCGTGGAGAACGGGCTCTGCACCTGTGGCGACGGTTATCAGGACATCGAGCATGTCGTGTGGTCGTGCGTAGAGTATCGTGACGCCAGGTCGAAGCTACTGGAATCCCTCAGGGCCCGAGGTAGACCGCCTGAGGTGCCGGTTCGGGATGTGTTGGCGAGTCGGGATAGTTCATATATGCTTCTCATATACCAGTACCTTAAACACATTGATATACAAGTGTAATGTGTTATTCCTCGCTCAGAAAATATAATCTCCACCTACAGGTTCGACACTAACATCCGCCCGATTCTCTCGATCCCCGTCCCTGTCCACCATCTTCATTGGAATTAACAAGATCTTTTTTTTTGTCACTAACTTTTTCGTTCCCCTTTCCCTGTTTTTTCACCATCTCGATGGCAACTAATTAGATCTCTGTCGTTTTCAAACATTTTGTTCCCACACCCCTTTTTTACCCCGTTTCCCACAATATTTACTTCTTTTTTTCATTCTCTTCCGTAACATCACCATCACCGGAAGACCGCTCCAGTCAATGACCAGCATGCGGGCCACCCGCCGGGCCTTCGTAGCCTGGTGGTGTTTCCCGCGGACCCTCACGGACCGAAGAATGCGGCCAACATAGAAAATTACCATCGCCATCTGGAATCATCTCATTCTAAATTCAATTCACCGGCCACTACCGATCGCCAGATACTATATTACATAATGATACTACTCTAGTTTTAAGTTAGACGATAATTAAGATTAGTAAATACCCTTGGCATCTTAGAGCTTAAGCAGTGTGCCTTAATATTATATTATATTATTGAATAAAAAAAAAAATTATGTCTTGCAAAATTTCTAATTACTTAACACTCCTCATGACACTATTAGTCACAAATTTGTCGTTTTTTAGACTCATTGAATGTTTATAGGTATTATATATAATGTATATGAAACCAGAAGTCATAATGAATCATTGAATTACTGTATGCGCACTATTTTTTGAATCATTAAGCATTGTCAATATGAAAAAAAATCTCCCAAGTTTCGGTTTTGATTCTTCTAAATTATTTAAATGAGGGATGTTTCTCAGAGTCTTGAACTATGTAAATCATCGATCCAGTTCTCACATGCTGCAACTACGGCCTCCACACGCTTCCAGAACGTACGGTCCTCATAATGTAACCTAAATTCATTTCTCTCTTGGTACGGGTCAATGTTCTTCTGGTTTGTTGTACTCGGGTTAGCGTTTAGAACTGGCCTTGGCCTTGGTCTTCATGACGCGCTATAATGAGTCATCCATCGGATTAAGATCTGACCGGGATGGTGGCCAAATATCCTTCACTCAAAAAGGTAGACGTTTCTGCAATAACTTCTGAGTGCGATTCGAGGTGTGGTACTGAACCCCATCTTTTTGAAATACAACATTTGGCTCAACAAAACAACATCCTTATCATACCGATATAGACCTTCGTGTTTATCTTGTCGACATCTGGAAAGAACACCAGATCACGCAAGTAGGATGCTGGGTCAGGTTCCCTTTTTTATGCTCGTCCGCTATGTTTTTTTTGCCGGGAGAGAAATATATAGTGGACGGTTTTGAAATTTTATGCGGGTTCGACGGTAAACAGGATTAACAGGATCTCATCGTTTGAAGAAATTCAAGATTATCTCATATCACCCGATTTGTTACTCTCGGATGCGATTGGTAATCATGTGAGTTCGTTTTCCGTGACCTCGACTTCGCCCCGCAGTAAGCTACCCCTTTACGACCGTAGGGTTATTGATACCATGTCTCTTCGCCATTTTCCTCATTGAACGCATTTGATTCGCCCGGATATTCCATTTGAAGGTAACGATAACCCTCGGGATTCGAGCTGACCGCAGCCGAACCGTGATCACCTTCGCGGGTAGTTGTTCTTTCTTTTAAGTTGCTGTACATCACGCATTCGGTATATTTTCGCTATTTCCGTGTTTCAATTAAATAGTAAGAAGAAAATATTTGTAAAAGTTACATGAAAAACATATGTTTTAGCTTCCAGTTCGCTTTCACATCTCATCCAAGTCAGTCGATAAAACAAAACCGCTTACGTTCGGGACGGAAGAAACCAAGTACAGTATAATGTAGTGAACAATAGATCGATCTCGAAATGAGTGAACCAAACGAACAAAAGCTACCGCCGGTAGCTACAATACAATTATTGTTGACTTCAAGCAGTGTAAAATTCGACCTTCGATACGAGAACTTGAAGGTTTGCTCAAGGAACAAATGCATCTTGACATTGAACGTGTGCAATTACTTCAATGCAATAAGACAAATAATTTTTTTTACATCCAGTTTTATAAAGAGTTGGATGCAATTCAATTTACAAGAGACAAAAACAATGTGCACTATGTGGAGCACGAAAACATTAAGTACTACATTACAGTGTATATGGAAGATAGGGCTATAGAAGTGCGTGTCCCTCAAGCGTCATCGATCCTTATATTCGCAAATCTATGTCCCAATTCGAAGAGATTCTCTCTATCGAAAAAGAAAAGTGGAAGAAATTTTTCCCCAGTATTTTAAATGGCGTACGTTTGTTACGTATACGCTTGAAGAGCCCTATACCTTCTTATGTGACATTCGGTCAGGATACAAGAATCCCCTGCAAATCACTTGTTACCTATGACAATATGTAATGTCAATATTGCCAAAAAGCTGTTCACTACGGTAAGCCATGTGATAAACTGGACAAGGAGACAACTACACCAAAGGACAACGGTGCTTCCTTCACACCAACCCCAAGCAACCCCAGTACACCTGTGACAGCCACCAACAACAATGAAGCACCCCCTTCAACGAAACCATCAGTATCCCCTATAGAACAAAGTGCACCAGCTGCAGTTCACAACTTACCCTCCAACCAACCAGCAACTGCAACCAATGTACAACGGAAATCAACAACAATACCACCGATGCGGCAATGGATGACGAGACGAGCCACGAACAAAGTGCCCCTCAATCATCGCAGGAGGGAAATGGAAGCTCCTCTCCCTCTAGAAAAAGGGTGATAGCGAGATCCAATACAAAAAAAATTATTTAAAAAATCGGCTCAATCGGCCACGTAAAGCTTGTACGTAAATAGGCTTGAATAAAAATATCTTTTAAATAAAAATATGTTTTAGCGAAGTAAATAGGATTATGATTATCTAATCGATGAGGATTGCAATTATAAGTGTTTTCAGTTGCTATACATGTGTTTCATGTTTTCTTTTTCATGTGGAACAAAAAGTGTCATACTTAATCGATAAAATGTTAAAAACTGTAAAAGCCATGATAAGTACGCTCAAAACTACGTTACTTAAACCGGATTATCATGCAGCACATCATCGCCGTTTCTCAATTTTTCGTTTTATATTCCATCATGGCACATCCGCAAGATACTTAACCGTTCATTACTCCCTCGGGATGCCGCCAACCACCAGACTGATAGCGCACACATTTTTTGTTTCAACTTCAATTTGCTTCATGGCAGCTCAGGCGTGCAAGTTAAACTCAAATCGAATCCGAATAATCGGCACGTGACGAGTCCCCAACGCATATGCCGTTACGGTCAAACCGGACGTTGATTAATTTAAACATCGCTCGTCTATCTACCATCGGTGCAATCAGGATTAAAATTGTGCACTTTTTCGGAGTTTCTGCTCGGTTGTAGGTTTTCGGTGTGAATAATGCTACAGATCGTGGAAAAGAGTGCTTTTAGCGATAGAATTTCATTAGTGTTGTGTTAAATTACACATCGGGGTTAAAAAAAAATCCAATCATCTCCGAAAACTGTGGCAATGTTTGCTGTGCAATTGAGCGAATATTGAATTTAAATGAGGGTTCCATCAATTGATTTCGTGTAGTGTTGCACTTACTGATGATGAACTCACTTTTGTTTAAAATAAGTTTTCTTTCACGGATCACTATCAACAATCATGGTATCTCGATTATGGGGAAGTTTTCGTACATTTCGCTTATATTTTATAGGGAGTAATCATTACGAGTTTATGCTCAACTAGCGACAGAATAGTGAACTGGGTGATATAGTATCGATAAATGAGATTAGAGAGTGGTATAGACAGAATACAATGGATAGAAAAGGATTGTTTTCAAGGATTAGTTAAAATTAGGGATGGATTGTCAAAGAGTTTGCTCGGATGGAATATGATTGCTGAAGGTAAATATTTTGAAATTCAAGGTGTTAGTAAAATCCTTTCGTTTTTTTTTCGAAAACAAAGTTAATTCTATTTTTAAAGAAATTATGTTTTTTTTTCATTTAATATTGACTTAATGTTCATCTATCAGGCAAATTATGGATAATATTTCTAAAACCTTTCATCATTCATCATTTGAAGAGCCATTTTTTAACTTCTTTAAATTTGGCGAAGCGCTTCTCTGCAAGTGAGTGTGTCATCGACACAAAATGGTGATTGTTGGACAGAGCGAGGTCTTTGGAGTACGGCGTGTACGAAAATATTTTCCAATTACATTGTTGATATGTGACTGTCGCCAGTTTAGCGGAACGTTTATCAGAGACGGCTGAACCGATTTTCACAAACTTAGATTTAAATGAAAGGTCTTAGGTCTCATACGATTTTTTGAATTTCATATGGATCCGACTTTCAGTTCCGGAATGACAAGGATATGTGCCAATTTATGAAAAAATGAGCATTTTCGCATTAATTTTCTCGGAAATTTCTCAACCGATTTTCACAAACTAAAAGACAGATACAAGGTCTTCAAATTCCTTAAAAAGTCCTCGAAACGTTGACCAGATCCGACTTCCGGTTCCGGTTATACTGTACGATTAGTAATAATTTTCAATTTCATAAGTATTTTATCACAAGCGATGTCGAAACGAGGTGCAAATTTTTATAAATCTTACTCCTAAATTCATCCTCTGTCACGTCTCACGTTTCAGTTTTATATATTCACATCCTTGCTCTCCATTGAGTAATATCATTCTATAATTTTCATTCTCTGTATCTACAAAAATGATATCTGGTTAGATGAATATCGCAAAAAGAAAAAAAGAAATATTGTGTACTATACGTAGTCGTTAGAAAGAAAAAGTAAGATATTCTTAAAAATATAAGTAATATGAGAAAGGATTATTATACCACTAGGTGGATTAAAAATAGTTATGATGAGTACACACGGGAAGAAATCTGTTATTTACTTATGAAATCATGACAATTGTTCAACGTTTTATGATCAATTTAATCCAAATCATGAGTAATAACTCCTCTCTCATGAAAATTAGTATGCGTTACTTGCGGAATGTATTTCATTTTAAATTCGTAATATTAAATTTATTGTCGGATATCACTTTAAATTTATTGAATCAAATGATACTGTGATGGATTTGTGATGGATAATAGGAAAGGCTAAACGCATACATTGGAATTCAAGAACTATTCAAATAGTTAACTTAATTGCAAGAAATAACGGTAAACACAAAGCATTTCTATTAATGTAATAAAAATAAAAATTAGTTGCCTTTATCGATATATTGACTGACAGAGAATTGACACCATATAAGATTATAAACGGCTACACCTTTAATATTGCTGGTAATGGTTTTATTAAACACAGCCGAATGTATTCTTTTATATCTGTCACTAAATTTAGCTAGAAGAGTTAGTATAATTATTTGAAAATTTTTACTTTGATGCACAATTTGTCAAACAAATATAGTAGAAACAAATGGTTCAGAATTAAAAGTGTTTTGCCTTCCTAATTTTTATGTTTTTATTATTTAGTATGTAGTGGGCCGTTTTAAGATTCAAATTATTGTAGTTGTTTTTTCCTGTAACTGTTTTAAAAGTTGGTGGTTTTTACGCCAAACAAACAAGACTCAATTCAAATGGGCTATTCCCACTCTATCTGTCCATTTAGATTCGTTTATCCGTTAGACATAAATAGAAATAAATAAATAAATATAGAAAGGTTATGCAATCACTGTGAAAACCGACTTTTGAACTAAGGCTCGGAGGGCCGAGTGGCATATAGCATTCGACTCAGTTCGTCTAGTACGCAAAATGTCTGTGTGTGTATGCGCGTATGAGAGTATGTAACGTTTTTTTTTTGCACTAATATTTTTTTGTTACAATTATAGGGGTTTTAACCTTAAGGTCATTCACCTCTCCGGGCCAGAAAAGCATTCTGACCCTATATGTGCGTGGGTGGGGATCGAACCCAGGTGGGCTGCGTGAAAGGCATCGACTAACCCATCATGCTATACCCGTCCCCTGCACTAACTTTTCTCGGAGATGGTTGGACCGATTTTCACAAACTTATGTCGTTTTTCATAAAGAACACTTGTGAAGTGTTTTGCTCGATTCGTGCATTTTTAGTGCAGTCGGGCAATCAAAACAGGTGCACTGTGTTTCATTGATTTGCACCGCACGAAAAAATTGCACTTTCGGGGCAATTCGCGGGCAACTATTTTGCACCCGTTTTCTTTTCCGAGCAGCAAGCGTGCAAACCAAACTTTACAAAACCGTTTCATTGATTAACTGTCAAAGCAAAACACTGGCACCGAGCGAGTGGAATCAATGAAAAATGACATTAGATTGAAATGATTCATGTCGTCCCATACAAAATTCCGAAACATTGTTTGGATCAGACTTCCGGTGCGGGAAAAAATGGGTAAAATGTACAAAAAAAAAATGCAAATATGTGTACTAACCTTTCTCAAAGATGGTTTTCACAAACTTAGATTCAAATTAATGGTCCGAGAGTTCTTTAGCAAAATTCTGAATTTCATCCGGGTCCGACTGCCGCTTCCGGAATTATAGGGTGATTAGGGTAAAAATTCAAACTTCAAATTACTTACCCACTTTTCTCAGAGATTTGGGTTCACATGAATGGTCTTCTGAATTTCATTTGAATCTGACTTCAGGTTCCTGAATAATAAGGTAAAGTGGGTTCAGAATGCCAAACTATGCCAATCGATTGTCATTATTTATAGATGGCCAAACAAACTGAATTTAGCTATCCTGGTTCCCGGCTTCGAATTCCGGAGGCACCAAAAATAGTGATCATATATTCCCAAATGGATCTTACTCACTTTTCTCGACGATGGTTTGACCGATTTTCACAAACTTAGGTTCAAATGAAAAGCCCTGTGGTCCCATACAGAATTACCGAATTACATCCGGGTCCGACTACCGGCTCCGGAATTATATGGTAAAGTGTGTAAGTGTAAAAAATTGTATACCATCAGTTAAAAGGGTGAAATGAAAAAACTTAAATATCAGTCATTATCAGCAGATGGCCAAACAATTCGATTCCGGTTATTCTTTCAAGAATTGAGGAAAATTGTTTTAAAGAATATTATATATAATATATGAGAAAGGCATCATTAGACCACTAGGTGGGTTGAAATAGGTTTTTTTTGTTTTGATGAAGTAAGAAAAGTAACGAATGCCGTCAATGCGATTTATTTTGAGCAACACTCGACATATTCAATGAGGTAAACATTAATATCAAGTTATGGCTTTAAGTTTCAGTTAAATAATATACTGTAGAGTTATTTCTTCGTAATTTCTGGAAAAGTTTTCTTTTTGTCAGTGTATTTTTTGACAATGAACAATATTATTTTGTTGTTGTTTATTATGAATGCTTCAATGTTTGAAACAATTAACATTGAATTATTCAATTGTATCCGGTACGGTAAGTGCCTCACTGTTTTGTTTGTGTGTAGCAAAAAAGTCGGGGAAGGTGTTCGGTTGCCGGCACCAAAGGCGCCACCATCCAAATATTCGACCAAGAGAGCCAAGGTGAAGTCATAATCAGACAATGAAGACTTTTGTCAAAAACGCTTCCAAAAATAATAAATTCTATTTCTTCTTTGAATAGCTGCAGTCTTTACTTATATTTTTCCATTTTTAGCGAAATTTCTTGGGGTGCCGGTAACCGAACAACTTTTTTAAAATGGCCAAAAGTTTTCACTTTACTAAATTGATAACAATTTTTTTTTCTATAAAATGAATCAACTTAGTTTCTCAATCAGTTGTTTGCTAGGGACTTTAGCTTTCTTTTGATGTATAGATGTCCGCATAATGTGCACTAAGTTAGAAGTTATGAGCTAAGAAGAAAAGGGTGCCGGTAACCGAACACTCTCTTTCGCGGAGATGGCTGATCCGGTTTTAATAAACTCAAATCTAAGAAACTCTTACGGATCCCTTTTGCAAAATTTAATTTCCCATTAAGTGATCCACACCCCAATTTTTCGCGACGTAACCGATGTTACAAGGCTACTACTGATTAGCGATAAGTGCGATAAGTGTTAAAAATGTAAGTTACGAAAGTATATTTTATAAGTGATGAGGTGAGCGCGAGTTTCTTCCAGCATATAAGAAAATTCTTCTTAATTACAGAACTTGTTAGTTGAAAGTCAAGCTAGCTTACTTCGACTATACGACGATGTATTTGAACTCGCAACGGACAACAGCAAAAAATAGTACTTTTCAAGTCATTTATTTGTTAGTATTTTCCTGGAATAAACGAAGCTATGTGTTGACAAAATTGGTTGAATAAAATCCTCTCCTAGGTTACACCTTGTAGATTTGACACTAGCTATTAAATCCTGCGCCACAGTGCATTCTTTCTTGTACATTTTTATCCATCCTTTCATTTGAAGATCTTCCTTGTTGTCCGAAACTTGGCCTTCATAATCACCCAGAAATCTCAGCTCGAAGGCTTCGAACAGCACTCCAACACCGATTTCAGTTAATGGGAAGATGCCCGATCCGACTAATATCGAGTGTTTCTTTCATGGGACTGGAAATCGTTATGTACGGCTTGCTTATTTTGATGCTTCTACAGATAGCGTACCATATCAAGTGCTTCTGGGCAAATCGATAATCACTTGACATGTTGTGACGAAATTTTGCCATGTAAACACTCTAAACTAGTTTTGATCACGCTTATCAGAAAATTGGCCAAGCTTTTTTTTTATCTATGCAATAAAAAGTTATAGACAATAGAGAAACTTCATCACCGGCCATCACCAACCCCAGTAATTCTGAGTCCAAATTTAACAACAAATAACTACTAGCATTACCGTAACCTTTATATTCAACCAGTGTTCAACAAGGTACGCTTGTTTCAGCAAGGCTCGCCTCTTTTAAATTTTAGTTGCTATATTAGTAAATGATTTCTTCGTAGTTTTATCACACCATCATTTTTTTTGTTTCGTTATATAAGTAAATGTATGAGAAAAGCACCATTACAGCTAAAAATGGAATAAAAATTTTTTTATCTGAAATTAATTCACGCTTTATTACATTTCCATTTTCTAAAGTTCAATTATTCGTCGATCTTCCTTCAATTATTTGTCAGTTTAGTGACATTTCGCGTCCGGAATTTCCTAATTTTGCTTATTTACATCAAAGTGTGGTGTCACATTCACAAATAGCAGAGTAGAATCAATAAATTAGATACAATATAAACTTTCAGTAAAGCAATGCTTATTGGCCGCATGATGGAATTCCATTTCACACTTTTTCAAGTGCAGTGACAAATTGTGCTAACTTTTACTAGCTGATGAAAGAAGGAAAAAAAAACTTTTCGCCTTGCCTGACTCCTGGGTCGGGCTTGACGGATCTACCTTTCCTCACTTCTTACAGACAAGAAAAAGTCGACAGACTGGCAGGTGATTCATCCGCATCGGATTGTTTGTTTTTCGCATCCCTCAAAGTGCGACGCACGGTGCGACCAGATTACCCAGGTAATCCAGTTGTTTTATCGCTGCTTTCGAAAACTTTTACCTTCGATCCTATGGCTGTGTGTCTAGCTTAGGGGAAATAAACTGGAAAATTGAAAATGCTGAAAATTAGCTACATGTAACCCACATTTCTTGGATTTATTGTTTAACTTTGTTGTATGTTTTGCTGCCAATATTACGATCGAACAGTTTTCTGGCAGCCGCAATAATGTTGGAAACATAATGTAATTTAGTTGTAGTAAAGATTATTCATTAGATTAACTTTCGTAAAGAATACGAATCGTTGTCCGTCGTCGTTATTGTATTCTTTCTCGCAAAAGTGTTTAGTCTAATGATTCAACCTCATTTATCTATCGAGCAGCCGAAGGTGTTGTATGAAGAGTAGGTAATCCTTGAGTTGAGTAATGAGATGCTCCGAATTTCGGTTATCACGGAAGGTGTTCAAACGCACGGGCAGCACGACATGACTAATGAGTACACACTTTCGGTTTGCCTCTAGTTTCATATCACAGTGGGTATCGTGGTATTTGTCCTCGTAAATTACTTGAGGATTTTTTGAGAAATCCGATTAGCAGAGCCTATGTATATATTGCATTCTAAGAATCCTTAACCATAGGGGAAGATGTTCGGTTGCCGGCACCCCACTGTAACTATAGACAGAAAGCAGATAGCATCATTCCGACAAATGCCATGTGTGTGCTTAATAGCAGTACATTCTTTTTGTGCCGAATACTAAAGTGAACAGACGCCTGTACTATTTGTTACGCTCAAAATAAATTTTAATTACGTGAAAATCAACTCAAAAGTTTTTTCTGACTTTTTTTGTAGTATCATAAAATGAAAAGCATCAATCGAAAAGGTGAGTGAATTGAGTATTTATGAGGTGAAATCGATCTATTTCATGATTTATTACCGGATGCTATCAAAATTTTCGCAACCAAAGTATTTTTTCGTAATTTTCAAAATGTTAACCGATTTCGGTTATCGGCACCCCAAGGTGTTTGGTTACCGACACCCCTTTTTTCGACAAGTCGTGGAAAATTGTCTGTGACATGCAGAGACGCCAAATCTGCAGATTTGACTGTAAACTATCAAATTACTTAGTTAACATATAAACCTTTTTTCGTCTAAAGACTTTTTACAGACTTTTGAAACTTTGATTGTTGAGACATTCGTCAGAAGTTATAGACTTTTGAAAATTTGCGCGATCTTTTCGTTTTTGCTAGCTAAACTCATTTTATTACCTGGCTCTCGGGTGATATGCAACACGTGGACAACTTGACGGCTTCAATACATCCGTCATATAAGTAAAAACTTTGCTTATCTGGTTCTGTTAGCCATGACGACTTCAAACAAATCGTCCAAGTCAAGGAAAATTAACTTTAATGCACTGATTATTACCATTAAACTTTGCTTAGTGGATACGAAGTCAATAAATTGGACTGCAGTAACGTATTCAATCCCGCGAAGCCGGTGAATGACCGGCCTAATCAGCACCAAAGGCGCCACCATACAAATCATTGGCCAAGAAAGCGAAGTCACCGTCAGACAATGAACACTTTTGTTAAAAATGCTTTCGAAAAGAATAAATTTCGTTTTATCTTCGAATAATTGCCGTTTTTACTTATATTTTTCCATTTTTAGCGAAATTTCTTGGGGTGCCGGTAACCGAACACCTTTTTTGAAATGGCCAAAACATATCACTTTACTAAATTGACAATGAAGTTTTTTCAATAGATTGAATCAACTTAGTTGTTAGCTAGGGACTTTAGCTTTCCATTGTATATATGTTCACATAATGTGCACTTAGTCAGAAGTTATAAGCTTAAAAAAAAGATGCCGATAACCGAACACACTCCCTTACAACTGAAAAACCACTTATGATATAATGTTAGCGATACAATGAGGTGGCCCTTGATTATAACCTGATAATGTATATCGGCATATGAGTAATTCCAAAAATGGGTAATAAATCGTTTGACTTCATTTACTCCAATTTAAATGAAACTTTGTGCATGTCTTTAGCGTAGCAATTTCTTCTTTTTTAAATAGGCCCTAATCGCATTACCTTCGATTTTAAGATTTTTAGTAACAAGTTTAAAATAAAAATAATAAATAAATTCGCGTCCTGCTTTTTGTCGTGAATACGACTTACTTTTCTATGGGGCGTCTTTTCAAAATTAGTCATATGGACGAATGGGAACTTAATCGTGAATATCACGACTTGTATTAATGGTAGCAACATAGTTCTTTCACTGCTTCATGAAAAATATGATTAGGAATTTAGAATAATATTTAAAATCAGTGTGAGATAACCACCAACAACTCTAAAATTTAAAATCAATTCAAGCAATAACGATTGCATCAGACAACAGAGTTGCTGGTCGTGCGCATTGGAATGAAAGAAAACGAGAAACGAAAAGTGGACGTTATATAAAATCAGTCATTTTAATCGCTCTAAATGTTATCTAAAGAACGATTAAGATTACTTCTTTGCAAATCGAAGGTAAAAATCATCAGTTTAGTGAAAATTCAAAATAATTTGATTTGCTTCGTGCACTTTTCGCTGTGCGAAAATCGTTCGAGAAAAATGCTCCGAACTGTGCTAAATATCGTAGAGAATTCCACAATATGATCCTTCTAAAAGACAGAAATGAATCCTGTACAGCATCTTGATAGTTTCTTTCAATGAAATATGCAAATCCAAAATCAGATAATCGACATCAAAAATCGTTTTAAATACTAGTAGTTAAAAGAGGGAAAGTTTCACAATACACACAATCGATCGATTCGAATTCGAAAGTATAAAGAAATCGTGTCAGTTTTATTCGCATTCACGACATTCAGTTATGCCTCTGACATTACACACCCATACTTTTTTCGTTTCATTTTGGTACAGTATGATGGATCCCACATTAAAACAGGTCTTTAAACAGCTTCATGGCATACTGGTATCCTTATACGGCAACTGGAAGGTTTCGAAGATTTTCAAACACATTAAGCTGTCAATTGAGTGGAGAAATATATCGCGGGGCAGGTAATTTAATCATGTTGCTCGATTAGAGACATTTAAATCGCTAACAGAAACATCAACAAGGTCCGGGGATTTCAACAAAAAACGTCTATTGCATTTACTCCATCAACGCATTTGTTTCGATTGGATTTGGCTTCTTGCCTTAATGAAAAAAAGATTCCGCGAACAACGTCTAGGTGGTCCCTAAAGACATGAACCCTTTACAATCTCAATAGATTTATCTCGTCAAGCGGAATCTCAAATAGACAATAAGACAAATTTAAAGATCTCTCCAATGATCTTGCCTTCATGAGGAACAGATAAAAAGGAATAAGGATACGGATGTTTGAAATAGTCAGAGCAGGGTTTGTGATACGAGACCAACAGCAGATAGTTCTACAGAACGAATTTCATCCTGCGCGTACAAAGAATCATGTACGTTTCTTTACGTTTCGTCTTAGACGCAGAGCAGTTTAAAGTGAACTGCTTATTGCAAACTTAAACAGTTCAACTTGAACCGTTAAGCAGGCTTAAAGTTAATGCTATTTGCAAAACACTTATTAAATTGGCCCCGAAGGTGACGTGCCGAACGAAAACGTTTTTTTTTTTTTTTTTAATAACTATTTAATGGAATATGAGTTAAAATTAAATTATTAACATTTAAATTGGGTGTTCAGCCACAAGTGGTGACTTTTCAGCCCTGTTATATATATATATATATATATATATATATATATATATATATATATATATATATATATATATATATATATATATATATATATATATATATATATATATATATATATATATATATATATATATATATATATATGATTTGGTTATTACCATGAAGACATCATTTGCTTCCGCAATTCTGAGATTTTTGTGTAGGGAAAATTTTAAACCTACTTGTATTGTGTAATGGGGGCGAACGAAAACGTTATTTTCGGCTAATACTGGCCAATTCAGGTATGGTCATTTAGGGGTTAACCTAAGTTTGTGCTTAGGGCACATAACCGTTATTACTTTTCTTTACGTTTCGTCTTAGACTCGTCATTGCAGAGCAGTTCAAATTGAACTGGTTATTGCAAACTTAAATAGTTCAACTTTAATTTATGTTGAATGAAAAATCTGTACCATTAGTGTATCATAAAACAAGTAAAAATATGAGAAAATGTGGTGGCAATGTCTTAAAAACTGTCAGTTTCTCGAAATGTTCAATAAAATCTATTCAGAAAGAAAATATGAAACTGACACGACATGTAAACCGATAGTACTATGAAATAGACATCAGTTGAAACGAAAATCTGATTTAAAACCATGATTGATACAAAATTACATTAAAATTCATTTAGTTTTTCATTGAACAAGACTGTATATTTACAAATCAACTTCGTTTTGTAATGTAAATTTCCATTCAATTGCCTGCTCCAAATATGTGCATGAAAATAAATGTAAAATCACAAAATATTTTTATCTGTGTATGATATGTGACAATCAAACGGATGGAAAAATCTATGAATCGTAAGCAGAATGGATCATGAATCATTATTTAAATTGAAATTCGTGTTTACTGGGGTCTTTTTTTACGCGGTTTTTTTAACGCGGATTTCCGAAGTTACGCGGTTTTTTTACGCGGATTTCCGTAGTTACGCGGCTTGTTTTTTTGGATTTCTAAAGTTACGCGGTTTTTTTTGCGCGAATTTCCCAAGTTACGCTGTTTTCTTGTTTTGTCTTAGAAATGCATGAAACTTTGAGATTTGGTGTTATCCCGAATTTTTTTTAAGTAAACTTTTTGACACAAAAAATATGTACAGATTACGTCAGATCTCGACGTTTCATGCATTTCTAAGATATTTGGCATCAAATTTTTTTTTTCTGTTTTGAGGTTGAGATTCGAAGTTACGCAGTTTTTGTTAACGTGGTACGTATCCCCCGCTTAAAAAGAGACCTCAGTGTATCCTTGAATTATGACAGATGAAACTGCAACTATCATCATAGCACACCAGCGCCTCTAATATTGAGACACTACGTTAGATTGCCAATAGCAAAACCTATACGCAACGATTGAGTGTTTTACATACTTTAGAGTTTTTTGCTGTCGCCGCTTTTGCTTCTTGTCAGTAAATAAAGAGCCAAACCTCCCATCAGCGTGAGTTCAATGCGGGAGGTTAAAATTAAGTAAACCACATGCAATTAATATTGAAAAGAAAGAACTCAACTACATGGGACCAAATGGAACCTCTTTTACTTAATATTAAGTTCCTGCAAACAACCACTATTTTGGTGAAAAGTATTTAAAACTAGGTAATTTCTTGGCATCGTATACGACAGGACCAGACAACTGGTTTCTTTTGTCGTGAATACGACTTAGTCAACTAAGAGGCGCCTTATCAAAATACGCTCTGTGGAAGAATGGGTAGAGCTAAATCGTGAATATCTAGAGTTTTACTAATCGCAAAAACATAACAGAAAACAGTGAAAAAAATTCACTACGCTTGCTTGCCTTTCTCCAGACTCTGTCAGCTTTGAGCGAAATAAATCTTCAGCTCAGCAACGCCATCGCACGGCATCATATTGAACATATCATGTCATTTATATGGATGCGGCTATTTTCGCGCGCACGAATTCGACATTTCTCTCACCTACTTGTATGTATAAGATGCGGACTCGCATGAGAATGGTGCCAATGATTTGTTCGTGAAATGTGAGAGCTGGGTATCTTGTTAATATGATGTCTTTGTTTTCTCGTACTCCACATTCAAGATCTCCAAAACATGTTCCATCAGATGAATGCCGAATACGATTCGGTGATGAGGTCATCCAAGGTCCGACGAAATTATCTATCTATTAAATCGTTCAAAAATGCAGCATACTCATTAGGTCTCTGTATCCGCTGATTTGTAGAACATCTAAACTGTGCCTGAAGATTCAGATGGCTGTCTATAAACAAATCATCTATCCCGCAATTGAATACGCAGTCTCTGTTTGGCGGAGCTGTGCACGAACGCACAAACTTAGGCTTCAGCGCATTCAAAGTAAAATCTTAAAGATGATTTTAAATCTGCCTCCTTGCACAAAGAACTAGTGAAGTACATGAGATGGCCTCCCTGGATATACTAGAACAAAAATTCGATCAATACTGCACGAAATTTGAAGAGATGTGCTCAATCTCTGTAATACAAATAATTCAAAATTTGAACGTGTTGGGTTGGGGATTTGGACTTCAGTCGTCAGGTGGAGCAGTCGGCAATTAAAGCAGATCTTTTGCGTAGTGCAAAGCCTCAAACGCTTAGGTCGTGCTTTCATTTGGACTTTATTCGTCTGGAGCAGCAGACACCAGTAATGAGAGCAGATTTTCTGCGTGGTGCAAAGCCTCAAACGCTCTCGTCGTGCTCTCATTTGGACTTCGGTCGTCAGGTGATGCAGTCGGCAATAAAAGCAGACCTTTTGCGTGGTGTAAAGCCTTAAATGCTCAGGTTTATTATCTAGATTGCAACTAGACGTTTTATTCAATATAGTTGTAAATGATACTAAGTCAGCATATTTTCTTAACTTTGAATGCATTTTCTCTGCTAATGATGTTAAGCATCAATTAAGGGATCGCAGGTTTGAATCCTGCGGGGTTGTCTGTTGAATGCATAGGGCGCTTATAAGCCAGTTGTCGTATGCTCGAGCTCCGAGCTGTTGAAACAGAATGGTCAAATTTAATGAAGTGGAATCTAATACCAAGACTTGTCTTAAGGGTTAAGGGTGTTTGTATTATTTCCTATATTTTCATGAAGCTTTCAATGTTAAAGATAAAGAAAAGTCTGACATAAAACGTAGTTAAAATATATGATATAGAGAAAATTTGCAGATGCCAATGTCAATATAGTAATTGAATAGTGCACCAACAGTTCGTAGGAATGTTGTTGTCCAAGTTCCAGTTCTAATCACTTGCAGAGTATAGGTGCGTTCGTTCGCATTCGACTGTTCTGATTATGGCCCGCTCTATCGAAACTTTTTGTTTCCATAAATTCCTCAATCTTCTACTAGAGTCCAGTAATCCTTTTGCTAATTGTGCAGCTCATCCGCTGGTTTGTTCTCGCTGGTTTTGTATCCAAAAGGTATGATGGTCGTCTATTGCTTCTCAATACTCCTTCGGTAAGATTCGCTACCCGAGATTGAAGTTCTTCGATGAAGGATATTCTTTTCGGTGTGTATTGAATCGTCATCAGAGCCTATCTCCTCGCCGTTAGATCCGAGCAATACGTAGTCGGCTTTCGCCGTGAAGACGTGATGTCTGCGCTGAGATTATTCCGGACATCAGGATAGCTACGTCTGTTTTTACTAATGCATCTGTGGACTGAATCAAACTTTGCGGCATGCCAATCACGAGAGAACCAACATGTCGTTGTTGTCTAAGAAATCTGAAAATAATCTCGTTCATTTTATCGAGATCATGACGTACTGTGACACGCTCATGGTTTGTGTTGTTGGCGCCGATCTTCGCAATGTAGTCTCCCAGGCAGATCCTGATAGCATCTATCGGAATTTCTGATATTCGCGATATTACTCATTGTACAATAAACATTATATTTACCACGAACTATCCAATTCACAACTGAGAACAAATCTCTTTGATGTCTCATAAAATTGGTTGCCCAGAAGACAATACGTCTTCTGGGATATCAACTAGCCATTGAATCGAAATGCCGCGGTAATAAGGAAATTTAATCAATTTTATCAATATTATCATACCTATATTTCGTTAGCATCGGTTGACTGACTCTACGGTATGATGATTGTTGGGTAGTGGCAACTGATAACAAAATTGTGATGTGTTGATTCGGACATGCTACTAAAAGGCCCTCCTTCCTAACATCAAAGCAAACTGCGACCAGTTCTGCTTGCCGAAGTTTATTGAATCCACGAAACAGCGCAAATTGAATATCTAATTACAAACCAATCAAAACGGAAAATTGTGGGTAGAAAATTATTCGGTGAATGCCTTTTAGTAATTTATTGTTTCTTCTGAGGGCAGCATACTTGAATTGATTACTGGGGGGAGATTTTGAGGAATCCAGTTCGAAATGGCTAGGCTTTGTGCAATTTGAGCTACTCATTATTTATCTCTTAATTCTTACTAGAAAGTTTTTCTATGAATGCATATCTTTGAGAAAATGTTATAACGTAACTAAAGATATGAGATGAAGCATAGATACGATTACAGATGATTTTGCTATTCTCCTATAAAAACTTGGAAATCCGAATTTTTAACTGAAGCCTAGAAGGCCGTATATCATATACCATTCGATTCAGTTCGACGAACTGAACAATGTCTGTGAGTGTTAGATTCAAATGAAAAGTACCATACAATGTTTCTAAATTCCATTTGAATTCGACTTCCGGTTCCGGAATTACAGGGTTATATGCACCTAAAAAGTGAAATCAATGTCACTAAATTTTCATGGAGATGGCTGAACCGATTTTCTCAAACTTCAGTTCAAATGAACGGTCTTAAGATCGCATATAAGATTCCTAAATTTAATGAGGAACGAGATGGATATTATCATAGTAATTCCTTGCCAAAAAGTTTGCTCTGGTTCTATCAACGTCCCACAATTAATTCTATACTGAACTGAATTCTTGATACACCGAAACCTCCATTTACGAACTAAACGGGGGTTCGTAAAAAGAGGTAGTTCGAAAAAAAGTTTACGTTATTTGGGATTTGGTTCGTAAAAAAAGTTAACGTTATTTGGGATTTGGTTCGTAAAAAAAGTTTACGTTATTTGGAATTTACTTCGTAAAAAAAGTTTTGTGTGATTATTGTGGAAACCGCGCATCATATGTTTAAGGACTATTCACACATTTCAGTTCCGTGACGGTTCAGTGAAAGTGCCTTCAGTGCGCCGTCAGTGTTCTTTTTTTATCGGAACCATACCGTTCATTTTTCGTGCTGTTTCCGTTCCGGCACAGCAAATGCAATGACATACCGACTTCAGTGAAAATAAAAAATATCGGTGACAACGAATTTGAGTTTGCCGGGCGGACGCTACACTGACGGTGAGCTACACTGAAACGGCACGGTGACGGATAAGTGTGAATGCGCGCATAAAAAACGAATGAAATAATATCAGTATCCGTGCACGGTGTCGTGCCGGCACTGAACCGGACCGGGTATGTGTGAATAGTCCTTTATTTTCAGAACGGAAGTGCAAGAAAATGATGTTTGGGCTCGTTTCAAAATCCAATATGGCGGCTTCCGGTTTATTGAGATTGCCTAAAACCCCTAACAATATGGGTATCTTCGGAACGGAATTGATGAGTAGATGTCAGAAAATGATGTTTGAGGTATTTTGGAAATCCAAGATGGCAACTTCCGGTTTGTTGATATTCCTTGAAAACCCTTACAATATGGGTATTTTCGGAACGGGGTTAATGAGTAGATATCAGAAAACGATGTTTGAGGTAGTTCTGAAATTCAAGATGGCGACTTCCGGTTTGTTGATATTTCCTGAAACCCCTTACAATATGGGTGCTTTCGGAATGAGATTTAAAAGTAGACGTCGGAAAATGACATTTGAGGTGGTTTTGACATGCAAAACAGTGACTTCCGGTTTAATAGTATCTTTTGAAAGTTTTTGCCATTTTCCTTTAACTTGGTATTCCTTTAAAACCCTATTCCTTTAAAAACCTACCCGTTCCGAAAATACCCATATTGTAAGGGTTTTCGAGGAATATCAACAAACCGGAAGTCGCCATCCTGAATTTCAAAACTACCTCAAATATTGTTTTCTGACATCTACTCATCAATTCCGTTCCGAAAATATCCGTATTGTAAGGGTTTTCAAGGAATATCAACAAATCGGAAGTCGCAATCTTAGATTTCAGAACCATTTCAAACATCGTTTTCCGACATCTACTCATCAATTCCGTTCCGAAAATATCCCTATTGTAAGGGTTTTCAAGGAATATCAAAAAATCGGAAGTCGCAATCTTAGATTTCAGAACCACTTCAAACATCGTTTTCCGACATATACTTATCAATTCCGTTCCGAAGATACCCATATTGTTAGGGGTTTTAGGCAATCTCAATAAACCGGAAGTCGCCATCTTGGATTTCAGAACCACCTCAAACATCATTTTCCGACATCGACTCATTAACCCCGTTCCGAAAATTTTCATATTGTACGGGTTTTCAAGGAATATCAACTCTACTCTTTAAACCCGTTCCAAAAATACCCATATTGTATTAGTTTCCATGGAGTCGGAAATTGCTTTCGATGAATGACAAAACCTCTTTTTACGAAATAGGTTCGTAAAAAAAGTTTACGTTATTTGGGATTTGGTTCGTAAAAAATGATTACGTTATTTGGGATTTGGTTCGTAAGAAAAGGAACGTAAAAAGAGGTAACGTATAAAAAGTGTTCGTAAACGGAGGTTTGGGTGTACTGAAACTGAGCTCTGGATCGGAACCAACCGCAAGGATAGATTTGCATAGTAGGAAAACTTCGTAACCGATTTACAGAATTCAGAAACTAGAAACTAAGTTCAAGAACTAAACAGGGTCAAAACTCAGTTGCAGTTTAGTTCTGGAACTGAATTCTGAAATTGAATTTCGAAACTCAGGCTCTGAATTCTGGATCTAAATTATGAAACAGACTTTTGAAACTAAATTCTAAACCTTAAATTAACTTCAGAATTCAGGTGCACCAGAATAGATTCGGAACTCAATTTTAGAATTTATTTACAGAAATCAATCCAAAACTCAGCTCCCAAATCCAAATCCAGTATTCAGCAGCTGAATGTAGTTTGCTTTCAAATGAGAGCACGACCTGAGCGTTTGAGGTTTTGTACTGCGCAAAAGGTCCAGGTTTGTTACTAATGTTTGTGGAAGAACCTCAACACGATATCCAGTTTCGTCTAACGCACTAGGAGAAATGAGCGATACTTGTCCATTAGTACATCAGGACTGATATGTGGCTGACTATCGCAAAACTGTCATCCGGGTGCGAAAAATGAAAGCAAGCGTGATAAGTTCTTTCCATTGTTTCCCCATTGTTTTTAAAAAACTAATACAAATACAAATACCTGATCAAATTTCCAATAGCTAGTAGAAAAAATATATTGCTGGGTTAAGTATAACAAGAGATTTTCACGATTGAATTCTACCTATTCTACAGGATAAATTTTGAAAAGGTGCCCCATAGTACAGTAAGTCGTATTCACGACAAAAAGTTAATTTCCAGAGTATTTTTTCATAAGTTAATAGGTGATGAGTATCGATATTTTTTGAATTGGCTAATAAATCTCTCTAGTTTGCAGATCATGACTTCCTGTTCTTAAATTACAAGGTGCTGAATTTTTAAAAGTTTCAGTTTACTGTTTCGGAAGTACCGGAAATAGTGGTTTGAATGTAGCCCATTGTAATGATTAAAAAGAAGCTCACACTAGTTGATTGAATCGATTTTCACAAACTCAATTGAAATGTAGCATAGAAATGTAAAAGTCTTATGTGAAAGTGTAGCGTTCCCATCGTATTCAGCAATCAGTTTGTTGTCTTTAGTTGACCCATGTCATTGATTGCGCCCGAAGTTATAACCTTAACCGTTAGCCTTGCGCAACGCCCTAATAAACTTCCCCTCTTTAAGTCGGGTAAATAGAATAATCCGTTGTGTCTCTCCTGAAGGCGAAAATCACGAGGATTCTTCACGAATGATGTAGGATGGAAAGGGAGGGATGGCGCCAAGATTTGGTTAACAGAATGAAACAGTCAGTGGGGTCATTGGTTTTCGAAGTTGCCCGAAGAGATTAGCGGGAAATTACGTATTTCCGGTTAAGTCGTACGAGATTACCTTCCCTAATCTGAGGATTCACAACGTAAGTTATTTCATCTCAGTTCGCCAAACCTAGTGGAAGCTCGCGTTGTTGTCCGGTTCAAAGTTGTGAAAAGTAAGATAGTGACGCAAGCGTGCATGAAATTTGTCTAAATGTTTGTCTCTCCCGTTTGAATAGATTGTAAAGATAGCTTCGATAGCCATCGGTAGTGCGTGCAAGAATAGCGTGTGCAAATACAGTGAAGAAGGTAATTGTGCTCAAAATGTTCATGCCATTGACCTCACGAATGTGCTAATGACCCCGTCGCAATAGCCATACGGCACGCTCTTTTATTTGCACAGCTACGACTGGAGAAGCGGACAATCAGAACCACACGCGTGCGGCGAACTCTACACCCGGCCTCCGTTACATCGCCGGAAGTAAGCCGGTCCGTCAACTGACCGCTGGACGTATCCTAGAGCCATCAACCGTCGGCTCGAATCTGCGGGGTGATGTGATCACCCACACCCAATCGACCAAAAACGTCATCGTCGACCGAACAACGATCGATCGCAGCATCCACCAGCAGCAGCAGTAGCCGAATCCATTGGTGAGTCGTATCGTTCTTTCTACCTTATTTGGAAGGGCGGCGTCCAAAAAACCCGCACCGTAATTAAACAAAGTCTTGGAGAGCAGATAGATTAATCCCGTTTCGAAACTAGTGATAGGGACGCGTCCATAAGTTGAGGGTTGTGTGTCGGCCATCATGTTTTTGTGACACCATCTTTGAACGCCACACACAACCCATACGATTAGTCACCCGGGTGCGAAGCACATGGTATCGAGAGAGAAGGAGTGACGTCATATAGTAGTAAAGCACAAAAATGGTCAATGAGCACGAGTAGGGAGAGAAAGCACGCACACGAATAGTAGATAGGCCTAGATAGAAATCGTGAAACCAATATACAATATGCAATAGAACCCGTTGATTTTCACTTAAATAAATGTTGTTTGCTTTCCCAAGATGTATGTTTAGATTACCGATGTAGCTAGGAAATCATTTAGTCCATTCTCGTACGTTTGTGTCGCTTCGTCAAGTTTGCGTTGTTAGCCGTCTTCCACTTCGTGGGATTTGAACTTGTGCTGATGAGGTTTACGCCATCTGGGGGCGAGTAGCTGCGTTGCCCATGATGATGACTTTGGGTACGGGTAAATCTCTTACCGCTATTTCTCGGAAGGTGATTAGGTATTGACGATTGCTGCTGGTTGATAATAGGGTCATCTACCCGTCTTTTGGAGACTGGTTCTTGGTATGCCTATCTTGACCGATCTTGAATTATCTTTGAGTCGACCTTCTTCGGGAACTCGCCCTAAGGAGAGTCTCATCCGGGCAAACACATCGCGGCATGCAGTCTTCCCAAGTGGAAGTGGCGCTTTAAACTGCACGCTTTTTAGGGATCGGTAAGGGTGGGCTACAAAAGAAATCTGAAAACTGTTTCCTAAACTTTTTAAATTTATAGTATTTTGTTGAATCCTGCTGTAATATATAGGAGATAATGTATAATATAAGAAAAGCATCATTACACCACTAGGTGAATTAAAACAGATTTTTAGACATGCATGGAAAGCATTTGTCGATTATTCATACCTAGTAAATAGTAATACAAACTATAATCCTTAGTAAATTTACTGAGCATCTAGGATTAAGGATTACAGCTTGTGAATCTAAAACAACGAACGCTTTTCCGACATACATGTTTTCCTGTGTATAAACGCAAATCCTAACGATTACAGAACTTGCTGAGCACCGTTCGTAGAGTTTTGTTACTCTTAATGTGTTTGTGGTACGATCAGTAAGCAAACGAGATTATGTCGTCACGTTTGTTCCCAGCTTTGGAACACCAACAGCGAGCTAACAAAAATTCACTGTCTTACCAAGCACAAACAGTTGCGTAAAGGGAAATGAATCCCACACAGCTTTCGATAAGGTAGGTAATCTGTAACGATTTTGTGTTACTGGCTTTTATACGAATTCTTCGAAACCGAAGCTCAAATTGAAGCCACCATACGTGAGTCGGTTCAACTTTGAAAAATGCAATTTCTTCTTACATTTCCATACGTTCATATCATTTTTTCTCATAAGTACGTTTATTTCATTAGGTAATATATATATTAGTTTTCTTCACCGTAGCATGCACAATACATAGTACTTCAAACCTAGTACATTTCGAATACACTCAAAACGGTTAGTATTTCATTAAACATATCACTACTAGTTTCCTTAAATATCATATTAGTATGTCGGTATTCATTAGTCAATCTAAACACTGTTTTTGCCAAACGATTTGCTAATATATATTACATTAAAGAAGAAAAACTACAAGGATCAGCCCCATGGGGTTGTTCGAGTCAGTGATGTGGAACCACGTAACCAAAATTTCTAATGATCGACATTTTCAATTAATCGTCACACTTTTGAATCCGCAAATGCACGAGAGTCTGCATTTGTACGTGATACTGTAACTACTTCAGGTTTGTTTGTATCACTTACTTTTACTCTTTCAGTCGTAGATCACGCGGGTCTTTGATGTATACATGATGCGTCTCCATTCAACTTAATTCATGGCTGTTCGCCGTCAGCCTCGGTAGCTGCACGTACCGTCTTCCATCTGCACTCCGCCAAAGATGGCTCGCAACACCTTCCGTTCAAAAACACCCAGTGCACGTTGATCCTCCACAAGTATTGTCCAGGACTCGTGCCCGTAAAGAATAACCAGTATAATCAGCGTTTTGTAGATAGTTAACTTCGTACGACGGCGAATTTTGCTCGATCGAAGCTTCCGGCGCAGTCCAAAATAAGCACGATTTCCTGACAATATGCGTCTCTGAATTTCTCTGCTGGTGTCATTATCAGCAGTCACCAGTGAGCCCAAGTACACGATCTCGACGAACATTTCGATTTCAACGCCGCCAATCAGAACTCGTAATGTAGTCAGTAGTCGCTGGGAGTCCAATCTGGCGAATAAGGTGAATGTAGGAGAAATTCGAAGTTCAATTCATATAGTTTAGCCATTGTTTTGATTGACTTGTGTTGTGACATGGTGCGTTGTCTTGATGAAACAAATTTTTTTCTATGCCATATGCGGTCGTTTTTTGTAATTTTGACGATCCTTTTGATTCCGCAGTGAAGTGATGAATCTATGTTTCATCCATTGTCACATATCGACGCAAACATGGCCAAACACTACTCAGAATCATCAACACGTTCTCATTTTTGGTCGACAGTGAGCGAACGCGGCACCCACTTTGGACAGAGCTTTCTCATAGTCAAATGCTCATGCAATATAAAGCCAACACGTTCTTTTGAAATCTTTATGATGTCAGCTTACTCACGCAACTTCACTTTTTGATCATTCAAAACGATTTTGTGATTTTTTTATGTTTTCTAGTGTTACAGCCTTATTTGGACGTCCACGGCGTTCATCGGTGTCTCTACGATCACGATTGCAGTCAGAAAACTAACATTTTATTGTTGTTTCTGATGGAGCGGAGTCTCCATAACACATTTCAAGTCATTGCTTCGCTTGAACGGTATTTTTCCCATCAAGAAACTGAGTAAAATGAAAACACGAAATTGTGTTTGATCCATTGTTCTGCAAATTACAAAAGTAGCGGCACTCTTAGTACAATAACTCACAAATTTATGAATAGAATATCATTAGATTTTAACAGCTGTGTTTTAAAGGTTAGTAGTAACTGAAAAGGGCAACCGCAATAAAACTAGCACCATCTATGTTATAGACAGGGAACTTTACAGCCCAGGTTTTTTATATGTGTATGTATACTTCGTAGATGTATACCCAATAAGCTAGCTTAAACAAGTTTATAACAGAAAGCAATGTTAGTTTCAAATTTTGATATAAATAAGTAGTTTTTTACAAGAGTTACAGTTTTGATAAATCTCTGTTATGATCCGTTGATCGGATAATTACCTAAAATTTTGTCCGAAGGTACCTTATTAATCATACCAATCGTTTCAAAGATAGAGTAATCCTTTTTCATACCTCCACTTATACTGAAATCATCAGTTAGAGTGAGAACTGCTATATATGTGCGATAAATTAGCTTAAAGGGCAAAAGCAAAGATACTTTATCCGATGTCATCACAATTCATTGATTGGATGTCGAGTAATCCACAAAATAACTTGAAGACTCTACTAACTAGAGGACGTGATTTTAAATCTAATTAGATGCACATAAATGGAGCGTCACAGTTTACGCAAATTCATGTGGAAGAACATTTAATATTGTGTATAAAACTCCTTAACATGAAATTCGTTGAAATAAAAAAAAATAATACTGATAGAAACCGCCGCGACTTGAACCGAGAATCATTGGATCGCATGTACGTTTGTTAATCGACTGAGCCACAGAAGCATATATCTGCTTGGTTGGTAAAAGGTGCAAATTCATACAGTCGCACCTGCTAGCATAATGCAAGTTACAGTCGAAACCATTAAAATTCAAGCTAATCTATTATTAAGTCAATACAAATTAAATTTTCCGTCATCTGACGAATTAGGACTTTATGAATTACATCGTATGAGGAATTAAGTCACCTGTATTATTCAAATTTTTTTGGTGTGTACATTAACACTAAATTTTTTTTTCTTACACCCTTCTCAAAAGTAAGGCTACAGTCAAAGTGACAGACTGTTGGTGAACAACGTTTCCTCTGGTCATTTAGAACACTTATGCGATATTTAGTAGATCTAACAAATATTTAATGCATTAAGTAATACTTTTGAGTGGTGAAACATGTAAAATGACACGTCTTCTTGAAAGACGGGGTGTGTTTGACACATATTCAAATCTTTCTTGTAAAACTAAGGGATTTTACGAATTACGTTTTAATGAGATGAGTCATATGTGGACCTGCGTCATCTGTAAATTTCATAATTTTTTGCTGTGTATATAGTATATATTGGCAAATGACTCTCAGTCTCAAAGCTGAATAAATAAATAAAAATAATGAATATAAAAAATGTTTCTCAAGTAAACTACCACTCGTCATCTTTAAAACACAAGCGTTTGAAGGAAATGCTTGAAGCTTGTTTTCGAGTCAACTAATAAGTTTTTGTGTGGTAAAAAATTGTTTGTGATCGTTCTCAAAGTTTATGAGTTTTAGTATTGAGTTTCGAGAACCACAAAGTAATAAATGAAATGTTTTCGATTAATAGTTGCAAAATTCACAATGGCGATCCTGCCAGGAGGCGCAATTGAAACAGCAAAGTTATTCAGAACCATCTCGCATGGAAACGGAATCACCCAAAACGAAACAAAATCTATTCAGATATTAGTACTATTTGGCACGCAGTTTTTCATTTTACATTGATTACGCAATGTTGAAAATGACTGAAATAAGCGGATCACTATGGTCGCGCAATAAAATACATAGATAAAATGATTACGATTTTCATTGAAAAAGGCGGATTCATGAAATCGCGCATCACAGAGCGGATCAGAAATGTCGCGCAAATATTCAAATGTAAATGAGCGGACCGGAAACGTCGCGCACAAGGAGAGCAGGCAACGTGGCCGTGCAAATGAAAAAATTGAGCGGATTTCATTAATCGCGCATCATAAAGCGGATCGTTAGATTGCGCACATTTGCGTTATAAGTAATTTTTAACGATAGAACAATACTCGAATTTATTGTTTTCAGTGGTTTTATTAATAACTTCCGATAGCTCCTTCAACGTGTGAGCACGTTGGTTCGCGGACAGTGTGAGAAGTTCGAGTAATTCGCAAAAACGGATGAAACTTTTTCGTGTCATAACGCCGCGAGATTCCATCGGTAGTCAAAAACAATAAAGTCCATGTGACTATAAACGAAATCGATGGATGTATGGTCATTGTAACCTTTCCAACTAAACAAAGAAAGAAAAAGAGAAGATTTTTTCTTCGAATGGTTCTTCTTATAAATTCGTCGATAGATCTACTTCACGTTTTCTTTATCCACATAGTACATGTTTTTGTTGTTAGCATAACTTTAAAAAAAGTTATAAAGCATTCCATTAAATTTGATTCAAGTTCGACTTCCGGTTCCGGAAATCATGTCAATTGTACAGGTGCTTTATAATAGTTGAAAGGTTGTAAAAAGGAGCGAATTCCATAAAACTGATTTTTTTTTACTTTGTAGATCTTGTTAGTTCGTTGCAGTAAAATCGTTTTTCGATACTACTATTCTCCGGTTTCCGGTGTCGGAAGCACCGAAAGTAATGGTAAAAGCATGCTTCAACCCTGATTTTTTTTCAGAAGAGAAGGTGGATGTGTGGGTACAAACGAATTCATAATAATCAATGCATAGCATGCCATGACCAATTGGGTTGGAAATGACTGCAACAGGTTAAGCGTATTATAAAAGAACAGTTTCTCACATTTTTTCATCACGAACAACCATACAGGTAAGAAGTGCACCGTTCTGGGTAATTCCGTTTTCGATTAATAGTTGCAAAATTCACAACAGTGATGGGAACAATGAGACAATTGTGAGATGAACAAAGCTCAGGAGCAAAATGGAGTGCCTGTTGAACGACCAAGGTCAATTGAGATTGTCAATATTGACTCCCGGAAGAGCAATATTCGACCTCTAGTAAGCGAAATTGAATCCTTACTGATATATGAAATTCACCTCGATATTGAAAAGGTCAAATAACTATAGTTGAACAAGTCTAGCAATGCCATATACACAATGTTTCGTCCTAAATATGAAGCAGAAGTTACCAAATTCGCGGCGGAAAATAACGAAGCACACTGCTTTGAGCATAACAATGCAAAGTTTAACATACCCGTGTATGAGGAAAACAATGCCATTGATGTGCGCGTGCATGATTTTCCCCCGTAATTTGCTCTATTAAAAACAAATGGCTCCGAACCGGGAAGTTTTTTAGTATGAAGCGCCTTTTCAAAATTTACCCTGTACAAGAATGGGTATAACTCAATCGTGAAAATATCTTGTTGTTCTTAACATAACCACATAATTTTTTCTCCGTGCTATCGGAAACATGATAAGCAATTTATGATAACCTTCTCAGTAGTATGAAATAACCACAAAAACACAAAATTATAGTTTTCTAAAATGTTTGGTATCAACGACAAAAACTCATAACACTTGATTGCCTTTCTCGTGCTCGGACGACGGTTTTGATGCAGAGAGCGCCACTACATTATCCCGTTACCAACTGAATAGATATGCAATGTAAAATTAACACGTTTCATTCATTCTCTGCGCAGTTGGCTTTTGATATCAGTAAATTAATTATTAAAGATTTTTTTAATGTTTTCTTCTATTGAAATTTACTTTCACTCTCTTTTGACCTGTCTTTTTAATTTGCGTGTTGAAATAAGTGTGTCGTGAATTCGTAATACTTTAGTATAGGCGCACCGTTACAATTCCGGAAGTAAAGAAATGAAACCTTGCACAATTCACAAAATATATCAACTAATGAGAGCGATTTTAGATATTCAGAAGTGTGAAGATACATGTTAGTTATGTTCGTATTCACATCAACCAACTATGTCTCTGACATTACCCATTTTTTCCAACGGGAGGGAAGTGTGGCGAAATGTGTTTAGAGAAATCTATTCCTTCTGTCTTAGTTGTAGGAAGTTTAAGTATCGAACTTAAATCTCTGTTCACATACGAGGGCCAACCTGCTTATAACCTACTAATTTTGGTATGCTACATTTTGGTAAGCCTCACCGGACGATAAAGAGATTACCTCTCCCACAAGAAAAAAGATATCGAAGAGTGCACAAGGAATAATTTAAAAGATTTTATTTGTATTTGACGATTTTCGCACCAACTTGAACAAATGTTTGCAGCACTCTTTCGCATTTGGATGAAATTTTCTGGACATGTAGATTTTGTTACAAAAAGCCGCTTTCAATACTTTGTTTTTTTTTTGCTTTCACCAATTCACACACGCTTTTGGTTGCCTCAGAGAACGGATTCACTTTGACAGCAACCTTAGGGTGCAGTCAGAGTGAGTGTGTAACGCGAAGCGATGCAAAGCAATTTGATACAATATACTGTTAGAGCATCAACCTTTACTTTGACAGATTTACTCGCACGCGCGTCTTGGCGCTTATTGAGAACAGTTTTCAAAAATCCATCTAAGTTTTGAATACTATAACTCTTTTGTATATCATTTCATCTTATTAATCTATAGTGCAATAAACTTTTTTTATTATTAACAAAGTTAAGCGAAGATTTTTAAGTCTCATTTTCAAACTAAATTTATTTCCAGTTTTGCGTGCACCAAAATCTTCATTTCAGAACTATATGTTTGATTATATATTTGCATCGTGTGCAAATATTGATATACCTTAGTTCATATAAAAATTGAAAATAATTAAAAGAAATCATTTCTATTTACAGTGCCTTGTTTCTTTATTGGAATGGCTGTCCATGCACGAGAATGGAAGAGAGCAAACAATATTCACTCATACTACTGTTTCTTCTTCTCTCGGTAAGAGGGAAGGTCTAGCCCCATAATTCATTGCAAGCAAACTCTATTCACGAAGCTAGAAAGCGAAGATTATATATTCAGTTTTCGCTTACAGACGCTCTTAACCGTCGCATGTTTCTTCGAGGTCCAAACGCGATTCACATTTGTTTATACAAAATTCATTTTGTGTGTACTGCCATCGCTAGAGCGTTTAGTAGAATAAAAGTTTTGCTGTAATGGGGACAATTGTTTTTCACAGTTCTCACAGTTCATAGCAATACATAATGAAAATTCAAAAAAAATGTTCAATGCGCAATACTGATTAAAAGGCTTATTATTTATCCTACTGGTTGATTACCTATCATGAACTATTTCTGTTAAACCCAATTAGACGCTATTCAGCAGGAATTTGATTTACAGAAGTAACAAGAGTGCAGGAGCTAGTTTCTTTCTAGCAGCTAGCAAACGAAGCGTTTGTTTGTTTGCGGTATTTACTGAAATCGCCAGATTGCTATCGCTAATCCTTCGCTCCTGCTACGTATGTTTAAAATATTCAAGTATAACTAAGGATTCTTACCCTCTACTAACTTGACACGAATTAAATAAGTGATATGCAACAGTTTTAGTGGCATAAAGTCATCACTAACAGCCGTTCGCGTTCGGAGAGCCAGTCATCAGTCTGTTAGCGAAAACTGAATATATAATCTTCATTACTTCCTAGCCCCGTGAAGAGAGTTTGCTTGTAATGAATTGTTTTGTGAGAAGAACGACGTTCAGACCACGAGAGAGAAAATTCTATTCACGGCTTCTGTGCTTCATGAAGACTCTAATACCAGCACACTGTTCCATCTGTGCATATGTGGAATATATTTGCTTCCACTAGCGTTTTGTTTGTGTTATTCTAAGCGATTGTTCGAACTGTTGACGTAGGACTACAATATTATTGTCAAAATCGCTGGTAAAATTTGATTGGAATATTTTAGGCTGCAGCTCTCTTGTGTTCCATATAAACTAATATGTGTCTATGTGGAATACTTTTTTGAAAAATATTCTTTGAGCAATGCGAAGAACTAGCAGAATTTCAATGAATGTGTCTCTCGTGCGAGGCAAATTAACAAGAGCAAGATGACCTTCTGCGGAATTATTTTAAGTGCGATGCGTATATTAACTCCACAGAAGGTGCTGACTGATGTATACAACAGACTTATCTACGGCATTAGCGAATCATACAAAGTGCAAGTTGTTTTAATACTGCTTCTTATTTTATGAGACGATTTTTCCTCAATGCAAAGACACACATTGAGGAGCGAAATTCCATTGAAAACCGTGAACATAAAGTTATGAAACTGTCGTCTCTGTTAAGATAAATAATGATAACGGCATAGAACAATCATTCCCACCGTATCTGTCGACGCGATCGGATGTGTATTCGCTTTAATCCAGTCCAGTACAGTCCGCATTAATCCGCTTTCAAGGTCGTTCTTTTGTTTTCGCAGTGTCGATTGTGATCGGACACTCGGGTGTGCGAGTGAGTTGAGTTTTTTTTGCACCGAGTTAGATATCGTGATTTGTGCTTTTTCTTCGTGGAGGTTTTTTCACCGTCACACAGCCATAGATAGACAATAGTGATTGTGCTTTTTTCCTCACGGAGTTTTAGGCATCTATTGAAGAGGCAATCGACCAAGACCAGGTCTTGGTGGCCGTTTGTTTTTGCAGCCGAACAAGCTAAGTATTGTTTGTATTTTGTTGCTATCCTCTGATTATTTCACTTACACCATACATAATCAAATCTGTGCGGAGATAGCTCCGTGTAATAATAATGGTTCCCCCCCTCCGGATGAAAAAATGGAGACAGATCCAAAACCACCCCCACTTGTCCCTACCCCTTCAGCTGACAATAAGATTCCGAGGGTAAAGAAGTATCCCGATGATCCTTTGCTTTCGACCGGTTCCTGTGTGGTCTATTTCCGGACCAAGAACAACAACAAATTTAACCTTATAAAAATATCTCACGAATTGACTTCACGATACTCTACTATTACACGTATTGATAAAGTACGCCCAGGGAAGCTTAGGGTCTTGTTAACCAGCTCAAAGCAGGCTAACGAGATCGTTCAAAGTGATCTTTTTGCGCGGGAGTATTGTGTCTACGTGCCAGCCCGCGAAGTAGAAATAGACGGCGTAGTCACAGATGCGAGCCTGACATGCGAAGATCTTCTTAAGTACGGGGCCGGCGGTTTCAAAGACCCCGTACTTAAGAATGTAAAGATACTGGATTGCAAACGGCTGCATTCAGTGTCGATCGCCGGGGATGGTACAAAATCCTATCCCCAATCAGACTCTTATCGAGTGACCTTCGCCGGCTCGGCATTACCCAACTACGTTCTCCTGGACCGGGTTCGTCTGCCTGTTCGTCTCTATGTGCCGCGGGTCATGAATTGCTCCAATTGCAAACAATTGGGGCATACAGCCTCTCATTGTGGTAATAAGTATCGTTGTGCTAACTGTGGAGGGGCTCACGCGGATGGCTCTTGCGGGAAGAGCATCGAAAAGTGCCTCTACTGTAGAGAGGACCATCATGACCTCGCGGCATGCCCTGCGTACAAACTGCGAGGAGATAAATTGAAACAGTCTCTCCAGTCTCGTTCCAAACGGTCTTTTGCAGAAATGCTCAAGAGTGCTACGCCACCTAAACTCACCGGAAACCTTTACGCTTGCTTGTCAACTGACGAGTGTGATTCTGACGATCCCCAAGAAGGTACATCTTCGGCAGTCCCTCACAGCTATAGGAAGAGGATAAATATTTCCTCTCACAAGCTCCCTAGCAAGGGTTCGAAGGTATCTTCTGAGGGTCCCCCAAAAGTAACAGCAATGGGAAGTGCTGGTAAAATGAAAAAACCAAAGCAAACAGCTCCTGATCTTGAGAAACTCAGATCTAAAAAGGAATTCCCGGCACTTCCTGGGTCATCAAAATCCCCAAGTGTCCCAGAAAACCAACCAGAAAATCGACCGAGTGCTGGATTCATAAAATTCTCGGATATTGTGGACTGGATTTTCACAACTTTCAATATTTGCGACCCCCTGAAACAGCTTATGATGAGTTTTATACCCACAGTCAAAACATTTCTGAAGCAGTCAACTGCAAAATGGCCCCTCATTTCAGCGATTGTATCCTTCGATGGCTGATTTATTGAACGAGGTAATGGATCCGATCACTGTTTTACAGTGGAACTGTAGAAGTATCATACCGAAAATAGACCCCTTCAAAGTATTAATAAACATCTTGGAGTGTGACGCATTTGCCTTATGCGAAACATGGCTAACTTCTGAAATACCAATTACCTTCCATGATTTTAATATAATCCGCTTGGATCGAGAAAACCCATACGGAGGAGTACTTTTAGGGATCAAAAAGTGCTATCCCTTCTACCGGATAAACCTCCCTTCGATACCAGGTGTTGAAGTTATTGCATGTCAAATCACAATGAAAGGCAAGGACCTTTGCATTGCTTCCGTATACATTCCCCCAAGAGCTTCGATTGGGCACCAACGGCTTTGTGACATCATGGAGCTCCTTCCTACACCTACGTTAGTTTTAGGAGACTTCAACTCTCATGGTACGGGATGGGGCTGTCTTCAGGATGACAACAGATCAACTCTGATCTATGACCTTTGCGATAACTTCAATATGACAATTTTAAATACGGGAGAAATGACACGGATTCCTGCACCACCAGCAAGACCAAGTGCGCTGGATCTTTCCATTTGCTCGACATCGCTACGGTTGGATTGCACGTGGAAGGTAATCCCTGATCCCCACGGTAGCGATCACTTGCCTATCGTCATCTCAATTGTCACCGGATTAAGACCATCGAAGACAATCAATGTTTTGTATGACCTCACACGAAATATTGATTGGAAAAGATATGCAAACTCTATATCTGAGAAAATAGAATCAACACAAGAACTTCCTCCGGAGGAAGAGTACACGTTTTTGGCTGACTTGATTCTCGGAACCGCGATTCAAGTTCAGACGAAACGTGTACCGGGCGCGAAAACTAACATCCGTCCTCCCAACCCGTGGTGGGACAAAGAGTGCTCAGAGTTAAACGCTAAAAAATCTGCAGCGTATATCATTTTTAGAAAAAACGGAACACCTGATAATTATCGGAATTACGCGGCGTTAGACATGCAAATGAAGAACCTAATTAAAGCAAAGAAACGCGGATACTGGCGCCGTTTCGTTGACGGATTAACAAAAGAAACATCGATGAGCACTCTTTGGAACACAGCCCGACGAATGCGCAATCGAAACACCACGAACGAAAGCGAGGAATATTCTAACCGCTGGATATTCGATTTCGCTAAAAAAGTGTGTCCCGACTCTGTTCCGGACCAGAAGATCTCCCGCGTCGCGACAGCGAATACAAACGAAACACCGTTTTCGATGGTAGAGTTTTCTCTTGCACTCTTGTCGTGTAACAATAAAGCCCCGGGGCTAGACAGAATCAAATTCAACTTGTTGAAAAATCTGCCTGACCCTGCCAAAAGGCGCTTGTTGAATCTATTCAACAAGTTTCTTGAGGGTAATATTGTCCCTCATGACTGGAGACAAGTGAGGGTTATCGCCATTAAAAAACCAGAGAAACCTGCCTCCGACCACAATTCGTATCGGCCGATTGCTATGCTTTCCTGTATCCGGAAATTGTTTGAAAAAATGATTCTCTTCCGCCTAGACAATTGGGTCGAGACCAATGGCTTGCTTTCAGATACACAATTTGGTTTTCGCCGGGGCAAAGGAACGAACGATTGTCTTGCGTTGCTCTCAACCGAAATTCAAATGGCATTTGCCCGTAAAGAACAAATGGCATCAGTCTTCCTAGATATCAAGGGGGCTTTCGACTCAGTTTCAATACATATCCTATCTGAGAAGTTGCATAAGCATGGTCTTTCACCAGTTTTGAATAACTTTTTGTATAATCTATTGTCCGAGAAACATATGCATTTTGCGCAGAATGATTTGTCGACAATACGATTCAGTTACATGGGTCTTCCTCAGGGCTCATGTTTAAGCCCCCTTTTATACAATTTTTACGTAAACGACATCGACAAATGTATAAACACATCTTGCACGCTAAGACAACTTGCCGACGACAGCGTTGTGTCCATTATAGGACCCAAAGCTGCCGATCTCCAAGGACCATTACAAGATACCCTCGACAACTTGTCGACATGGGCTCTTCAAATGGGTATCGAGTTCTCTACGGAGAAAACTGAGCTGGTTGTATTTTCAAGGAAGCGAGAACCAGCACAATTACAGCTTCAACTAAGGGGTGAAACCATAGCTCAGGCCTTCACATTTAAATATCTCGGGGTCTGGTTCGACTCCAAAGGCACGTGGGGATGTCAAATTAGGTATCTGAAACAAAAATGCCAGCAGAGAATTAATTTTCTTCGCACAATAACCGGAACTTGGTGGGGTGCTCACCCAGGAGACTTGATCAGGCTGTACCAAACAACGATATTGTCCGTGATGGAATACGGATGCTTTTGCTTCCGATCCGCGGCGAACACCCATTTCATCAAGCTGGAAAGAATTCAGTATCGTTGCTTGCGTATAGCCTTGGGTTGCATGCAGTCGACTCATACGATGAGTCTCGAAGTGCTGGCGGGCGTTATACCACTTAAAAACCGATTCTGGGATCTCTCATATCGATTGCTGATTCGATGCAATGTCTTGAATCCGACGGTGATTGAAAACTTCGAAAGGCTTGTCGAGCTCAATTCTCAGACCCGTTTTATGTCCTTGTATTTTGATTACATGGCTCAGAATATTAATCCTTCTTCGTTTGTTTCCAACCGTGCTCATTTCTTGGATACTTCTGATTCTACTGTGTTTTTCGACACATCCATGAGAGAAGAGATTCGTGGGATTCCGGATCACGTACGCCCTCAAGTGATCCCTAATATTTTTTATTATAAATTCAGAGCAGTTGACTGTGAAAGGATGTTTTACTCTGATGGGTCAAATCTCAACGGATCCACAGGCTTTGGTATCTTCAATAAAAACATCACCGCTTCGTACAAACTCAGTGATCCGGCTTCAGTCTACGTCGCAGAATTAGCTGCTATTCAGTATACTCTTGAGATCATTGAAAATTTACCCAAAGACCATTACTTCATTGTCACGGATAGTTTAAGTTCAATAGAAGCTCTCCGTTCAATGAAGCCAGGAAAGTATCCCCCATATTTTCTGGGGAAAATACGGGAACACTTGAGAACTTTATCTGGTCGGTCTTATTTAATATCCTTAGTCTGGGTCCCTTCGCATTGTTCCATTCCGGGAAATGAAAAGGCAGACTCATTAGCTAAGGTGGGTGCATTAGAAGGTGAAATTTATGAAAGACCAATCTGCTTCAATGAATTTTTTAGCATTTCTCGTCAGAGGACACTCGAAAGTTGGCAAACTTCATGGAGCAATGACGAACTGGGAAGATGGCTATACTCCATTGTTCCCAAAATATCGACGAAACCTTGGTTCAGGGGGATGAACGTGAGTCGCGATTTCATTCGTGTGATGTCTCGACTCATGTCAAACCACTACACATTCAACGCACATCTCCGGCGTATTGGGCTCACGGAGAGCGGTCTCTGCACCTGTGGCGAGGGTTATCAGGACATCGAGCATGTCGTGTGGTCGTGCGTAGAGTATCGCGACGCCAGGTCGAAGCTACTGGAATCCCTTAGGGCCCGAGGTAGACCACCTGAGGTTCCGGTCCGAGATGTGATGGCGAGTCGGGATAGTTCATATATGTTTCTCATATATCAGTACCTTAAACACATTAATATCCAAGTGTAATCTGATATACCTCGCTCAGAAAGTATAATCTCCACCTACAGGTTCGACACTAATATCCGCCCGATTCTCTCGATCCCCGTCCCTGTCCACCATCTTCATTGGAACTAACTAGATCTTTTTTTTTGTCACTAACTATTCGTTCCCCCTTTCTCCGTCTCTTCACCATCTCGATGGCAACTAATTAGATCTTTGTAGTTTTCAGACATTTTGTTTCCATACCCCCTATTTACCTCGGTTTCCACAATATTTACTTTTTTTTTTTCATTCTCTTCCGTAACATCACCATCACCGTCTACGGTTCTACGCTCCAGTCGATGACCAGCATGCGGGCCACCCGCCGGGCCTTCGTAGCCTGGGGGTGTTTCCCGCGGACCCACACGAACCGAAAGGAATCGGCCATAGATAGCGCCATCTGGAAGACCCATGCAACATACAATGGATTCTAGAAAATCTAAGACGACATAATCTAACGATACTATTCTAGTTTTAAGTTAGTCGTTAATTAAGATTAGAAAATACCCTTGGCATCTTAGAGCTTAAGCAGTGTGCCTAAAAATATATTATATTGTTGAATAAAAAAAAAAAAAAAAACGGCATAGAAAACGGAAAATGAGACATTATTCGGTAATAATTGAAGTTTCGACCTCCAACTATCTAAGATATATAATTTTACCTACTCGAATCGATGCGTAGAAATATTTACAAGTTAAAGATTTATATCGGAAATTTGTTTAAAATTGATTTAACTGTAGATGTTTTAAACATGTTCACTGTTTGTACGGTCTCATATTTCGTATTTGTAACTTTTATCCCTATATAGAAAATAAAGACGTAGTTCACTACGGAATATAGCGTGATGAATTTGTTCTAATTATTCGTTAATTTGTAATGGTAACCAAGGATGGCTTTCATCGTATCAAAGAACGTTCTCTAGCAACTCTTCACACGATTCAAAGAGAGACGGATATCATCGCAGCAACAAAAAACCGGCATGGTTCATTTAGCATAGAATAGACACCAGTACGAGAACGAATTTCTCTCGATGACTTGTCTGAGAATCAAACATTAGCTCGCTGCTGTGGGGATTCTCTCTGAAGCAACAAACGGTCGCTTATTCTCGTTTCGCGATCCGATTGCTATTTACTATTGCCGCTTATTCTAACTATGTGCATATAACCTTTGTATAAGTTTTGTCTATGAAAATGTATGTGAATATTCCACACAAGGGATTTGAAATATTGCAACCTCATATCAAGTCGAATCATCGATTCGATTTTCTGCGATAAATGTCAACTTGCGATTCTCTCTTGGTAAATTTCACACAGCACGAATCATTATCAGACTGTAATTTTTTTAAGGGCCGTGAAATACTCAGAGTATGAAGTGGAGCGAAGAAATGTAGAAAAATTCTCTCGCGGTTCATGTATTAAGAGACTCAAGTTCTTATAGCATCTTCTACCGGATTGAAAATGTTGTAAGAAGGAGTGTATCGATAAGTAGTTAGCAACATTCAAACAGTTATTACTCTGAAATGGCTTAATTTATTGCAGCGTGTTTTGCGGTGACATGTTTGTTTACATGTCAATAACAGCTGCGCAATCGATTGGTTTCGGTACGGTTTATCGTTTCAATGATGAGTCGAATTGATACGGAAACGCGAAAGAAAATTCTGCACACTTGGTGCTCAGAAAGTGGTGTCACGTACAACGATATTGCAAAACGGGTGAAAGTGCACCACACCAGTGTCAAAAATATTATCGAGAAGTTCGGTAAGACCCTTTCAATGAAGGATTTGTCCCGATCCGGTAGAAAAACGGGTCCCAGCCAGCCCGGCCGGGACTTAAAAGTTGAGTACATCAGGAAAAATCCATCGGCGTTGACGCGGGATTTGGCCAAGCAGTTCAACACCAGCATCGGGATGATTCAACGGATCAAGGTTCGGAACTCCCTGAAAACGTACAAGTTCAGGACAAAACAAGAGTGCGAAAACTGTATAACTGGATTCTACTGAATAAAGACGGATGCATCCTGATCGACGACGAAACCTACGCCAAGGAAGACCCTCGAGCGCTGCCCGGACCGCAATATTATACTATTGGCTTCAGCCCACTACGCCAACTCCGTTCTACAGTGGTTGTCAAAAAATAATGTACAATTCGTGGAAAAGGACATCAACCCACTGAGCTGCCCGGATCTTCGGCCAATTGAAAGGTATTGGGCAATTGTCAAGCAGCACTTTCGGAAGGAAGGTACAGTGTCCCAAAACATACAGGAGTTTAAAAAAAAACTAGACAGTTGCCACCAGGAAAGTGCAGAATTTAATGAAGAATGTCAAGTCCAAAGTGCGAGCGTTTCACAGAAACTAGGATTTTCTTCAATATAATCAGTGAAATGCATGTAAATGTAATTTTTCTTCAATATATCGAAAACTGATGTCAAAATATGTTTTTTTTTCGCTTTTTTATTCAATAATCAATATAGCTAACTACTTTTTGATACACTCCTTATACAATATCAGAGAATCAGAACAAATTGGCTTAAATGGCACGTTCCCCTTGATATTTGGAGATTTGTGCCTTGCCATCAATTTGTTTTTGGCATCATTTTCCCGATATATAAGAGGGAAGGATTGAAAGGAAATGGTATGGGTTGGACTAGGAGGATGGGAAAAATTGACGACCCAAAAACACATAAGAGCAGAAGTAAATTCTGCACCCCTAGGGGATGCTGAACAATCTGCTGGGGATCACATTTAGTGGAAGCAGAAGTAAATTCTGATCCTCTACAAGGTCCCGAACAGCCTGCTATTAATAAAATTTAGAGATCTTAGAGATCTTACAAAAGCGACACCATTCTGCACTCCCGGAAGAATGCAGAACGATTCGCAGTATGTATGAGCAGAAGTAAATTCGGTACCCCCTAAAGGATGCCAAACAATCTGCTAAACCCTATTTAAGGTGAATACAAAAACGATTCATTCACTCCAGGAAGAACGATGAACCCCTCTGACTACAGCTCCTTACCACATTGGGTGAGAAACAAGAGAATATCCTTTAATTTTAGCTCCGCATACACAGACTCAACCATGTATGGAGAACCAAAAACCCGGATACGTAGTTGCGTCAATGCGGGACAGTTTCATATCAGATGATATGAAGTACCAAAATCGCATTCACACAAATCACACGAATAATACTCAGCACGTTGAATAGTAGCCATGTGATAATTGAGTTTGCAATGTCCAGTCAGAGCTCTGACCAGAATAATGCAATGATGCTTGGAAAAATGCAGTAGACACTTTGACATTTTCAGACTTAAATCTGGTAGACATGCTTTTGTCTGAGCGCAAGTTTGCAAGCTGCGCCAATAGCTGGTATGTTTGGATGCAGCCCAAGAATGAATCTTGTGCTTTATCCAACTAGTTGAAAGTGGTAAAGCTGGTTCAGGACCAACGAAATTATTCGTTGAACCAGCTCTAGCCAACTTATCAGCCCATTCATTTCCAGTAATACCAGAATGGCCGGGTACCCATAAAAGTAAACAGCATTTGAAATGTTGAGGTCTTCAATTTGAGTTCGACATGCGATCACTAGATTCGACCGTCAAATTTTCGGCAATCACCAACACTGATGGTAACAATGGCAACAAAACTAATGTAAATTCTGAAGTTTGCGAGATATTTAACAATTTTTCCCCCAATATCGGCCAAGAATTAGCTAAAAATATTCGTATAAACCTGTTTGTCCTACTGATAATGTTCGTCGTGTTATTGATTCTATATTCAAACGTCCGTCATCGTCCAGCGGAGTCATTGTACTAATACAAATTTAGACAATAAAAAAACAGTGGCCCCGCCAACATCTCTGCAATTGTGCTAAAAAGTAACCCTGTTATATTCGCTAGAATTCTCTCTCAATGTTTCAATGTAATTGTTCAGACTAGCTATTACCCTGACTGCCTCAAAGTGGCTAAAGTTATTCCTGTTCATGAGTCTGGTGATCGTTGTGATTGTAATGATTGTGGTCCTATATCGACTCTGTCCTTCTTCATCAAAATCTTTGAAAATCTATTGGTTAATAAAACTTCTCGAATTTTTAAACAAACATAGTATCCTTTATAAATTTCAGTATGGCGTTAGACAAGGTTCTAGCACATATACCGCTATCATAGAATTAGTAGACAATATATGACCAAAAAAAAACATGGTTGGGGCCTTATTTTTAGATCTCAAAAAAACCTTTGACACTTTGGATCACAGTATCCTCTTGGACAACCTTCAGTGCTACGGCATCAGGGGCATCGCAAATTTTATTATCAGTAGCTACTTGACAAACTGTAGCAATCTTGCGACTGTAGCAATCTTGCTGCTATAACCATTGGAGTGCCACAGGGTAGCTATATAGGACCACTATTATTTCTTTTGTATATTAATGATATAGATAACCTGCAACTCACAGGGACTCCGCAGTTATTTGCCGACGATAGAGCGACTTAAGTATATTAGATCAATATTTGAATGCAAATTTATTGTCCTTAAATATCATAAAAATTAAATATATGATTATTCGGTCTATAAGAAAAAAAATACCAATCCATCGTCATCCTAACTTGGGACATTATATTATTGAAAAAGTGGACTGCTTCAAATATTTGGGTTTTGACCCCACGTTAACCTGGATTTATCATATTAAATCTATTGAAAAACATGTGGCATCCTACTGCTGTATTTTGTGGAGGGTCAAGTCATATGTTCTTAAGCGTGCACTTCTAAACTTTTATTATGCTTACATCCATTCACAACTCATTTAGTTGATATCGGTATGGGGTCGCACCGCTAGCTCTCATCTAAAAAAAATTCAAACTCTACAAAACAGGTATCTCAAAATCATCTTCAATAAACCTCTACTGTTTTTAAGCTTATTGTTGTACTCCGATAATACCCATAACATCTTACCTCTAGCATACTTATGTGACGTTCAAACATTACTGTTCGTTCATGATATCCTACACAACGCATCAACTCACCATAATTTACAGTTTCCAACTTTACCTCACTCTCGAACTACACGTCGTAGTAACAACCTGCTTCGCATTCGAGCAGTCACAAACATTGGTCAAAGGAGGATTCTTTTTGTTGGTCCAATGAAATACAACGCACTTCCACTTGACAAACAAAGAACATCCTTATTCGGGGCTAGACTGAAGCGTCATTTTAAGCATAGACTGAGTGAGATATTTAAATAATGTAGTTCCTTAATGTATTCCTTGTTTTACAAACTGTCAACAGTAATTCATTCTTGCAGAATTTTTCAGTTAATCTGTATCATTGTGGATCCCTTAAAAGGAAATCATTTCAACTTTCCACTTCCATTTTTTTATATTATTATATTTATTGTTACGTAAGACTTTCTTTTAGTAGTATTTTGCCAGATTATTTTTGCCTTTCTCATATAGAAAGGTTATGCAATCACTGTGAAAACCGACGTTTAAACCGAGGCCCGGAGGACCGAGTGTCATATACCATTCGACTCAGTTCGTCGAGTACGCAAAATGTCTGTGTGTGTGGGTGTATGTGTGTGTATATGTGTGTATGTGCGTATGTGTGTATGTAACGTTCTTTTTGCACTAACTTTTCTCGGAGATGGCTGAACCGATTTTCACAAACTTATATTCAAATGAAAGGTCATGTAGTTCCATACGTAATTCTTGAATTTCATGCGGATCCGACTTCCGGATCCGGAAATATAGGGTAAAGTGGGTTAAAAATTGTATACCATCACTGAAAATTGGGAAAAACCTTTAAAAAATTTTAAATCGACCTCAAATCTTTTCCAATTGTTAGTTTTTATCAGTAGACGGACAAACCGACAAATTGAAGCTCTTTTGTGTGGGGGAGTGTGATGGGCAAAAAAAAAACATTCTTCATACACTAAAGATCAGGAAATATGATTTTAATCTCAATATACTACTAGCATTGGAAGAATTTCTTTCACACTGATGCTTTAAAAGTTGGTTTTTACTCTATTTCACTTCACGAAAAAAACCCGTAGCTCAGTATAGTACCATGGCAGAAAACTCCGTGCAGCACAGTAAATAATCCAACAACACCCAATATCGTAATACATTTCACCACCAAAATATAATCTTTCAAGTAGCGACAGCGTGGCAGCTATTAAGTTCCAAGCCACTGTGGAAACGCACGCACATTGAACAAGGCGGTACATAAAATTTAATATCTTGCGGAAATTTAATAAATATAATTGCCCAAATTGCGTGGATAGAATCCAATTACGTCAGCGTGTTTCTCTGAAATTGAATGAGTAAACCTTGCTCCGCCGTTCCAAATTCTTCGAAACCTTCGGCTGGAAAAGTAACACTCGACAATTGAGCTGGGACTCAGTTTCAAATTGGTACTGTTCGCCACAAACAAACCGAATCAAGGTCTGTCTGTGCGCGTACTTCCTTGCTTTTAATTTGCTCCCGTTCCTTCAGAATTATGTGGTTCTAATAAACGAGAGAAACATGTGTCAAATGTGATAAAATGGGTGTGTATGTCTGTGGTTACGCATAAAATTTACATCCGCGTCTATCCTGAAGACAGCCGTTCCAGAACGCTGACACTGGGAATCGATGCGAGGAAGACTGCTTGACTGCAGAGAATAAATTTCGGAAAATTATGTACGAATGGTTCAGCATAAAGCGACAACAGCAAAGAAATTCGGGACTCTCATCAAGGGAATGGTAGCGAGGATATAGAAAAAGTGAGGAATTGTGGTATGAGGCGAAACCTTATCTTATTTTTTATAAGAAAAGACAGACTTAGTGGCACCATGGCGTAGAAGTTCGTTCTACAGTTGATATTTAATAGGCAATAGCTGAATTTAAAAAAATAAATAATCATATGAACGGTATTTTCTAGATTCGTTTGATGGTAGTGATTATGCATCGCGATGAGCGTAGATACTGTATTGTTTTCAAAACCACAACGAATATTGTTCGCAACGTTCGAATGAATTTTGGGTTTGATTGTACCTTTTCGTGGTATCTGTTTGACTGACAAGAGACACTGGATATGATGAAAATATGCCAAACAGAAATAAAGAAATACTTTTTGCTCTCTTCCTGCCGTTTATAAGGATCAGCCGCATTTCCACGGCATTATTTGTCATCGTTGGTGAACAAGTCACTAAGTGCAGAGTAAAGGAAAACTTTTGCACGAAACTAAATAACCCAACCAACGCCTGTCAGTTGTCAACTTTTATGTACTTTTGATTGAGCTTACGGGGAAACTTTACACCGCATGGAACTAAAACGGTTATTCACTTTACTGGATTTCTGAAGAAAATAATTCTAATGTTCGGAAATAGATTTCCACCTAAGTTAATACTCACAAATAGGTTACTCAAGCTTGATTGGTACACTAAGATAAAATTGTTACCTCATTCCGGATTTTTGCTTAAAACAACAAGTATTCCTTGCGCGATTCAGCAGCCATTCTGCGTTCCAATTAGCTAGAACAAATAAATTTCTCGCTCTGCTGTAATTTTCCGCAATATTGCGCCTTCGGTCAGAAGCATCCTTGAGCTGCAGAAGACGGCTACTGCTATAAAGCCATTTTCATTTGTACAAATGGGCCGATGACTACACCACAAGTAAAGCAAGTCATAAACAGGAAAAGCTCCCCGAGCGAAAGATGGTTTTGTATGATGCTTTCGGGCGAACAGAGTGGGATTCGCCAGTCGCACTCGCTGTGTAGTCACACCACAGAATATTGTGGTCGGAACAGCTATGGGAAGTAACGGTTGAAAAAATAAATGAAAATATAATTTTCTTGTAATGGTCCTCGAATTTTTGGTATTCGTTCTGAATTTCGGCTGCTTTCGAAATAGAGCACTCTTCATTAGGGTTGTTAAAATTGCTTTTGAAGTCGTGGGATAGTGAATCATTTCGTATCTGTTTTTGACAATCCCTGAGTACTGTGAACAATAGGACTTTGAAATTGCATCCGTAAAACGCATCACTTTGTCAATTTAGTGAAACGTAATGGATGCATTTTCAAAACTACTCAATTGAAATGCTGAATAATCAGCGTAGCTGAGGAAAAGAAACATGAAACTTATTTTTACATTCACGATTAAACCAGATACTTTCGGGTGGGTAGTATTATCCACCGTACCCACCTCTTTCACCGGCCTTGTATACAAACTGTGATAATTCGTTTTCAATGCAAATAATAAAAATAATAATAATAATAATAATAACAATAATAATAATAATAATAATAATAATAATAATAATAATAATAATAATAATAATAATAATAATAATAATAATAATAATAATAATAATAATAATAATAATAATAATAATAATAATAATAATAATAATAATAATAATAATAATAATAATAATAATAATAATAATAATAATAATAATAATAATAATAATAATAATAATAATAATAATAATAATAATAATAATAATAATAATAATAATAATAATAATAATAATAATAATAATAACAATATTAATAATATTGAATAATATTGATGTTGATTATAGTAATAATAAAAAAAATTACAACAACAACAGTTTTGATTTTTGTTGTCAATTTGATAACATTTAGCATTTTATATTGAATACAAATAACAAAAATAGTTAGAATGAATGTTATAAATGGCAAGCAAGGTTAAAGAGACACCGGAGCAAACTGCGTGTCGCAGTTATTTTTTCGATAAAATCTTTTCAATAATTCGGAATATTTCTAACTACACACAATCGTATTAAATATTTTCCGAAACAATGAACATATTTCGCCACGGTTCATTCACTGTGAACCAGAACCGATTCAAACCGATGACACTCTAACTTTCCGCTTCCTCAAACGTGCAATCCGATTATGTTCAGTGCTGCGAATTCGAAATTCAATCTGGTAAATTTTAGGTGCCAATTTCAGCACGTCAACAATCGGATGAAGTTTTGTCGAACTAGTGACAACCCTTTCCCTCAGGAGAGTGTAACATTGCATTCTCCGATATACTTGCCTGTCGATCGACAAAGCAAAGTAGTCATGCAAGAAAGATGGTATCTCCATCGGTAGTTTTCCTATGAATTCCCTTACTGTCTCGGCAGCTCAGAGAAATAGATGTCGAGAAGATATCTTCGTTATTTCGCGCTCCTTGCCATCACATGGCTTCAATTCTGTCCAAGTCAATACAAATGGAAGTTCATTACTGCTGACGAAGAGACACTTGTTTCTCGATGGAAGCAATGACCATCCTTTTGCTGGAATCAGACAAATGGTTAGCGTGCTTCCGTGTTTTTGTGCTATAGTGGTGTGGGGATGGTATGTGCTACATTATGCCAACTAACTCAGGCCAGACTAAATTCATTATGTCATGAAAGAAAACTCAATTAAATACTCCGATGACGGCTTTTATTGCAAAATCGATGTAAACATGGTACTTTCAGTACCACTCTCATCTGTCATAAGCGTCATTCATGGCATGTTGTTTGCCTTTCGTCAAAAGAAATTACCAGAAATTCTACTATTTTGAGTTTTGTTTTAACTATGTGCAGATAAACGTTATACATCATGCAAAAAAAAAAACAATAATATCTACAACAAAAAAAATTATTATTCAAAAACTATTAAATTCTTAAAAAAACTATTGAATTATTTCAAATTATCGTTTATCTAAATTTTTTGAAAGCTTATTTGTATAAAAATTGCACCTTAGAAACTTTAAAAATTAATGCTCTTCAACTAAAAATCTACTCGTCCGACCCGACTCCGACTTCTTCGGCTATGCCACATTCGCTTTCAATTGAATTGAATGAAGTTTTACTGCACTGTACATCAGTCCCGATGTTCAACTGGACGAGTATAAAAGGTTAAAAATCAATCATATTTTTTTGAGCATTGGATGGAGCTGAAGGTCTTCGTAACGACCTTCCGCTAACAGTAGTAACAGCAGATCTTCTACGTGGTATAGTGCCTCAAATGCTCAGAATCTCGGATTAAATTCTAGAATTGAATTCTCAAACTGAATACAGAACCTGGGGTCCACTTGAATTCTAAACATATTTTCAGTTTCAGAATTTAGTTTCTGACGTTAGTTTTAGAATGTCGTTCCAGATTACAATTGCAGAATTAAAGCTATGACTCCGGAACTGATTCCTTATTTTGGAGTCATTTTTTATTCAATAATATAATATAATTTTAAGACTCACTACTTAAGCTCTAAGTTGCCAAGGGTATTTTTTGGGGATTCTAGATCTGGTTTCTTGACTAGATTTTGGAACTGAATTTATATCCATATTTATGTTCGGGACTCGAAATAATAATTCTGATTTAAGATATCTTCAGAATTCACGAACAAAATTCAGGATATGAATTTTAGATCTGGATTCTGGAATTAATTATCAGTTCTGACTCCAAACCTGAATTTCGGAACTGACTTCGGTACCAGAATTTAATTCTTGAATTCAGTTTCAGAACTCAATTTCTAAATTCAGCTTTAGAATTGATTTTCAGAATTCAAATCCTGCATACTGAAAACTTAATTCGGGAGATGGATTCTTGAGCTAAATTTTGTAACCGAATTCAGTTCCTTGATGAAGGTTCGGAATTCAAGCTTAGAATTCTTGAACTAAATGTATGGCCTCATTTTTTGGTCTGGATTCCAAACCTGAATTTTGCAACTGAATTCTGAACTTATCTCCGATTTCGAATTTAGTTCTTGAATCCAGTTCCATAATTCGATCCTGGCCCCGAATGTTAGTTCTGGTGTAGATAAATAAATGATGGTAGAAAACTTTCAACAGTTGTAAACATTGGATAAATACCCCAAATCGGTTCTTTCTAGAACCATTGAAATATTTCCAAAGAATTTGCGAAGCTTACCACTGTTACTTAATTTTATGATAGAATATGTGTCGTCAATAAGTCCTACTTTAGTGTAGATGCTATTCTGGACGCGAAGCAATAAAAGTTGCAACGATTGAACGATTATTTATACTCGGATGTATGAAAGAAGCATGTCAGTTTTATTCGTATTCATGTCCACCAGTTATGTCTGTGATATTACCATCCTACATTTTTTTCTTTACTTCAAGGATGATCAGAATTAGTACGTTTCTTGGACAAAGCATATGCTGCGATCAAAATAATTTTTAATGGTGTGAATACCAACACTAAAGTTTTTTCTGACCTTTGTTATAGAGCTATACATTGAAGACCATAAATCGAAAGGGTGAATGCATTGAATACTGTTTTTTATTAAAATTTTCATTCAGGCCAATTCCCGTATAAGCTTAACCTGGCCGATTGAGCTATGTTTTTATTAGATAAAATATTTTTATATCTCGTTGTCACCCTTTTTCTAGGGGAAGAGGAGCTTCCATTTCTATCTAGCAAGGATTGCCGGTCACTTTGTCCGTGGCTCATCCTATCATTGATTTCTTCATCGTTGGAGTTGTGTGTGATTTCCGTTTTCTTTTTGTTTTCCTTATTGATCGCCGTCTTTAGCTCGTTGCTAGTTGCTGTAGATGCGCTTTGTACATTGATTGTAGTTGATAGTTGGGATGACGGGGAAAGTGTTTTAGTAGCAGGATTACTAGGTTCACTAGTTACCGTTGTTGAGTGGTTAGCTTTGTCTTCAGTTGAATATTTTTTTTCTCAGTGTCAGTGCAGGGTTGACCGTAGTGAGCAGGTTTTTTACAAAACTGACCTGTAATCAGCTGATTTTCATTGGTAAACAAAGGTTTACAAAGATGTCTTCCACCCTGATCAACAATTACATAAGATGGAATTGCTATATAAATGTCCACATAATGTGCACTTAGTCAAAAGTTATAAGCCAAAAATTAAAGAGTTCCGGTAACCGAACACCCTCTTCTACATGTAAGTAAAACGGAAGAAGAGAGCCCTCGAACTTCATTAGATTAACCCAAACGTGTTTCAAGGAGTACACTGAAGTCTTTTTTATGCGAGTTTACGTACCGCATTAAAACTGAAAATTCGCATGAAAAAAACTACATAACTCTGAAAATTCGCATAAAAAAAGTCGCATAAAAAAAACCGCATAAAAAAATACCTCATAAAAAAGACCTTAGTGTACATTGATGAATCAATTCCATTGATAAAAGGAATAAATTTGGAGCGAAATACGAATAATATTAGCCGTTTGACAATGCTGATTTCATGATTGCTCAAAATAATATCAATCCAAAGATAATTTTCGTACCGTACGAAGTTCATCGGGACAGCTAAAAAAGCTATTATAAAAGGCGCAATTCAGTATAAGCACGAAAAAGCTTTTCTTAGTTAACGAACAACATGATTTAAGAGAATTTCTGATTGCCAACGTTCTATTTTCAGTTGATTGTCTCCAACGCGGACACGTATCTGAACCGGACTTGGTCATATGGGCAATGATTTTCAATAAAGCAAAGGATCACAACAAAGCAAAAGGGAAAATTGAGGATAATGCCTAGCAGCTTCAAACGAATGCTCAATTTCCGTTCGACCCTCGGTACTCGTTGGTCCGGTAATTCGACAGTTATTCAACGATGGCTAATCGGAAGCGGTATCCAAACCGGGTAGATTAAATACAATTGGGGCAGCTTTGTGCAAGATGTCCTTTGATCAATTTTCCCTGGCGTTCGATTTTGTTAGAAAATCTCTGATAAGGCCTTACATTATTAGTCGTCAACGAAGCGTTCGGTTTTATTTCATACAAGTGAATGCTAACGAAAAGCAAAAACCTTCGCCAACCATCAACCTTCATCAATATCCTATCGCATTAGCTTAACCTAACTTTCGTTTATCTTAATCAAGGCAAGCTTCTACCAATCATAGTTGGTCAATACGGATCCAAGTTTTCATTCGCGTTATTTTTATTTTAGCAGTGAATTTATTTTTTATATCATAGTAAAGTTTTGATATAGATAAGAGAACTTTAGCGATAAAACTTTGCCTATCAAGTCAAACGGCCATGTGGTATGTCAGTTTTCTCGTGAATTGACGTTTTCTATATCCGATTGGATTTGATGATTCAACTCGTTCTGAATTTGTTCAACAAATGAGAAGAGTGTTGACTCATTAAACCCTTTGATTTCTACTAAATATCGAATTTACAATACGATTTTGTCCTACTTAAATATCTTGTCGTAAATCGTGAGTGTTTTCGATGTTTTTGATTCCAAAGATAATGTAACGTGCCGTACAAACTTTCCAAGCCGAAACTATAATTAAATGTAATTATAGTTCACACATGCCATCATTTGAAACTATGGTAACAAGCTGTAATTGTTAATATGTAAATTTGATTACATTCATTTACTCTACCGAAATAACCGATTGGTCTACGATTAAACCTTCACTTCCGGTGATCCCGGGACCGTGGTTACGCGTTTAAGGTGTTTCATTATGAATTGTGTGTTACAGAGCGGGCTGCAATATCCGCGAGCTAATTAATTGGTGGGATCAAATTGCATATATCATGACTATCGTTAGCTTCGTCATATAATTAAGTTTGATTGTTGGTATCGAGCGCATGGTGAGCACATTTTATTCTGTCAGCAAATTAAGGATGTTTGTTCAGAGATATTTATTTGACGTAGCTAAAGGCGTACGTATTTTAAAGTATAAATAGGATCGCTCAAGGAAATCAGCAGCAAAGTATGTTATTGTGCTTCGTGAATTCGAGGGAAGCAATAAATTTTCATTTGTTTTACATTCCTACTTATACAGCATTTTGAATTTAATTATTTCGCCATTGGATATGTACGTATACTGTTTAGGTCAACGGCACAGCGATATTTCGAAATTATTACACCGGATTGTTTGCACACTCACAACCGAATATCTTTTCCCGTTTGTTGTCCAGTACAAATATGTTACTATTGCTCTAATTTTATTAAAATACCTCAATTATTAAAGGCGCTACTATATACATAATTTATAACATATTCGGATTCAAAGTGGGTCGTCGATTTGTATCGCACCACGTCGCCATTCTATTGTGGATATATTCCATACATAAAATATACAGGAAAGTGTGGATTTTCAAATCATTTTTGATTTTTACTGATAATTCTACCTAAATTTCACTGATAATTAAATCACAATTTTTCAAAAAATCGATGTTGTTGTTTTGAAGGCATAGTTTCTGATGAATCATGATTTGTCACGTAATGGACCCGAGCATTAGCTACAATTGGTTTACGTTCATTCGAAAGTGTCTATGTTTTTGGGTTGTGGAACATATTTCTATAAACAAAGTGTTTTAAGCAAATTAAGATGCGTTGAATCAAATGGTCCTAGTGGGTTTTATGATAAAATAATTTTTGTTTGTATTATGACTTTGCAAAATCGAAACGCAGCGGTGGGGCGAAAATTACCACTTTTTTGTAAAGCTGAAATTGCCACTCGGTCTGAGTAGTAAATTTATCGTTGTTTTTTTACAAAACCTTGCTGTTTTAATTTTCGAGTATGTACACGGAACCACCCGCGATCCCATTTCAACCAGAATATTAGTTGATTTTCTGAATTCTATTGGTTAAAATTTGGTACAACTAATCGATTGTTGTTTTAACTAAACTGTCATTTTTGTTTTTCGATTAGCAGAAACGATGGTTGAAACAACTAATTTAACTGTTTGAAAAAAAATGCTGTCAATTAGTGAGGACACATACCTTTCAATTTCAACAAATATTTCAGATGAAATAACTGGTGTTGTTATTGAAACAAAATTCTGTTAGTTGAAAAATAAATCGGTTTTATTTGTTTGTTTGTTTTGAGATCAGTAAAGATCTAAATTCTAAAAAAAATACTTCTGATTCGATCGGAAATGATTGATGTAGAAAAACGTTTTTAATCAGCAAAAGTGCCCGGAGGGGCGAGTAAATTAGCGAAATTATTAAATTTACCTAAAACGATGGCTTCAAACGGTTGAAGTAAAGTTATGCACTGATAATTTTAGTCAATTTATATGAGCTTGTGTGTATCAACCGCTGGGAATTGGAATTTTGCGACGGTAATTCAAACGCGCCATTCAATCGCAGCACGTTCTGTGTGTTTGAAACCCTTCGCTCCTGTTACTTTTAGAAATTAAATTCATGTCAAAAAGCGTTCTATTGCTAATGCATGAACATCATCATCGGTAACAAACAGCTGGAAGTAAAACAGTCTGCTGGAAGTTAATAATGATCGAATTTGAAGCATAAAATTTTTGCGCATACCTGAAAGATTACGAGATGATCATTCATAAACATTTTCTAATTTGTCACCAAATCTTTTTCATCTCAAACGAGGTTAACTTTATCACAACACCGCTTTAGATAAACACTTGTTACCATAAAATTCTCAAATTGAATGAACACAATTTCACCAAACGCTTTAACCATCGATGTTGTTTTCATTGACATTTTGAAGCGACGCGAACAGATTTCAACTAAAAAAGTTGTTGATTTTGCATTGCAATTATTGTTTTGCTTTCAACTGTCTCCGGCATTTGACAGCATTCAAAACAACATATTTTTCAACTACTTGAATATATGCAAATCAAAAACCATTTTGGTTGAATCAAAGAGAAATTAGTTAAATCAATTATCGCAAAAATCAAAAACTGCGATATCGCAATTTTATGATCGAAGGGTTCTCCGTGTACCAACGAAAAGGGCCAAAAATCCCGGTGGTGGAGAGCTCACTTCGTCCGCGTCCCTTGTCGTAATTCGTCGATTACATATTTCGTATGTACGTAAAAGTAATGGCCTTGAACGGGAACACGTATCCACAGGGTGACACCAATCGAGCCCACACATTTTCTGACTAAACAGGCTTTGGTTTTCGTACTTGGTTGAGTGTTTATATGACCAAGTAGGAATCTTTCCAATGGAATGAGATATATACGTATACTAATTTACATCATCTATATAACTAAATGATTTTACAATATTAAACAATTAGGAGCGAGAGAACCAGGACGTCAGTGTATTTGTCAAACTTATAAAATGCTTTGTATGGCTTTGTAATGAATCGTGTTACAGTGTATTATATTATATTATATTATATTATATTATATTATATTATATTATATTATATTATATTATATTATATTAAATTATATTTTATTATATTATATTATATTATATTATATTATATTATATTATATTATATTATATTATATTATATTAGTTTAGTTTAGTTTTCTTTTTTAAGGAAACTTTCAGCCGGTGGTGGTTTGAGCTGGTACAGCGAAATTCTTTATAATATGGCCGGATGTTTTCATTTGAAGGCTTCGGGTCCTCACAACCCATTTTGGCCTTCTTACCAGCTGTAATATGAAAGCTATTTGATTTACAAATTCAGATCTACTGTACGTCTACCTTCATCCACAGGTAAGTCCTTGAATTGATGGTGGCATCACACATTCATACATACATACATGCATGCAATTATGATTTGCCATAAATTAACGATAAATCACCCTAATTTTATAGGTAATTAAAAAAACCACTAACTATTGCTTTTGTAGATAATTTGTTGTAATTTCGCCAGAAAAGCTTTAGAAGTATGAATAATTCATAAGGGAACATAAAAATATAAAGTTCTTCGACATTCGTCACTAGCTATGTTCTACAAAATAGTCGTTTATGATAAAAAAGTAAATTACATGCAGTGATCACATGTTTTGAATTGTGAATGTAAGTGAATCGTGACGCTCCTTTTATGTGCATTTATAAACATGTAAATTTTTCTAAGTGTGTAGCTAAAACAATACAACAGCAGAAGTTTCATAAAGATCGATGACGATAGACTAATGGTAATAAATTGTATAAAGTGGGAATATATCGAATTTCTTGAAAAGAAAGACGAAGAGGATTCAATGACCTATCCAGTAAACACTTGATTACATAGGTTTAGTTATCTCAATCTTATGACGTTAAGGAGTACTCGAAATAAATGTTTTTAGATTATGTAATGAAACTCCAGTGTTAAGGTGCGGAAACCAGACCCAGAATCAAATTCAAAATTCAGGATCTAAAATCCAGATCTTGAATCTAAGTCCAGATCCAGAACTCAGGTCTATATTTTAGGGTTAGATCTAGCTGTCGAATGTAGATCCTGCATTCATGTCCAGAATCCTGGTTTTAATTTCGGTCCAAGATCCAGGTCCAGCATTGCAAAGCCAGATGCCCAATCCAGCATTTAAAGCTGAACTTGCAATATTATGGGTAAGGGCCGTTCGTTTATAATTAAAAATCATAAAATCGAAACACGTTTAAACATATGCATATCTCCGCTACTCGCACAGTTGATTTGATTCTATAGTCTTTGGTGTATCTGTGCGTACAATAAACAATGCTCGCGATAATCGTTGTTCCAGACGGCTGTGATGTTTGCACTGTTAAAAGATTTTTGTACTCTTCAACTACTGAAATTCATCGAGCGTTATGTCTACGATTTGTTTTTACAAAACCTTTCACAATTTTGTTGTGACCATTGAAACATATTTTAATGTATTGTAATACACTGTTCAATTAATTGTGAACATGCTTTTTACAATAAAATGTATAGGTTGTTAAGTATCAAAACAATTCAAATCATAAAATTTTCTCATACAATTTTCCTTGGAAAACAATCAAATGTATAGTTTGCATATTGTTTGAAACACCACGTGTACGATAAATTCAATTGTGAATCTTTTGAAATAAAAAAAAAACAATCTTGTCAAGGTATAACAAAATGTATTGAAACCTATAGATTTAATTGTGAATCAATTGTTTATGGTGAAAAATCAATGGTTTATTTTTTACGGGTAGTTTATGCACCAACGGTAATAAGTGAAGAAAAGGTAAAACAACAGTGTAGTGATTTCAAAAATGGACGAACAAAACGAATGTTCGTGATAACAAGGCGAGTGTTTGACCCTGTATGCAAATCGATGAAATATTTTCTCTGGTGGATCCTAAACGGCGGTCATCAGTTTACGATTGACGCCCTACTATACACACACTGTTGAAAATCGGTTCAACTCGCAGGTGGTGAGGTTCTGTGAAATCGGTTCGGGAAACTAGTGCAGCGGTATGAGAATGATCTATGATTGTGAGGAAAAGTATAGTAGTTTTGTAGAAAAAAATTTTAATGTAACATATTTCATGTGATTATAGTTTATTTTTGATAAAACAGTCCTTACTATTCAAATAAAGGTTGTATTTACTATCATCTGTCTTTCTAGTTAGGCAATTTTTTTCAATATTATTTGTTGATGCGAAAATGCTACTGAATGTTCTACTTGATATCAATAAAATAGCTTTTTTTAAATAGAATAATATGTTAACACCATTGAATTTTACTATATATCACGTCATTATACACATTATTTATGTATCTCACATCAGAGTATCCTACAGATAAATTGAAAATGTCTGCAATATAATCAAATCGAGTTCTCTCAACTGTCAAAGTAGCAGAGCATGCCTTTTCCGAAAACCATGAATGCAACCAATACCAATACCAATTAGATACGGCCGAAAGTTTAGAAATTTTCCACTTCTTTGTTAAACCGAGATCATGGAAATAAATCTTCCTGGATTTTATGGTTACTACTCACACATAGAGAATACTTCACCTTTTCCTGATCAAACTGTTCTTCAATGTTTCCTACCTGTTGATAGGAATCTTCCTACTTCTGTTCCATATAAAAGAAACAGCATTGCAGCATTCTTTCAATATACTTAAAACCTGAAACACTGATGATGAATGTATAAATACGCATCTGTGATGTGACAGGTTACAATCGAATTTTATTTAAATCCGGCTTCCGGACCCGGAAATACATGGTGAAGTGTGTTCATAATTTTATACGATGCAAAAATCGTATATTTATTTTCTAATTATAACTCAAAACTTATTCAGTTTATAGGTTATGCTCCGCTGGTTTAAGTTACTGAATGTGCAGACTGGTATCTATGCATGTGGATTATAATGGGTCAAAATAAACGATTCTTTGGCTCTGAGCAAAAACTGCCACCGTACAGTGTCGCCATCGGTGTTACTCAGCTCCAACGATGTCACTTACTCAATTCAATGCAACGCATTAAGAGCACGAATTCACAAAATAAAACTCCATGAATATTAATGACACTCACTCTTCTTTTGCAAATTGACACGCTGCACACTGAACAACGAAACCTCAGCCGTTGCATTTCAAGCGGGAAATTTTCATACGATAGCGAATCGGTGGACGGTCGAAAAGATTCTTCTCTACCCACACCAAATTGCTGATAGCTGAACCTAAAGGCAGAGTGAAATTTAAAATTGTAATTTAATTGATTATGTACGGTCGATGGTAATCTGGTTGGATTGTGCCATCGCAATGAATGGTACAATGCAAAATATTCACTCATTTATATTTTTCATCGATGACTGGTGTTAATATCATTAACTAATGTTAGCCTATTCGAAGCTGTTGTCGCGCACCACTACGACAAATGCCAAAGATTGGATGGCGAAAATCTGTCATCGTAATGCACCAATTTTGGGCCATAGCGGCACAGCACAATGTTATCAGGATATGACAGCTTCTTCTTCGAATGTTGCTTTTAGTCATAGAGAATAACCATTCATCCGAATCCTACAGATAGTGCCAGTGTCCACAGTACAAGTCCGTCCTTACTGATACTCGGTGATAAATGGTGCTCCCATTTCGACCAAAAGTCGTTGATCACTAATGCTGGGTGAAGTTATATTTTTCCTCAGTTTATCAATTTTCGACCATTTTTTATTCTTTCGAGTCAGCTTCAACTGAATGAACGACTGAGGTCACAAGAAGGATTGAAAATAGATCTATCATCCTTTGAAATGTCAAACATTTTTGTCGGCATGGCGCTGAAGCGGTTTGTCTCGGTTCTTTGAATTTGCCTCGTGGGGATTGGTCGTCTTTCGACGCCTTCCATTGTAATGAATGCAATGACCGCGAACAAATTGCTTCACGACCCCGATGGAATTAGTGCGGAATTAGAAAAGCACGCAACGAAAGAATAACTCATTAATGATAAATGACTCTCCTTGCCGTGCGAAATGGCATTCGCAGAATTTTTGTGGTAACGCGCTGAGTTGACCAACGGGATCGCCAACAGAGCGACAGTCATTCTGAGTCCATTCATGGGTTCGCTTGGTTTACATTGAAAATATGGCTATAAGATTATCACCCATCATTCAGTGATATGCGGAATGTCAGCTTTTTGATGTATATGGGAAATATGAAAACAAAGAAAGATGTCTTTCTTGGTCAACACAATTAAGTTAGTGTTTATATTTTGTTACTGAAGGTTATGAAGACTTCTTTAAATCATCATTTCATACTCGCAATAAAGAATGTGAATATTAATGCATTTGTGTTATAAATATTGAAATGACACTTTACAATAATCCTAAAACTTGATAAACAGGTTATATTCATGCATTGATGTATTTTGCAATCACTGTGAAAACCGACTTTTGAACGAAGGATCGGAGAGCCGAGTGTCATATCAGTTCGACTCAGTTTGTCTAGATCACAGAATATCTGTGTGTGTATGTATGTATGTATGTATGTATGTATGTATGTGTGTATGAGACAAATAATGTCACTCGATTTTTTCAGAGATGGCTGAACCGATTTTCACAAACTTAGATTCAAACGAAAGGTCTCATGATCCCATAACTTGTTGTTGAATTTTGTCCTGATCCGACTTCCGGTTCCGGAACTACAAGGCAATATGCGCAAATCTACGAGAAAATTCGCACTCAATTTTCTCGGAAATTTTTCAATCGATGTTTACAAACTAAGATGTAAATAAAAGGTCTTGAAGTTCGTAAAAAAGTGTCGAAAAGTAAATCCAGATCCGACTTTCGGTTCCGATATTACAGCACGATAACTGAAATATTTTCAATTTCATGAGTATTTTTTCACAAGCGAAGACGAAACGAGAAGCGAATTTTTATAAAGCTTATTGATAGTTTCATATAGTTGGCAGACCTTGTTAGTTAGTCGATATATAAGTCTACTTTGGGACTACTAGTCCCGGTTTCCGCTTTCTAAAGCGCCGGTAAGCGTGATGAAAAGTTGGAAAAACGGAACTCACTTCGATTTATCAGCAACGATTAAACCGATTTTCAAAAATCGTTATTCAAATTAAAGCTCTCATCGTCATAAAAAATACTGTGTACTTGATCCCACTTCCGGTTCCGAAATTATAGGGCGATAAGTGTTGCAAAACCGGTACGTGCTGGTACGGAGGAAAAAAACACTACCGCATAGCACAAAGCGAGTTTCGTTCAATTTTGTATAGTATGCAGGGTTGGTCCATTTAAATCTTTATTAACTTCACATAACTGTTTACAAATTGAAAAGGTTATGGTAGTTTATATCCAAAGAAAGTTTTTGATTATATTCAAGTTTGAAGAAAAATTCGTGACAAAATCTTCCAGTGATGTTTTTTAAAAATATAAGTAATATAAGAAGGCATCCACCATTTTTTCTATAGGACAGTTGTACTAATGCGCTACTGATAGTGGTCCGTATTAACAATTTCAGATAACAAAAATGTTTGCAGTAATGCCTTCCATTTTCCTTCCATTATTTGGAGCAGTGATGTGTTCAAGAAGAAATGATCTGCATAAAAAAATCTTTGAATATGTATGTGGTCAGAAAACATCCGAATGTGTTAAGCTAAAAGATTTCTAGATCCTTGAAAACATCGTAGAACAATGTATATCAAGCAGCTTTGCCGAGACACCTTTGTAGTAACGATTTTATGTATTGAAGTTTAATGGCTGTGAATTTATTTATTTATTAGGGACTCATCAGTTCCGTAGAATAGCTTATCAATTTACCAGTTCCGTAGAATAGCAACAATTACATATTGAATGTTGCGACGATTTATTTCACTTTTTTAAAAGACTAGAAACTTTGCGACATGAAACAACAAGTCGTGTTTGCTGTTTTTCTAGACTGATATGCCGAAACTCGCTAATATGTGTAAATAACTGATTTCATTTAACGGCCATTTTATTAAAACAAATGAAGGTGTTCCTGAGAAAATCAGTTTGTTGCCGTTTGGGCTAGCACCTTCTGAACTGAAACTATAACCAAAATTAGTTCAACAATAGGTTATATTGAAATTGCTTCATCTCAAAAAGTGATCGATGACGTTTTTTCCTTGCATTAAAAAATGTTTTGATTATGTATGGTAAAAAGTTGTGAAGATGAAATTCTTTCATGATATTTTAACTGGTTTCAAAATTTGTGTTTTTACTATTGAAAAATACAATACTGAATAAGGAATTTATAAGGGAACTTTCATGGAAACTTTCGTTGCGAAGTTAATAATGACTGTTTTTATCTTAAGCTTTTTGCATGAAATGGTTGAATCTCATATGATTATTGCATCAAAAGAAATGTCCATGGAGATTAAATATGACCGATTTAAACATTTACTATGTACAGAGAGTTAACCAATAGTGAAAATTGAACATTTTTGGAAAAATGTTGAATATTATTAGGGTGGATAAAAAGTTTAATAATAGAAAATTTCTAGAGTTTGACATTTTTTAAATGTAGAGGATTGTTAACCACGGAAAATTTACAATTTTTCAAAAAATGCAAATTTTATTTCGATTGCGAAGTCTCGAGCGGCGAGAGGGGTATTTCTTTCAATTAACCTATAGACCGCACTTTATTATTATTTTTTTTCCTTTTATTCTTTTAACAGCTTTTTACAGTTCAATGCACTAACTACCCTACAGCACATAATTTTGTGCCTGACCTAACTTCTGCGGTAATCACTTCCACCGGTTAACCGACGGTCGAGCAAGGTTCTAGTTAGAGATGTCCTGCGGCACAAGCCACCTCTAGTCTAGATGGAGTCTATAGTTTGCAGCACCTGCGCAACAAATGCTACACGCTTATAGACTTCGGGGTGGAGTCCTTCGTCCAGTTAGTACCGTCCTGCGTTACAAGCCGATACTAATTCTGGTCGTCTGGTTAATCTGATTCCCCGCCTGCGTTACAAACAAGGAAGTAGATCGACCAAAGGATGCAAAGTGGAAAAACAACGACGAACTCCGGTGTTCTGGGTTCAACAGTTGAACCAAGAAGCCCCGATAAAATCAAAAACCGACCCTTTTATACTCAAATATATGTACCTAACAAAAAGCTATATTTATATATATATATATATATATATATATATATATATATATATATATATATATATATATATATATATATATATATATATATATATATATATATATATATATATATATATATATATATATATATATATATATATATATATATATATATATATATATATATATATATATATTCCAGCTTTACATATATCTGGTTGACTAACTACCACCTATAACTACCACCTATGGGTATACGTGAATTCAATGCGATCGCGTCGCTTGTGTACATAATCAATTACCTCGCTCGGTGGTACGCTCGGTTTTTCTGGCTGATGCAATATGTTAAAATAGCCAGCCGTGAGCATTGCAATAACTTCACTGATCTACTATCTGTACTAGCTAAGATATAGATTTCGGCCTGATCTATGATAAAATTAGGGCTGTTGCATGATAAAAAAAGACTTGATAGATAATTAATCGATTGAGGTATTTTAGATGTGAAAGAAAGCTTATAATTCATTAATAAATGACAAATATTTCTCGAATGAAAAAAAAGTCTATAGTAATTGAAAATAACTATATTTTGGCTAGTTTCTTATTGTTTATTAATATAAAAAATTAATACATTTTTCGCCCAGACTTTGGAAAACTTTTTCAAAGTCCGATTGGTACAGTGGTCCCAGTTACGCAAACACGCGTTTTTTTTTTAGCTTCAGAGGTTGATTTTGGAGCCTAAAAGCCTTCAGAAGAATTTAGGATGGGAATTGTCCCCTGTTCTTGATATAAGTGAAATTGCCAGTAGTCCACCTAGAAATAAGGTCAAAGATATAATTTGCCTATTTTGCGACAATTCATTTCATCGCAGAAGTTGTAAGCCATATTATTACAAGAAACTTTTAAGAAGGATTTGGTGTCGAGTGAATCGAATGGTATATGGCACTTGGTACTTCGAGCTTCGGTTCAAAAATCGATTTTCACAGTGATTGCATAGCCTTTATGTATGAGAAAAATAAAACATTCTGAATATTGATTTAAGAGACAACAAACTTAGTTTTTATTACAAAATTGATTTACTCTGATGGTCTAATTAGATTAAACCAAAGACATCATATTATCAAGATATGTAGCACATTATACGAACAAATTGTAAGCAACATATTGTTTTGCAAGCATGGCACCCTCATGCGAGTCCTTGTCGAATGTCGTACATACAAGTAGCTTAGAGAAATGTCAAGTACGCTCGCACCAAAATAGCAACACTACGCACCCATACAATTTTCCATACTCTCTTTGAGTGATCATAATCCATATTTTCTTTTTTCATACTCTCTTCGAGTAATCATAATAATCATTGATTTTGTGGATAGTGATAATCAATACCTGAAATCGGACATGATTTTTTTCAGCGGTAATGTTTGATAATTTGATATTTTCGCGACACTGGATACAAGAACATAAAATGATTTCAGGTGGCATTAAAAAAATGAAAACAAAGATCGAGAAACAAACAACCACCTAAACTCGACCTATCGCTCTACACACGATAATCAGTTTTGCAATTGCATTTTTAACAGCCAGGGAGGCCCTAACTAGTATATCAGAAAATGTGACTTGCAACTTGCGAAACGGGAAAACAGACGCAACATAAGCTTATGTGTTCTGTTGAAGATTCAAGTATTAAACCGTTTTCCAAAAACAAATATGTGCGTCAATTAATTGATTGCAATTAACCAAATAACTCGATTAGTGTAGCCTCGGAAATGAATCGTTCAATTTGAATTTTATTTAATTTGGTTTAAATTTACTTTGGTCAACCTTATGCATCATATGAATGCCTAAATCGACTATTTTTTTATAACTATACTCTTCCTTTTCCATCAATATAATATTCAATATATTCTGTTTGTGCTGTAAACTCACCAAGCCGCGCATTACGATCGGCACTATCAACGGTCAAATAAATATAGAAAAATACCTCCAGAAGCGCCTGCTGCCTTTAATCTAGTTAAAAAATGTAACACTCGTCTTTGGTGGGATCTGGCATTGTGCCATCACGCGAAACCGGTCTAATAGAGTGGTACGATGCCAACGATGTGGTTTTTGTGCCGAATGAGGCTAGAACCTCGCACAACAGAAAAAATTGAGCGTTTATGAAGGGTAAGCTCTGAAAAACAGAAACTCTAAAATACGATTTTAGGAAAGAGTGGATAAAAGTGTGTAGTAATGATTTATTTAGTCTAGAAGAGGAGGTTGAATAAACCTACTTTGCATGAACATACTTAATATGTATTTATTTTTTCTTTCAGAGTTTTTGGTGATCATTTATCTCCAAATGAAAAGGATCCGAAATACTTTTCCGAGAAAATTGAGTTTCCGAGTTTTATTTCAGAATAAATTCAGAATTCCCAAAAACAAATTATCCGGCAAATTCGGTTTAGGAGAAAGATTTTGTTTTTAAAAATATTCAAAGAAGTTTTGCTTAGGTCATGCTCAAAAGCAAATTGTTTTCTTTGATCATGAAGAATGCTTATGCTAATTCGACCCTGATAAAAACAATAAAATACTAGAAAAAACCATAATTTCTGTAGGAATCACTGATATGCTGTACAAAAGAATATTATTTATGTAATGAAAATGTTAGAAAATAGAAAAAATGTATGCATCAAAAGCGTGTACCGCGTGTATCAGTTTATGCAGGAAAATGATTTCGTATTCGTCTCAAGTAACCACGAAGCATTATAATCCATTATTTATGTTTAGAAATTGTGCGTAAAGTAATTGGTCAAATGTTATTTATATTTTTATAATGCTGTTATAAAGCTGAAAAGGATGATTAGTATATTCTTCTCGGATCTGACTGATGAAGCAGGAATTGCGCATTATTTATGCAAATATTTGCTTTATCGATGATAACAATTACATAATGCATAACTTTAAACACAAGTTGTTTTTGAAATTTTTGAAGTAAAGTTCTACTGACAAATATTTATGAATAAAGTTAAATTTGGACTAGCTTTATATTAAGTAATATAATAAAATAATATTTATCAACACTAAGGCATTGATTTTATGTAGTTATTCGATTTTTTGCACTGTTATCATAAAAGTTTCATTGCATCAAAATATAGCATTTAAAGCACGAAAGTTGTTGTAAGATGATACCTCACTACATTTTGAATGTAGTATAAAGGATTAGTGTGATCATTCATTAATAGTGTCATAATAGAATTGTAAATCTTCAGTTCGTATGGTTACTTGTGTTGTATCAACTTTTTTGGACAATTATTCATTCACCAGTTGGAATGGAATTCAAATTTCTCATAACTCTTGAAGTTTGTCGTTAGTGCGAATTTAAATTTTCCATAGTTAAACATTCAATGTCAGTTACATACTCGATACTTTGAAGAACCGCTAAAACACTGAGGCTACATAGCTCGTAATATTCTCGCAAATCTGCAGCAATTGGTAAGCTTTTTATTGGGTCATATAATAATTAGATAAACCATTTACCACAGTTTTTACCGCAGCGTTTGTGAAATAAAAATATTGTCTGCTTGAACCAACTCTTTCCATATGCATGCCAATGTACATTTGGTTATGTAGCCATTCGTGAAACACGTGGTTTGTCACGGTATCAACATCGGTTAAATAAACCTTTCTACATATATCTAAAATACTTGACACCAAGCAATTCCAGATAGTATTATTAACAAATAGTTTCCCTGTGGTAAAAGTTAAGATCCCTTAGCATACCATTAAGTGCCGAATTGCTTGCTTTTCACCCACACACATATACACATATCATCCAGGATTATTAAAAGCACAGACTATTTATCGCCTAATTTATGAAGCATCCAGAGGAGTGCAAGACTTGCTGCACTCGGTAGGATGTACTTCTACCGATAGCTGGAATGGCGGTACAATGGAGAAGTATTTGCCGTGTCATCTGATGGTGGTATCGTACAGCATAGCCGTTGGGATCCTGTGTACAGTTCCGCCCGTGTCCACAGACAGTCTCAAAAGCTTTACGAGTTCATAAATTAGGCTCGAAGGGTAAGATCTAGCTAGCTGCTCTCGGTGTTTGCTAGCTTTTGTCCTCTCTGTTGGTGCTGATGGTGACGTCAGGACAAAAAGCTACTGGGCGCAATAGAAGCGTGTATTGTCTCGGATGGGAAGCAGCTTAGTATTGTGAAATTACTTTTGTTGCAGGCTATTACTTTTGGACTTGTCTTTTATCTTCATTTAGGATGGCCCGAACCACAAGGAGCTGTTGATTTTGAAAATTAAAATCTACTAGACCGTGTGTACTTCCAATGAGACCCAATTCATACTGGAATAACTGAGTTGATTTGATTTTGCACTTTGGGTAACGAAATAAATCTGTGAAATGGTTATTATTACTCGGTTCTGAAAATAATTCCAGCGGCAAGAAATTCAAATTCTCTCAAGTCCATATAGAAAATTAAATTTTGAAATGCAGCGAAAGAATCTCTCCGAATGTTTCCCTTAGGGTCGGTAACACCGCAGCAGGGAATAGTTGGAAAACTTTTTCATCTTCGTCAGACAAACACACCTTCATACAAACACTCGTTCATTGTGCTGGAACGTGTGTACCTTAGTTTTCGTAGCAACAATTCATTTCACCTGTGTTACAGCGGTTAACCCCGTTTGATGGAAGGTTCGTGTTAAAGTTTTCAAAGAAAAGGGGTATTTGGAAATTTCTCTCCCAAACCCTTTCGTTACAGCTAGCGTGGAATGCATAATTCATTATTTTATTCTCTCATTGTAAAGAAAAAAAAAACCAACTGCGGGATGGGAGTGCTGCAAGTCTCAAAAGTATTGAATCAAATAACTTTTACATTTCCACTTCGGTTAGCGTAAGGATCTCTACTCATTGATTATTCAGACTTGGAATTCGCAAGCCTTTATTTCAATATCAGAACAATCGGAGAGCTTCATTGATTTGCTGAAGCGGCTAGTATTTTCGGTATGGATCTGTTCATTAGGCTTTAATTTAAATTTACGAATAGTCTTCAAAGGTTCATGTAGTTCTGATACAACACACTTCGCATTTAACTATTTGAGCACGTGAGAAACTTATAATTTGAATACTTGGTTTTAAAATAAGTTCTATGTTATTTCACCAGCAATCTATACGATAAAATAAGAAGTTTACGGCTGTGTAAAGATTTGATTACTAATAATCAAGTATCCAATACAAAGAATAACGATCTCGGCCAAAATGGTGAAAACTGAAATTACGAGAGTAGGCAAAATGCAAAAAGTCAAAGAGCAGTATTATTTCATGTTCGGGATACTGCAAGCAAATTCATAAAAACTCTCCGCGTAAAAAACTTCAAAATTTGCCGCATAAAAAGTACAATACGCTTCAAATTCAGGTTAAATAAAATGAAATATGCAAAAATGTTAAAAAAAAACGGTTTTATTTCACCTAGTGTTGTGGAGATGGCTTTCTTTTTATAGAAAATATAAGGAATTGATGTAATTCCCATTTATTAGTACTCTGAGCACTAACCTCGGTGCTTACGGAACCGGAGACCGAAGACCGATGTAACCGAAATACTTTTGATCTTCAACTAAAAAACTCTGCAAATCATAATAATGTTGAGAACAGTTTTTAAGAATTCTAGCGTTTATTGCATCGTACTTTTAATTACTGTACTGGTCAAAAATGCATCACTTTCTTTCGTGTATAACTTTTTATTTGATGAGTAAAGATTGAAGAAATTTTTTATTTTATTTTATTTACTATTTTAGAGTGTAATGGTTACATGTTCAAAATTTCATTTACATATTCAAAAGAGTTTCAAAAATATTAAACTTAAAATGAATGGTTGGTGATCATTTTTTCGAGTACAGTCCTCAGAACAGTTCGAAGTTCAAGACCCTTCAGCTTGATGTTGGATTCGGACATACACCAAGGTCTCAATTTACGCGCCTTATATATATTCGAGAGTTTGGCAAAACAGTTCATTCCAAAGAACCGTTCCGAACTTGATAGTTATTCCGACAGAACTAGTTCTTCTGAACCGTTCATTTGTTGTTCAGAAATTTTGAAAGTTTCTTAAAAAATCATGCGAGAGCACACAATTATATTTCATTGGTACTAAACTCTTTAGCAGTGACATTTTTGCATGTATTCACAATAGTAATCGCTCGTTTTTGTGCACTTTTTCATAGGTTTTCTGTTTCTTAAAAACTACGATCGCTTCAAAATTTACAGCTATTAACACTTTTTATTACAGAATTCTATCTCTTTTGTTTCTTTTGAAAAGATTAGAGAACTATCGTACTCTAACAAAGAACTGTTGTTCACTCATTTGTCCAGATGAACTAGTTATTTTGAGCCGTTCGCGAGCTGATTGCCCATCTCTATTATATATGTATGTTTGTATGCATATATGCACGTACAATATGTAAATATGTACACATACATGCACATATACGTGCATACATGAATACACATATTCATATATAAAGCGCGTAAATTGAGACATTGGGGTAATTCATTTGCCTGCTATGAGATCAAGAAACCAAATGGAACTCTCTGAATTCGTTGAACCCAATGCAGTTAGCTCTATTTTGATATCCTTTGAACACTATTTTCAGTTCTTCCGAAAATTCGTCTCGAAATTTGTTTGTTGAATAATAAAATAATAAGAACTACAAAATTGAAAATTAGCAAAAATAGCAAAAATAGCAAAAATAGCAAAAATAGCAAAAATAGCAAAAATAGCAAAAATAGCAAAAATAGCAAAAATAGCAAAAATAGCAAAAATAGCAAAAATAGCAAAAATAGCAAAAATAGCAAAAATAGCAAAAATAGCAAAAATAGCAAAAATAGCAAAAATAGCAAAAATAGCAAAAATAGCAAAAATAGCAAAAATAGCAAAAATAGCAAAAATAGCAAAAATAGCAAAAATAGCAAAAATAGCAAAAATAGCAAAAATAGCAAAAATAGCAAAAATAGCAAAAATAGCAAAAATAGCAAAAATAGCAAAAATAGCAAAAATAGCAAAAATAGCAAAAATAGCAAAAATAGCAAAAATAGCAAAAATAGCAAAAATAGCAAAAATAGCAAAAATAGCAAAAATAGCAAAAATAGCAAAAATAGCAAAAATAGCAAAAATAGCAAAAATAGCAAAAATAGCAAAAATAGCAAAAATAGCAAAAATAGCAAAAATAGCAAAAATAGCAAAAATAGCAAAAATAGCAAAAATAGCAAAAATAGCAAAAATAGCAAAAATAGCAAAAATAGCAAAAATAGCAAAAATAGCAAAAATAGCAAAAATAGCAAAAATAGCAAAAATAGCAAAAATAGCAAAAATAGCAAAAATAGCAAAAATAGCAAAAATAGCAAAAATAGCAAAAATAGCAAAAATAGCAAAAATAGCAAAAATAGCAAAAATAGCAAAAATAGCAAAAATAGCAAAAATAGCAAAAATAGCAAAAATAGCAAAAATAGCAAAAATAGCAAAAATAGCAAAAATAGCAAAAATAGCAAAAATAGCAAAAATAGCAAAAATAGCAAAAATAGCAAAAATAGCAAAAATAGCAAAAATAGCAAAAATAGCAAAAATAGCAAAAATAGCAAAAATAGCAAAAATAGCAAAAATAGCAAAAATAGCAAAAATAGCAAAAATAGCAAAAATAGCAAAAATAGCAAAAATAGCAAAAATAGCAAAAATAGCAAAAATAGCAAAAATAGCAAAAATAGCAAAAATAGCAAAAATAGCAAAAATAGCAAAAATAGCAAAAATAGCAAAAATAGCAAAAATAGCAAAAATAGCAAAAATAGCAAAAATAGCAAAAATAGCAAAAATAGTAAAAATAGTAAAAATAGTAAAAATAGTAAAAATAGTAAAAATAGCAAAAATAGCAAAAATAGCAAAAATAGCAAAAATAGCAAAAATAGCAAAAATAGCAAAAATAGCAAAAATAGCAAAAATAGCAAAAATAGCAAAAATAGCAAAAATAGCAAAAATAGAAAAAATAGAAAAAATAGCAAAAATAGCAAAAATAGCAAAAATAGCAAAAATAGCAAAAATAGCAAAAATAGCAAAAATAGCAAAAATAGCAAAAATAGCAAAAATAGCAAAAATAGCAAAAATAGCAAAAATAGCAAAAATAGCAAAAATAGCAAAAATAGCAAAAATAGCAAAAATAGCAAAAATAGCAAAAATAGCAAAAATAGCAAAAATAGCAAAAATAGCAAAAATAGCAAAAATAGCAAAAATAGCAAAAATAGCAAAAATAGCAAAAATAGCAAAAATAGCAAAAATAGCAAAAATAATACAAATAATACAAATAATACAAATAGCCAGTGTTGGTGATTGCCGAAAATTTGACAGAAGCTGCTATATTGCTCTCTATATTGTATTCAACATTTTCTACATTTCTTCGCTCCACTTTATACTCTGAGTATTTCACGGCCTTTGAAAAAAAAATTACAGTCTGATAATGATCGTTGCTGTGTGGCATTTCCCAAGAGAGGATCGTAAGTTGACAATTATCGCAGAAAATCGAATCGATGGTTCAACTTGATGTTTCTCATACTAGGTTGTAATATTTCAAAACCCTTGTGTGGAGCATTCACATACATCTTCATAGACACTACTTATACAAAGTTATATGCACATAGTTAGAATAAGCGGCAATAGTAAAATGATTCTATCGCAATTATCCACTGCCCATACAGAATCGGATCGCGAAACGAGAATAAGCGACCGTTTGTTGCTTCAGAGAGGATCCCCACAGCAGCGTGCTAACCTTTGATTCTCAGAAATGTCATCGAAAAAAATTCGCTCTCGCACTGGTGTCTGTTCTATGTTAAATGAGCCATACCGGGTGTTTGTTGTTGCGATGATATTAGTCTCACTTTGATGGCACTGATACAATCGTGTAAAGAGTGAAGAGTGAGCATTCTTTGATACGATTAAAGCCATCCTTGCAAATAGCAACAACAACAATAGCATCCTTCAGATGAACTACCACCAATTTTTCTGCGATTGTGTTAACCATCACGCTATTACCGATCCACGTTTCGTTGAAATAACTGCAAATGTCATCAAAACTAACTGATTCATAATATCGTTTCATTTTTCTGCGAAATCGTAAATTTCTATTTCTGCTCTTCAACTTTAAAATGTCCCGAAGATATTTTCGGTGCTTGTGAAAACTTTCACCAAGAACAGAAATACCTCCATGTAGGTACACGTAAAACAAACCGAGCAAACTTTTTCGCAGTAAAATTTGTTTACTGTTATTATTTGCCATGAAATATTCAGAGTTACTCGACTTTCGGTGCGTAACCCGTTCCGTTTTGTTTTCGCCGGGTCTGCTCTGTAGACACGCCATACGCGACCGGCCCTCCGTCCTGTCGCCGTTCTGGGCAATGAATGTTTTGGAAACATCAGCTAATGGAATTATGACGTACGGTCGAAGGTTTGCAGATGTTTTATTTGGTGCTGGAAAGCAAGCGTATAAATAAAATATGCGTAACCATAACGATTTGTCAGTCCTCGATGGGCGGTGGAAAATTTTATGGCCGAATTCGTAACGACGAACGATGCTTGGAACGACGGGTGAATCGAATATTCGGAGCAGATTTTCGTTCACACCAGGGATTTTAGATGATTTGGTAGCAATGGCAAACACTGCCTTTGACCGGTACGCGAAGACCTACCCAATCAAGTTAGTCATCGTGGGATTTACAAGCGAATAATTTGCGATGGGTGTGGGACCTCATACGTGAATTTCTGAACTATTGCTTGAAATGAGATTTCGATATTCTAACATCTTTTCACGTGTGTATTGTCGAAATGTAACAAAATATATTCCCTCTGTTAGTTTTGATTGGTTGCCAACAATTTCACGAATAAAACTATATGCATGTTTTATCAAATATGTCTGCGAATCAGAGCTTATATTCGGTACAACTTGTACAATATCCGATCGTTATTCAGCAAAACTTTACTGCAGGAAACGTGTCACAGTACCATTTCCGACCACAAACTCAAACGCATATATGGTAGTAACTATTGCAAATAAGTATCTGAAGCAATGCGTTTTGTTTGGAAATTTTGGAACAAGTCCAATAGTTCAATGTGCGAATAGTTTATTCATGTCACCACAATAGATTCAATGTATCGGTTTGGTACAGTGTGAACAGTAGAAAGTTTATTCACGGTTCGTGTTTATTGCGGTCAATTGTGCATTTTCACCGAACAGACCGACTGGAAGTAACGTACAATACACTGGAGTGTTTTGCCTTTCTCTTTTGAATAGAATTATTGGAAAACCCGATCAGAGTTCCGAAGACCCCTAGAATTACATATCGATCGAGTCAGCTCCACGAGATCGCAAAATGTCTGTATGTGTGTATCTTTCAAAAAATTTTTGATGTGATTTTTTCGTTTTCTCAATGATAGTTATGGTCATTCAAAAAGAGTATGGGCATAATCTTATCCCGTTTAATATCACTATAGTGATGTTCCATAAAATTTCATATGATTATAAATAACCATCATTCAAATTCACGATATTCAGTGAGTGATGTGATGTATTGGAAATCAATTTCAACTCAATGTTACTATGCTAAATGAGTATTGTCCGAACGGGTATGATCAATGGGTGCCAAATATTGATATCAGCAGACATTAAAAAAACAGAGATTTGACTTCCGGTTCATACAATATGGAATTTGGCAAAATTCCTTATAAATTATCATGCGGGGCCGGAAGTCAATAAAAAAATCAAACTAGCCGCCTAATCTTTTTCTGTCATATTTTTGAACGATAACAATCCAGGCAGTTGTTGATGGATTGATGTAATTTAACAACCAATAGATTCGGAAATATTTAACTTTAATTTGCTTGGCACCGTCGTTTCAGTATTTCAATAGCATATTATTGAAAAATTGGTTTGAATCGCCCTATGTTTCACTAATCAATCCCAGCATGCCATCATGATGTCATCCGTTCGTTTTCTCTCACACGGCCGACGGTTTTGTTAGTTGCTTTACACCTTTAATTCCGTTCAATAGCAGTTCTGCTTCGGTCGGCATAGGGGGGCGAAAACGGCGACTTGATTGCCAAGTAAAATTTGAAAATTGATGTACCTTAAAAATCAAGATGGTGATTTCCGACTTGTCGATAAATAAAAATTTCACATGAGGTTTGGCCCCAATAATGGTAGTGTATTGCACACTATCCTTTAGTTTTTAAATACAAGTTTGCAATAGTAGGCAATACTATATACAAACCATTGTGTACCCTCGTCGACCCTGAGCTATTGTTTCTGATATTACCCAACGTTAGTTTTGCTATTAAAAGTTAGAATGAATCGACTCGTTATGTCGTTCGTTGAAACCAATCAGAGTAGCTTAAATATCGCTTTGTACTTCGAATAATATACCGCATCAGTGATTACAGTTGTAAGTACAGTATAACAAAATGATTCGTTATGGACCTTTATTTCTCTGGTATAAATGCAGTTTACCAAGAAGTCAATTAGATGATAGATTTATGATAAGGAAATCCGGCAGAAACATTTTACTTCAATTTTGAATTCAAGAATTATAAGATTATAATTGAATAATTCTCTTTTTCAATTTTCGGTAGTTCTCTAAAGATATAAACCTGAATACATGAATTCTAAGAAGAAGATTTATAGAGAAACGAAAATCCGTAGATATGCGGCAGTGTAAGAAATTTTCACATATTGTGTACTTCATTTACGACCATGCCATAAATGAAGCAAACAAATCGCCGATGGCGCTTGTTGTGAACAGAAATCTCTATTTACGAACAGAAGCGGAAGTTCGCAAAAAAACTTTTGTTTTGAATATGATTTTAAATCCTTCTTGAACGCACTAAAATATGATATATTAGTAGGTTCCAACTTCCGAAAATTAGCTTAAGAATTCAATATAGTGTTTGAATCTGTTGATTAGAGAGTTGAAAATTGTTGCATTTTTAATGTCACCATGATCGGTCTTTTCCCGTACACAACCCTATATTTTTTTCGGAGTGTGTTAAGCAGAGATGGATAAAAACCATGCCGTGCTTTGTATATGGCATATGATTTTTTACAGCAATATCGTAAAAACTCAAATACAAAAAATGTTTCATGCTGCTGTTTCAAGAATTATGAACACTTTACTTATATTTTCACACAGTATTAACAGAAGCGCAGGATTTCGCTTGTCTGGGAACCCAATGAATACAGCGAACCAAAACAAGCATTCGTTGCGTCTGTCAAGACACAAACCTTTCAATTTAAATAAAGATTTTAGTTGCAGCAACCAACCTTGTTTTTGATTTAACAGTTATGTGAGTTGAAAAACAAATCGGTTTCAGTTGTTTTAGATATTACGATTAGTTATTTCAACTTAAGCAAAATTATTGATTTTGAATGACAATAAAATATTCCTCATTGATATACGTTCTGATTTTTTAAATGAAAATTCGGTATGTTAAAATATAAAAAAATATGTAATATTTCATATAAATAATATGTTATATTATGACGTTATAAATAAAAGTGAATGTTATTGTAGTTCTGCGCGTAGTGCTTCTACCCACTGAAAAATCCTGCGTTCATGTTACTTCTATGAATATAATTTATGTTAAACGGCGTTTATTTAAGTTTAATCGAAATAGTGCATGGTAGTGAATCAACTAGCTCAAACTAAAAAAAATCTATTGTTTATTATTTATTGTTTATTGAAGATATAAATTTATTGTTTATTTGCAATTGTCTCTGTACACTGATGTCTTTTTTATGCGAGTTTACGTCACGCATAAAAAACGGCATAACTCTGAAAATTCGCATAAAAAAACCGCATAACTCTGAACCTTTGCATATAAAAAATCGCTTAACTAAAAAAATTCGCATAAAAAAGTCGCATAAAAAACCGCATAAAAAAAGACATTAGTGTAATCAATATTCAGATGGTTTTTTTTGTTGTGTTTCATTGCATATTGCACGGAACCCCTCGCGATCGTGAAACAACCAAAATATCAGTTGTTTTTCTGAATTTGATTGGTTAAAATTTGGTACAACTAATCGATTGTTGTTGTCTCTAAACTGTCATTTTTGTTTTTCGATCAACAAAAGCGATGGTTGAAATAACAAAATTTTTGGTTGAAAAAAAAAAAAAAAGCTGCTGTCAGTTAGTCAAGACACAAACCTTTCAATTTAAATAAAGATTTTAGTTGCAACAACCAACCTTGTTTTTGATTTAACAGTTATGTGAGTTGAAAAACAAATCGGTTTCAGTTGTTTTAGATATTACGATTAGTTATTTCAACTTAAGCAAAATTATTGATTTTGAATGACAATAAAATATTCCTCATTTAAATACGTTCTGATTTTTAAATGAAAATTTGGTATGTTAAAATATAAAAAATATGTAATATTTCATATAAATAATATATTATATTATGACGTTATAAATAAAAGTGAATGTTATTGTAGTTCTGCGCGTAGTGCTTCTACGCACTGAAACCGGCGGTCATGTCATGAAGTAACGCATCAAATTAATTGATTTCTATGATTGGTAACTGATTTGCGAAAAAAACTAGTATATCAATTCAAAGTCTAATGAGATCCTATGTTCCTAAAATTTATTAGCCAAGTATTATTTTTAATGAAGCTGAAAAATGATATTACCTTCCATCTATCGGTATGATAAAACCATTCTCAGCCCTTGCTTTACGTTAAGTGAATTATTCACTGAAACCATTTTTATTTTTGTTTTTAATATACTGTCTTTTAGTAGTGCTGGTATCAACGAAATTTTCTAATTGTGACCACTATATTACTTACGTGCCGGGTTGGCGGTTCAATGCTTAGGACGCTGGTCTTACAAGCCAGCTGTCGTATGTTCGAACCCCGACCTGGAAGGATTCTTAGTGTCAGTAGGATCCATAGTACTAGCCATGCAATGATTCTGTACGCTAAGAATCGGCTGCGAAGTCTGTTGAAACAGAAAGGCCAAATTCCACGGAAGGAATGTAATGCCAAGACTTTGCTTATATTACTTACGAACAAAAAGTCGAACCGAATGCACTGATTTTTATTTTTTGAGTCATTGCAACTTACAGTTTCAACAGATGATATGAATGAATATTAAACATTTTCAATTTAATCATTTTGTTCATACAATTTTTGTACATGACTTGAAGATAACATGATGCTTATTCATTAACAAATGCATGGAGAATCAAGTTGATTGTAAGACCAAAATTCAAACGCATACAATTTACTGGGTTCTAGTTTTGGTTAAACATGTTTTGTTAATTGCAATATCTCTAACGGCTATCAATTCTGTGCATAGCACTACTTAATATCAATCGTTTCTTCTTGTAACACCAGAGCAGTATAGATGTAGATAATTTATCATCACAATAATATTCTGATAACTAGTGTTATGATAAACATTAATTTACTATCATTCAAAAGTTACTCTTCACGAGTTTTACAAACGTATAATAAGCGAATTTCGTTTGCACGATAATGTTTAAGAAACGCATTTGAGTTTTAACTTAAGTAATGGTTGATTTTCCATTGCGATTTTTGTTTTGCTTTGTGCTTTTTTTGACATAAAACAGCATTAAAAACAACATATTTTTCAACTACCTCAATATATGCAAATCAAATAGCAAATTGGTTGAATCAACTGATTATTAGTTAAAACAACAACTGCAAAAATCAAAAAGTGCGAGACCGTAATTTTTTGATTGGAGGGTTTTCCGTGTGCTATTGCGTATTGAAAGCTCTAAAAACAATATTATCAATTTGATTACAAAAAGGTTTTCGACATTATGCTCTAGTGAAAATCGCTGCCTGGCTTAGATTATTCGTTTATCTGATAATTTCATATACTGATCAGGGGTGAAAGTGCTGATAAGTACTGTACGATAGCTGATTTTTACTTCTTAGAGGAAGAGGCTTATTCGCAACAAAATCTGGATACGAAAATCTTTGGGAATACTTTATCAACGCGTGAAATATTTCGCAGACTGATCTGTTCATTGTGAAGAAAATACAAGCTTTTAGATCGAAGATGGCGTCGAAATAAGAGCATGTGCGAAAAGCAATTGTGTGCGGTCGCAATGAAAATCCAGATCTGCGTTTTCCTGTAAGCACTGTCCAAAACGTTCTCAAATCTTTCGTTATACAATTGACAATAGCCAATAAGGCTAGGAGTGGCACAAAAACGGATCTCGGAAACCACCGGAAGGATGTGAAGGTGAAGAAAATATTGCAGAAGAAATAAGATCTTTCGGCATGTACTACCGTGATGTGATTGTTACCATTCCTACGTAAACATGACGCTCCCTCGCTTTTCTGGTTTAATTTGGCATCTTATCACTACGCCAAAGATATTTTGAAATGATATAAAGCGAATAGTGTCGGTTAGGATTAGTTGCAGTTTACTGTTTTTCGTGTTTGAAAAGTTCATTGACCATGGTCGACTTCAGAATATTTGCGCTTGGGATTCTAAAAATAAATTCATTTCTTTTCTCCCGTCTTGATCCGAAGTAGAAAGCTCTTTGTGTCATGCAGAGAAAGCATAATTTCGTTCGCTGGTTTCGTTTTCATTTTACACCTTCCGAATATTTCTTCTGAAGTGTAGGCGATTTGAAATGATCTGACAAATAACGTTTAAAATTTTTGAATTTTGGTATAATTTTCGTTCAATTATCCTCAAAATTCGGCATATTCAAATTTCTAGGGTTGACCAGTGTGTTCTTAGTCTTTTATACTGGAATCCTCAAGTTTATATCGTTCAAAGTCTCGACCGATAGAGTATATTCCTCGTAATAGACACTGACAAAACATTAATGTTATTTTGGAACATGGTAATACAACAACAACAAAAAATGACACAATAGCATCGACGGTGAACTAATGTAAAAAAGCAGTCTCTTGAAAAAATCCTATACTTTTTCTATCCACATTCGCCCTTATTCTGAATAACGACGTATTGGTTTTTTCGATCGAATATGGTTCGGTCGAATCCTAGCTACCTTTGGTTTTGCTAGCGTTATTAGGCATACGAATAAAATACGATCGACAAAACGATACATCGTTATTCAGAATAAGGGTGATGTTATTGCCCCAGAGGGGGATCAATGATCAGATGCAAATGTATGATTGCTGATACGTTTGGTTCCGCAATGGTACCGAATGAGCAACGGATGCGTTGTAGTACACTTTTGCGAATTACTAGAGTCATTATGAATGAACCCGAATGAATCTTTCTGAATTTATATCACAAATGAGCTTAATGAAAACTGTTTTAAGGAAACTATTTGAAAGTTACCATTATCAGATGAAGGCATTGGGCCGTATGTATAAAATGTAGTAAAGTCTTTTGTTTGTAGTATCTTCTTAAAAACAAAGTCCATAGAGTAAAACGCGTTTGATATGCTGTAATCAGTATGCACAAAGCGAGAAACGTACTTACTACTGTAAAAATGCCACTACTTTCGATTATCATTTGTTTTCACCGATGAACAGTTCGTTCAATGTCGTATTTGTGAGTCTATGCAAAGATGGAACAAATACAGAGAACTACTCTGAATAAAGTACATATCTGGAACCTATTACTTACAGTCGACAAGTGTTTTAATTAAAACATCTTCCATTATTAACTGGCAAGCAAAGCAAAGTCTTGGCATTACATTCCTTTTATGGAATTTTGCCTTTCTGTTTCAAAGACTTCGCAGCCGATTTATAGCGTACAGAATCATAGAGGGAATTTTAACTTTAACATTAACTGGCACAAATGATAAATAATTTTCAATTTCTCTTAATAATTACGCTGTATTTTCTATTTAACCGAAACGATTAATTCATCAAGTGTACAATCTTGGTTCTTAAAAAAGATTAGTTTTAATGGCATGGAAGTCAGCGTTATTTGGGTTGCTGGCCCAACAACTTACAGCGAAATGGAATTGGGTAATAGAAAAAAGTATCTACTGAATGGACAGTATTAGGCGCAGTAAAAATGTTCAGTTGAAACGTCAATTGAACTATATTCTGTGCATGTATTCGGATAAGCTGTTATTTGAAGCGAATAAAATCACAACTAAAGATATTCAACTAAATTGAGTGCTTCATAACAAGCAGATTTGAACAAATGATCATTCATGTTCGATCATAGTGATAGCTGATGCAAAAATTTGCAATCATATTCATAAAAAGAACGAATCTAGCGGAAAAATCTGCATTAAAATTACCGTCCTTACGCTGTTTGCATCTTGCTAATCGCAGCCAAATTATAGCATAATATGATGAAACACTGATCCAGACGGCGAACGAAAATCGATGAATATGGACAATTTCGGTTAACAATTAAGTTTTCATCTTAAACGCGAATCTTACACTCTTGCTGGTTGGTTGGTGCGAACGCAGGTGACCGTTGTGGAGAAAGCGCATGGCAGCTGGCTTCCTGTCGTGTTGATCAAAACCTGTATTCACTGTCACAGATGGCACCTTCCATACAATTTTCGATTCTTATTTTTAATCGGAACATGCTCCTAGTAATCGTTATTTTTGGCACTGTCAGCAGCTGCAAATCAAACCGGAACGGTTCCACTGTCACACTGCTTCTGATTTTGTTGGAGGTTACTGGAATATTAGCTTCAAATTTTTTGAATTAATGTCTAATTTGTGATCTCGTTATGTTGTTATGAAATTTTCTAAAATAACCGCGAATCACATCAAATGAAAAATCAATTGTATGTATATCTTATGCTTAGTAATTACCATATATGCACTCAATTTTCCCGTAAATGGTTGAACCGATTTTCAAAAACATAAATTATAATAAAAACGTCTCGTCTTACTCTTCTACAGGCTTATCTGGATACGAATTCCGATTCCTGAGTTGTGGGTTGTGGTTCACTGTGGTCGACTAGAAAATTTCTATATTATTCTTGAGAGTGGGATCTAAATTGATAAACATACAACTGCTTCAACTGCCTTGATGAATGGTGACCAACCATAGCGTCTGTGGTCACCTCGCTTGCGATACACTCAAGCCTTTATCAACGAAGTTTTTTGTTACGAGCTACTCAATTTAAGCTACTATTTCTACGAATCAAATTCAAAAGATCGTTTTTAAACGAAGTAAATTTTAAATTACGTATGAATGTATTTGCTTTGACAATAATTGTATCCTATATGTTTAAAACTGATATGAACAATTGTTGCCGCAAAACAATGTTTAAGCTAGTTTCAGAATCCAAGGTGATGATTTCTGTTTTGTTATTATTCCTTGAAAACTCGTACAATAAAGGTATTTTCGGATCAGATTTGATTATTATATGTCGGGAAGCAATGTTTGAGGTCGTGGTGACTTCTTGTTTATCAATATTCCTTGAATACCTTTACAATAGGTATATTTTCGGAATGAATTTAATGATTGGATATCACAAAACGATGTTTGAAGTTCTGAAATCTAAGATGACTACTTTCGGTTTATTGGTATTACTTAAAAACCCTTACAATATGGGTATTTTCCGAACGGGTTTGATGATGTCGGAAAACGATATTCGAGGTTTCGAAATCTAAGATGGTAACTTTCGATTTATTAATGCTTCTTGAAGAACCCTCAAAATACGAGTATTTTTTAAACGGATTGATATTTATATTGTGGAAAATAATATTTGAGGTTGTTTCGAAATCCAAGATGGAAACTACCTATTTATTGATATTTCTTCAGTACGGGTATCCAATGAAGTTGCAACTCAAGTAGAGCTTGAGCTTCACGTTTGCTTAGCAGTTTATGTTGAACTGCTAAGCGGCATCTACACATGGCTAAAATTTTCAAAATATGATGCGTATGTGCATGCATGGGTTGGCGGTTCAATGCATAGGATGCTGGTCTTACAAGCCAGTTGTCGTATGTTCGAGCCCCGACCTGGAAGGATTCTTAGTGTCAATAGGATCGTAGTACTAGTCATGCAATGATTCTAACGCTACGCTAAGAATCGGCTGCGAAGTCTGTTGAAACAGAACGGCCAAATTCTACAAAAGGAATGTAATGCCAAGACTTTACTTTACTTTATGTGCATGTAGAATCAACTGATTCGAAATACTTCGTCTGATATGAAATCCACTTATTAGATTGCGAGGTACGGTTCTGAAGTGATGTGTCGATAATGAACATCTGGTGTGAACGAGCCCTAATTTTTTTTGGTTTGGTAAATATGACATCTTTCAAAAATATTTAATATACATTTAATTAATTTAAACGGTTTATAGCTAATGATTTTTAGGTGAAAAACGTGGAAGGCCATCAAAAACGTTTGGAGACATCGAATTGCAAGACTTGCAATATTGGATGAAGACGATTATTTTAGCTCTGCCAGTATGGCAGAATGTTAAATGTTACACAACAAATAATTTCGACAGTTTGAAAGCTATGGGAAAAATCGGTTTAGAGTTTCGATTCAGAGCGCACAGAAAAATGGCATAGATGGTGCAACAATTCTATTCACACTTAGAATCCTTCCTGGATGGGACTCGATCTTACGACAACTGGCTTGTAAGACCTGGGTAGATGAAATGAATGAAAGGAAAACCGAAAAAATAATTTTTAAGTTTGGCAATGAAAAATGGATTTAAAAAAAAAAAAACAAATAAAAAAAACATGGGTGAATTTGGAACAACAAAAAATAACGAAACTTGGTTTCAAATATATGTTGAAACTTTGTTTGCCTTGCTTTCAGAATGTTCACTTTACGTAATTCAAATAGATGTTTCTATTATTAAGCTGTCAACATGATAATTTTAACTATTGCTTTGAAAATAAACATAGTTTATGAAGAAAAAGTTTTTAGGTTACTATACCTGATGTTATCCAATTTAATTTAGAAAAGCTACTAGATTGAGGTACTTGGATCAATTATGCACCGTTCTGTTCTATAATTTGTTGTTATTTTAGGTGTAGATTCATAATATCTCTCCTAAAAATAGTCTTGATTCCAGCTGGAAAATAAGTCTAGTAATTGAATTAAAATCTTCTCTTGATGTCAATTTCTTATCACTATGATAAGCAAAGCAATAAAGAGGACGGTAATAGTTTAGTACCATATCCGGACTCTATATAGTGGATGCGCCAAAACTTTCCAATCTAGCTCGTGCAGTTTTTGATGGATCCCCAAGGACTTGTGTCTGTCTGTCGTTGTCCTGATGAAACACGACACAATTTCAGTTGACCAGTTCTGGAAGATTCTAGTCAGCTTTGAACGAATGCTTCCGTACAATGCTATTTTATTCTACCCAGTCACAATTCGATTAGAAAATGGGTGGACTTCTTTTCGTTTTGGTCAAGTCCTTGAATGTGATCAATAATATGTTTCGTGTTATTTGGTGAGGCACCCAAAAATCAATCTTCACGTAGTTAAGTCAAATTTATGGAAATGGTTTAAAACGGCTTTGTGATCAATCTTTAGCTCCTGAACGATGCAACGACGACATTCATGTCGGTCAGTTTCAAATATCTTTGTGATTTTATTGACATCTTTGATGATGGATCTATGCCTATGTTATGGGAGCCTTAAACACTATTCACAATTTTTGCCGTCTGACTTGCAATCTCGGTTTTGTCAAAGAAAATCCGTGTAAAATGTACCGAATTTTTATTGCTGTTAGCTTCCATTTTGTATACCCTTTAACCTACAACTGAACACACAGAACAAATTGTATAGTCCAAAGTATCTTCTTGCCAACGAACATAAATCTGAAATTATTCAATCGATGCGTATTGAAATATTGATGGGGATTACTATGGCCATTGCCTGAAAAAATAATGAGTTTTTTCTTCTCTACCGGATATTTTTTTCTTTTGAGATCACGGGGCGTTTCGTGTAACTCTTATACATTTCAAAAGTACAAATATTAAGCACAATGAAAAATTTGAAAATATTTGTGTTTTAAAGTTTGCCTTCAATTTTTGATATGATGTAATGCGCTCTATTTCTCGCATACGATTCAAGAAGGTCAACTACGAATAGCGAGCATTGAATATATTCTCAAGGGTTCCGCACGACTTTCCATAATTCCATATAGTAATTTATTTCTGATGAAATTTTACATTTAAAAGACTGCATGTCACGAAGTAAGTGTACCAAAACGACTTGCGCGCATTCTCTCTCTAAGGGATGAAAATATCTGTAATGAAACAGATGTTCATGATCCGATCGGTAGTTTCATTTGCGAAGAAAATACCAAACGTCAATATTAGGAGTAAGAGATCGGCTCTTTAGCCAAAAGTGATGCTGTTGAGGGTGAAATTTATGAGAGACCGATTGCTTTCAACGAATTCTATAGCGTGTCTCGCCAAAGAACACTTGCCATCTGGCAAGCTTCTTGGGATAAAGATGATCTGGGTCGGTGGATGCACTCAATTATCCCTAAAATATCGACAAAGGCATGGTTCTGGGGACTGGATGTGAGTAGGGATTTCATTCGTGTGATGTCCAGACTCATGTCCAATCACTACACGTTAGATGCACATCTCCTTCGAATTGGACTTTCCGAGACTAATCATTGGGCTTGTGGCGAAGGTTATCGCGATATTGATTATGTCGTTTGGACATGCGTGGAGTATCGTGATGTCAGATCTCAACTAATAAATTCCCGTACCCAAGGTAGACTTTCCAATGTCCCAGATCGCTTGTCGTGACATTCCTTACATGAAACTTCTTTATCATTTCATTAAGTCTATTCCAGCTTCATTTTAAATTTTATTTTATGTTAGACTCCTTTCTCTTCCATGAGTTCAACCAATAGCCAGCTATCTTATATTGAATAAAAGTGATGAACTGATACAAACAAACCAGAAATAGTTGAAAGATCATGTACAAAACAAATGTATTTCATTTTTTATAATTTATAATAGCAAATCGCTTGATAAAAACACTGTTTAGATTAACTAATGAATACCTACATATTACTATGATATTCGAAATGTATTATGTTTAAAGTACTATGTATTGTGGATGCCACGGCGAAGAAAGCTTCTGTATATTGCCTATGAAATACACGTATTTATGGAAAAAATATATTAGGAGTGTCACTTTTTTTCAATTTTCAAAGTATAACCCGTTCATTGCAACTTCACATCACTATATAATGTCGAAGCTGAACATTTCGGTGGAACCTGCATACAAAATAAATTCACCGATAATTAGCTTGCTCTTCGTGTCCCGAAAACAGTAACACGAACCGGTGATCGTTTTTATGCCAGTGTATCGTTTAATGTGCTTCTTCTTACACACTCTTTGCTTGCATTCACCAAATAATAATGTTGGCTCCGATCTTGCAGTCAGTGCTCACCGGTGTCTCCCTTTCCGGTAGAAATTATGATTGAACCACATTCGAGATCACCAATCAAATCAGTCGCTATGTGGCAACATTTTGGACCGGTTTTTGAACCGTTATGCCCTAAAATAATTATATACTGCATCTTAAAACGAGTACATGTATCCTGCACATGAACGAAAGAGGAAGTTTTTGGGTTTGATGCATTCCTCGAGTATGGCATTTGGGTATAGCTGAACTGCAGGCAATTTTATGTTATTATGATAACCAGCTATATCATTCGAATAGTACGCTGAACAGAATAAATTGTGATCGGAATCTCCAAACGCGTAGGCATAGCATGATTGATATTTTGTAAAATATTTGTCTTGGTCACGAGGACCCTTGTTTTACAAAATTTCAATCATGCTTCTCGAATACATAGAGAAGGGTTTGCTCTAAATAACATGCGATAAGTTATAGGTAATTGTATATTTCATTTAGAATCATTGTTCTTATATGGTTAAAATCATGTATGACTTGTTAAAACGACGGTATTCAACAAAATTTTGAGTTCTTCAAGTTTCAAGTGATTATATCTCGAGAATTGCTGTTTCTACGAAAAAGTCACTATTCCTTTTGAATTGCAGAACCATATTCTAGTGAATCTATTTCTTTATTAAAAGTGAGATGTTTTAATAATAAGTTATTCCACCGCAATTGACAAATCTTTTTTGAAAATTTTTTTCTTGTTTTTATTTATTTAGCTCAAATTTTGCATAAGCGTTATTCATGGATAAACGAAACAATCAATTTGCCCTTTTTACTCTAGCTTTACTTTTGGGACTAAGCAAAAATCCCAAATTTTCAGAAACGATGGGTTTGATCGATTTGGTGCCTTCTGCAATGTTTTAGGTAATTATAAGAACTATGTGAAAAAATACACCGGGTTCGCGGTTCAATGCATAGGGCGCTGGTATTACAAGCCAGTTGTCGTATGTTCGAGTTTCGACCTGGAAGGATTCTTAGTGTCAATAGAATCGAATTACTAGCAATACAATGATTCTGTACGCTAAGAATCGGCTGCGAAGTCTGTTGAAACAAAGAGGTCAAATTCCACAAAGAAAATGTAATGCCAGGACTTTGCTTTTATGTGAAAAAATTTAGTGCTGTTGAAAATAATTTTTTGTTTCATTTTTATTTAAAATAAGATTCAAATATTTAAAAAAAGGCATTCTTATTTTTTTTTATTTTGGATATGTTGTAACTGAAGTCCAAAAACAAATGCTGTCAAATTTCTAGAATAGAGAAATAATATTTGAAAAAGTTACATATTTTCAAAATAATTGAAATTTTTGAAAATCATGACAAACATTTTTCAATATTTTTTAACAAAATTTTATGAAAGAACGCTGAATTTCCGATGAAAAAGATGTTAACCCAAATTTTGCTATATGGCGCGGTTCTCGAGATACAGCGGTTTGAAAAAAAAATCGGAAATTTTTTTTGTGACGATTTTGGATGATCTTTGAATCGTCCCGCATGTAAAAGTATCATGAGACCTGCCATGTATTATCCAAACCATACTCCTTAACGTTTGACGATATCTGGTATAATTGGTTTATGGTATCCGTTCATGCGGGTTGTTAACATATATGTACATTTTTTTGAAACTGTAAACAAATTGTTAAGAAAAAGCTAGTATTCATTCTATAATGGTTTTTAGAATTTATAAAATATATGAGAAAGTAATCAGTTCTCAGTTTCCTGATATAAATATACCTGTTGTTTTCTTCTTTGACAGAATTTTACTTTGGACTTCATATAAAAAAATAAAACAAACCAAAATTACCTCTTCAGGTATATTTGAATTTTGAGTGTTTTTTTTTCAACTGCACTAAATTTTTTTAAATAACCTATATAATTACCTAAGAAGACACCAACCCATCATTCTGAATCATATATTATTGAGTTTATTCCAGGGATTTTTGCTTAGTTCCTTCTCAAAAGTAATGCTAGACTAAAAATGGCAAACTTATGATGAAAATTGTCTATTTTGATCATAAAGAATGCATATGCAAAATTTGAGCCAAGTCAAAAAATACAAAAAAAATCGATTTCGTATGGAATTGCTCTCCTTTTTTTTACCGTAAGGACGTGAACGGTGGCGTTATTTAATGGTAGACATAACGGTGAAAGCCAGTCACGGAATAAATTCAGTGCTTCTCTGTTTAATTGAACTGTGTCTGATAAATCACAGAATAGTAACTACTCATTGTACGGGCATCACTTTTTTCTAGATATGGAAGTTCCAATCTGATGCTCAAAACCAAATTATATAAATCGTTAAACATAATTATATAAATCGTTGTGTATTTATACCAAAATGAGATCAAAACTCGATGCATCATAACATAATCATAATATACATTTACTTCCAATGTTTACCATTAAAGTTCAATGTTCAGTATGTTTACGTTTCGTCTTCGAAGCGTGTTTAGTGTTTTTTTTTGTGCCTTGATTACTAGTGGGGGACAGGTGGTGTAAAACACATTCTTAGGCCAAACAAATCTATTGCATTTCTCAAGTTATTAGAAAAAAAATCCTTCTAAATCGACCTAATAATATGACAACGCATTTTTCTTGTTATTGTCATAAAGAAATGTATCAAATCTTCCAAGCTATGAAAATCGACGTAGACTCATAAATCTCGATTTTATGTCTGATCGCTTATTCAACAGTTGTTCTAACGAGTGAAGCCTTGGTATTACATTCATGTAGTGGAATTTGACCTTCTGTTTCAAGAAAATTCGCAGCCGATTCAGAGTGTACAAAACCATTTCATGGCTGGTGCTACGATTCTACTGACACTTCTAACGAGTGCGATCTTCAATAATCTCGCAACACTTTCGAAAACCTATTTATTACATTCTTTTCGTACTAACTTTATTATTTTACTGTTTTAGCAGCATTATAAATATACATGACTAGCGTTAGCGTTAAAGTTTTAGATTAGAATAATGATAAGATAAGATGATTGTTATGTATCATTTGTATGTATGTAAGCTGTTGATACAAAAGATGAGAAGGTTTCATACCTGTTGGAATAGGAAAATGACAGAATCTCACCTCAAGTGGGCCTATCTCTTGCTTCTAAATAAAAAAATGAATAAATAAACAAACAATTACATAAATAAATAAATGAATGAATAAATAAATAAACTAATAAACAAATAAATGGATAAATATATGAATAAATTATTAAATAAAAAAATAAATGAATAAATAAATAAATAGGTAAATAAATAAATAAATAAATAAATGAATAAATAAATAAACAATTGAATGGATTAATAAATAGATAAATATATAAATAAATAAATAAATATATCCACATACGACGTGTGAACGTGCATGCTTCAACTCCTAAAAATATATCTAAATGCATTAAACTTGTGTTCGATTAACTGTTAAAGTGAGACATGTTTTATACTCGAATATGTCGAATATGGGGGAAAATATTTCTATTAAATCTAGCCTTATATTGGAGAGCGCTTTATCTAGAACTTTATATTAGTATTATGTAAACAAAAAGATTTTGATTTGCATGATAACCCATCTGGTCAAATCATGGGAAATAAGATGAAATTCCTAAAAATTTTCAGACCTGCGGAAGCAAACGATGTTTAAATAGTAATACCAGAAGGTGTGTAAATTAACCTCCTTAAGAATAAAAACAGTATTTTAAAATTTCTTATTGATACACATATAATTGGAAGCATTATTCGGGTTATGTTCGGGTGGAAATTTTTATTTTTTATCGCATACGGATCTGGTTCGTGTTTAAAAAAGGTTAACTGTTTTAGAGCTAGTGAACACAAAACACTTAAATACAAATGTATCACAATACCAATACATATAGGTGGATATTTTTCCATATTTGTTTTTTTTTCTTGCATACACAAACAAGTTCTGATAGGTTCACTTCCATGTATAGCACCACTGTGCACATCCGTTATGAGATGTATCTATTTGATATAAAGGAATGAAATTGAAATTGTAACAGAATTATACAATTTTTAATTTGCCATTATAGCAAACAATGAAATGGGACAGATGAGTAAAACGCACCCTCGAGGCAAAATGCACTCCTTACTTTTCTTTGAAGGTATTATTTTTTTTTCGTTGAATTTTCAATTAAGATCTCCTGACAAGAGATTTCTGTATCATTACGGTAGCTATGGATTAATCACATCGGTAAAATAAATAAAACCAATTCTGTCGTTATCATATGTAATTTTTGGTGTTCGTAATTGTCAAAGTTGGCGTTTGGCGTTTTGGCCCACACATATTTCAATGGAATATTTTTAAGGGTTTTGAATAACGAGATGTGTTTTTCAATGCACACAGCGAGTGTTTGTTTGTAATCATGGGAAAGAATAGTGATTGAAGGTTGTCATATAGTTAAGATATAGAAACGTTTTCTTAGCGTATGCATCGCTCTGTGAAAGAGTGTGGATGAGCCGTTTGTTGATTATGCCGTTCATACGTTGTCAAATCAGCACCAACGTCTTGTCGACAAAATAACAGACGTTAATAAAGCAAGACGATAAAATTCAACCAACCGAATATAACCGAGTAACCAATAGCTAAGCTTTTTCCATTATATTGTATACTATAACTTTACACCTTACGTTACTAAGGAATGAAATGAATATCAAACCAATCGACCCAAAGTAATCTAATTCACAAAAGATACTAACCCCGTATTATTTCTTTGTTTTCGAACACATCATCAATCGTAAATAAGCTCATATTAATTCCAATATGATCGCCATAAAACCAGCAAACGGATATCGGTTAACACCTGTTCTTTTGTGGACCCTCTTCGTAACACAACTTCGACTGCTTGTATTGGAGCATTAGCCGAACAACTTTTCAGCAGCAAGCCCTCAAACGAGAGAGTAATGTTGATACGAGTTGAAAGGAACACAGGTTCTTTACTCAATATGTATCACCCGCTAGAACCAACGGCCGATGGTGTCACTCGTATGTCACGTCACCATGATGCGTGCGATGTCGGGTGATGTAGCATTCGGATTTGTCTTTTCACATGTATAAAATCATCGTTGTTCTGGGCCAGCGGGTTGCATCGATGGTTTGTAGCTACCACACAAATAAGAAAGTGACGACCTTTGCAACACATAACCCTCCAGTACCGGTTGAATCGGCTATGGGTGATGTTGTTTTAGGAGAGATTGCGATTACTATGTTTGCACAGATCGCCTTCATCATGAATTATTGCCTAAAATGAACTGCTCATATAACTACTTCATAACCGACTTGACAATATTTTTTCTAAGAATGTTCGGTTTTAATTGGTCACATGTCTAGCAATTCAGCAGCATCGTGAGTATTTTTGGGAGCACTCCAAGAAATACTGATCATTGAAATTCATTTAAGTTATTGTTAATGGAACTAAAACGAATTCATTGTGTACATGTATTGCTTGTTATTACAAGCAAAAATGGAATGAAAACAAACCCATCTTCGATTGTTTTCAGTTTATGCAAAAGTTTCGTATCTATTCAAATCTACATCAAAGCCTGTGAGCGAAACGAGCTGAGTGCAGCGATATCAGTGTATGTGCGCGACTCTGAAACGAAAATGCTGTGTATGATGTTATGCGGCAAATCGTGCGCCAGCATAATAAGCTGTGGGTAAATTTCGGTTCACCAATACAGACTTGTTCCTTCTCAAGCAGTGTGATATCGGAGAATAAGAGCGACAAGCCAGTGGAAAGGGTGGAAAAACTGTTGTGACTTTTCTTGCGATGGAAGGTTTCTGATACTTTGAATTGCTTTGATATTGAAATACGAGACATATTTTAAAAAGGAAATAACTCAAAACTTGTCAAAACAAATCTTTTTCTTATCTAGCCTTATCTTGGAGAGCGCTTTATCTAGAACTTTATATTAGTATTATGTAAACAAAAAGATTTTTATTTGTATGATAACCCATCTGGTCAAATCATGGGAAATAAGATGAAATTCCTAAAAAATTACAGAGCTGCGGAAGCAAACGATGTTTAAATAGTAATACTAGGTGGTGTGTAAATTAACCTTTTTGAGAATAAAAATAGTATTTTAAAATTTAGTATTGATTCAATCATTTTAGCCCCTTTTGAGTAAGTATACTTTTTTTTCAGCAACTGTCCTTTAGCGTGCTGTCATTGATGAGTCATCTTTTGAGGTTTGGGATCAGATAATAGCCCGAGGGTGCCAAATCCGGTAAATAAAGTGTATGGAGAAGTAATCGGCGCCCACTGTCTTGTGAAATTATTTTTTTCACTCCATTTGAGGCTGTTTTACAATGATTTCAGCCTTCAATCACATACAAAATTGCACAGGAATACCAGAGATAATCTCATAATACTCGTTGTTAATGGTTTTCCTTTTCCGATGTAGTTAAAAATATACCAAGACCATTCTGACCCATTTAGTCTCCGTAGGCCGTTAAAGAGCACTCGTGCTTGTTTCAGTCACTTACTCATAATTACACCAACACTCCAAAAAATAACAAAACCAAAAACAAACTAAGCAAAAATTCACAACGGTGTTCCCTGATTCAGTGATGATGATTCAATGGACAAAATATTCATAATTCGCTGGTGATATATCTATAACGTTAAGCTTGTTTAGGATCAAACAAAGAAACGAAACGAATATTGTGGAAAACTGTTTCGCTGAACAAGTCATTACGACGAGAGGATTATTTTGCTGATATTTATCGAACTTAAATACATTGTTTTTTTTTTTTTTTTTTTTTAAATAACTATTTATTGGAATATGAGTTAAAATTAAATTATTAAGATTTAAATTGGGTGTTCAGCCACAAGTGGTGACTTTTCAGCCCTGTTATATATATATATATATATATATATATGATTTGGTTATTACCATGAAGACATCATTTGCTTCCGCAATTCTGAGATTTTTGTGTAGGGAAAATTCTAAACCTACTTGTATTGTGTAATGGGGAAAAGGAACTTATATACTAACTTACTAACTAATACAGAGAGCGAATCGATTCAATTGAAGATTGCATCGATTTTTGTCGGAATTTGCTTATAATATTATGTGACATTACATCTAATGGTTCTATATTTGTGAGTCTGTGTAACTCATTTGTACTAAACCAGGGAGGACGCTTCAGAATCATTTTCAGAATTTTATTCTGAATCCTTTGAAGCGTTTTCTTCCTGGTGGAACAACAGCTTGACCAAATTGGTACCGCATAAAGCATGGCTGGTCTGAAAATTTGTTTATAAATTAACAATTTGTTTTTTAGACAGAGCTTAGAATTTCTGTTTATAAGAGGATATAAACATTTAATATATTTATTACACTTTGCCTGGATTCCTTCAATGTGATCCTTGAAAGTGAGTTTTTTGTCATACGTTAAACCTAAGTATTTAGCTTGATCAGACCATGTCAATTCCAAGCCATTCAATTTGAGAATGTGATTATTGTTTGGTTTAAGAAAAGAAGCTCTTGGCTTGTGAGGAAAGATAATTAATTGCGTTTTTGCTGCATTTGGTTTAATTTTCCATTTTGACAGATAATCACTGAAAATATTTAAACTTCTTTGTAGGCGACTGCAGATCACTCTTAGATTTCTACCTGTGGCTAACAGACTTGTGTCGTCACAGAATAGCGATTTCTGACAACCAACGGGTAGATTTGGAAGATCAGAAGTGAAAATATTATACAAGATTGGAGCTACACTCGAACCCTGCGGAACACCGGCTCGTACGGGTAGCAATTCAGATTTACAATTCTGATAGCTAACCTGAAGAGTACGATCAGTTAAATAATTTTGAATCATTTTGATCAAATAAATAGGAAACTGGAAATCAGACATTTTTGCTATTAAACCTTTGTGCCAAACACTGTCGAATGCTTTTTCTATGTCTAGAAGAGCAACTCCAGTGGATAACCCAGAAGATTTATTTGCTTTTATCATGTTCGTTACTCTGACAAGTTGATGAGTAGTTGAATGTTCATGACGAAATCCAAACTGCTCTGGTAAAAAAATTGAATTCTCATTTATATGAGTCATCATTCTTAACAAGATAATTTTTTCAAAAAGTTTACTGATAGAAGGAAGTAAGCTAATTGGGCGATAACTTGATGTTTCTGCTGGGTTTTTATCAGGTTTTAGGATAGGAATTACTTTAGCGTTTTTCCATCTTTTTGGGAAGTAAGCTAATGAAAAACACTTGTTGAAAATTTTAACCAGGAGTCTCAAGGCAACATCGGGAAGATTTTTAATAAGAATATTAAAAATTCCATCATTACCAGGAGCCTTCATGTTTTTAAGTTTTCTAATAATTGATTTAATTTCATCAAAATTCGTCTCAATAATGTCATCGTGTGATAACACTTGAGTTGAAATATGATCATATTTCAGTGAGACTTCATTTTCAATAGGACTCACAACGTTCAAATTAAAATTGTGGACACTCTCGAACTGCTGAGCAAGTTTTTGAGCTTTTTCGCCATTTGTAAGAAGTATTTGATTTCCTTCCTTGAGAGCAGGAATAGGTTTCTGAGGTTTCTTAAGAACCTTAGAAAGTTTCCAGAAAGGTTTAGAATATGGTTTAATTTGTTCAACTTCTTTAGCGAAATTTTCATTTCGCAAAAGAGTAAATCTATGTTTAATTTCTTTTTGTAAATCCTTAACTATGTTTTTCATAGCAGGATCACGAGAACGTTGATATTGTCGTCGACGAACATTCTTCAACCGAATGAGCAGTTGAAGATTGTCATCGATGATAGGAGAATTTAATTTAGTTTGAGCTTTGGGAACTGAAAGATTTCTAGCTTCGATAATATAATGATTCAAATTATCAATTGCTGTGTCGATATCCGCAGAATTTTCTAAAATAGTTTCATGATCCACATGATTTTCAATGTGAGATCTGTAATCCAACCAATTTGCTCTATGATAGTTGAAAATAGAACTAATTGGATTAATTATAGCTTCGTTGGAAAGTCTGAATGTTACAGGAAGATGATCTGAGTCAAAATCAGCATGAGTAATCGGTTCACTACAAATGTGACTTTGATCTGTTAGAACCAGATCAATTGTAGACGGGTTTTTCACGGAAGAGAAACAAGTAGGATTACTGGGATGAAGAACTGTAAAGTAACCAGCTGAGAGTTGATTATGAAGTATTTTACCATTACTGTTATTTTGCCTACAATTCCACTGGACATGCTTAGCATTTAAGTCCCCTATTACGAAAAATTTCGATCGATATCTTGTAAGTTTTTGCAAATCGCCTTTAAAGAAATTTAATTGTTCGCCGGTGCATTGGAATGGCAAATATGCTCCAGCGATGAAATAAATTCCATGAATGGTTTCAACTTCGATTCCCAAGCTTTCAATAACTTTAGTATTGAAAGAAGGTAAAATTCGATGTTTAATTTGCCGTTGGACAAAAATGGCAACTCCACCACCAATTCCAGTAAACCTGTCAAATCGATGAACCACATAATGTGGATTACTTTTCAATTTTACATTTGGTTTAAGAAAAGTTTCTGTCACAATGGCAATATGAATTTTGTGAACTTTGAGAAAATTATAAAATTCATCTTCGCTCGATTTCAAAGATCGAGCATTCCAATTTAAAATATTCAAATAATTATTTAACATCACTGTTAAATTTTAAATTCATTATAATATTATTTGCAAATTTCCATCCGATTTGAAATGCTTCAAAAAGTGATGAAGTCGAATTCATTTGGATGATCATTTGAAAAAGTTGATCTTGTAGGTAGATCATTTTATTTTCAGTTATATCGCCTAAATCGACTTCATTTAAAGAAGCGAATGGCATTGAAGGAATATTTGTAGGTAGACTGCCATTAGAAGAAGATGATTTGGCCGGTCTACCTATTAATAAATTGTTTTCGTTAGAAGAAGAACTGCAAGGCGGTCCTGTGTTTTGATTATTTACATTAGAAGAAATAGGAGATAGATTTCTACCTAATATACCAGCATAAGTGAAATTAGAAGAAGATGATGACGAGGTCGATCTACCTGTCAATAAATTGTTTTCGTTAGAAGACGAATTGGCAGGTGCCTTAGAAGAATTTTCAGGTATGTTCTGTAAATTTAAGGTCGTTGATTTGACTTGTTGTCTAAGCGAACGAGCGTTTAAAATTTTTTCCCTGACAGGACATTTCAAATAATTGGATTTATGATTTCCATTGCAATTTGAACATGAAAATTTATCAGTGGTTTCATTCATTGGACAAGCGTCTTTCGAATGCGATTTACCACAATTCAAACACCGTATATCCATATGACAATTTTTGGTTCCATGACCGAAGCCTTGGCAACGACGACATTGCGTTAAGTTTGCAATACGATTATGCCGTTTATAATGTTCCCAATGAATTTTAATGTGGGAAATGAAACGTACTTTTTCTAAAGTTTTCAAATTGTTTACATCACTTCGATTGAAGTGTATTAGGTAAAGTTCATGGGAAATTCCAGAGCGTGGTTTAGAAGTACCATTCGCTCTTTTTTTCATAAGTTTAAATACATTGTAATATTGTGAAGTGTTCGGCCTTAGCGTTTTCATAAATAAGTAGAGCTGTTTTACTGCCCGACTTTCGGAATATCCGTTTTGGTCTTCATCGTCGGAAGTGTATATGAATCTTTAACGTTAGGTCCATACAAGCGGCAGCGAGGTTGAACGACACACGAACAAATACGATCAGCTCAAGCCACGTTACTTATATTTTCACTTTAGCTCAGTTAGTGTAAAAGTACCGCCAAAGTTTGCTTGGTAGATACATAATTTTTAATTTCTAAAGACTGATCCATTCAAAAATTGGCCGCACAAAATAGATTATTTCTCCAAAAGGAAGCAACATACAACATTTTACAGGTTTTTTATTTTTTTTTAAATGTCGAACTTTGCAGCAAATACCTACTATCATTTTCTATGCAGTTGTACGTGTAAACTTTCTCAGTTAACTTTTTCTGCCACTTCTAAAAGTCAGATGGCTTTTTGATTGTTTTTCCACATATCTTCAGTTTACGCTTGACAATCGCTCGACAATCGCTCAAAATTTTTCGATTTAAAAGAAAATCTAGACAATCGGATGAATGCATATTTTTCAAAATAAAATCGATATTATTCTGCTTATACTATTCGATAACATCACAACTGTAGTGGAAACTAACTAAATCAGGCCAAAACATCACGTGATCGTTATGTGGTCGAATGAAAAGCAGAGCTCTGATTCGAAGACTCGACTCCTTGTAAAGTGATCTATTCAGTTCAGTGATGGAAAGTTTTGTACTCGTTCCACAACTGCCAGCAAATTTTTCTTGACAGACAAATTTAAACTTGACTGGAGTAGTTTCCTTAAGTTTAGAGTAATAAAAAAGTTGATCGGAATCCATTTTGACGTCCACCAAATACATCTATTCTATTTGTGAGAACTTCCTTGTATAGTTTTCTGGCACCGTTTTTGGCAACAAGATTTTGTTTTAGCGACCTACCCGATACGACTGAAATTCTTCTCTAATTCGCCTTCTCGGGATTCTGCTTAATATATTCCACTTCTACAGTTACAATGTTTAGCACGATCGTATGATGATGGTAACGTTTAAGCACTTAAGATCAATTAAAAATTATCTGCAGACAATCCTTACTCAATGAAGTTAACTAGTTTTTCTGAAAATTTTATTCTTTCAGGCCAAGGGAAAATGATTTTTTTATGATGTAGTTTTATATAAAAAAAAAGATTCATAATTTAAATAGAGGAAAACTATCTCTTGAAATATGCAAAATACTTCTTTCATTCATTATCAGTCGCATATGCACGGAACGACCGAAATTAGCTCTGCGCCTATTTCGTATTACTGTTTTTGAGTTAGATGATTTTAACAACAAAATTTCCAAAATAACTATTAAATTAGTTAAAATTGAGAAGTTACTTTGCTGAAAAAAACTCTTATTTTTAGAGAATGTGTTTAGTTTAGTTTATCCTGGACACAAACTAGCACTATTTCAATCCAACACGAAATTCTCATTGGAAACTAATTTTGTTGTTAAAATCAGAAAATTTGTTTCTATTTATCTATCACCATGATTACTGAAGGGCAGCACAAAGAAGAACAAAAATAAAATGGGTTTCAATAACAAGTTTATTAGCCTAAAACTCGTTCGAAGTGTCAAAGCAAAACAATCAATTAAAAAGCTAAAAAGGACAGTCTTGTTGAAACTGCTTGCAAATTGTTTAGATGTTTTTCGCATGTGTTACAATATATCCATATATAAATTTCTAAACCGATTTGTAAAAATGACGTAAACTCGTAGTGGGAAGTGTATTTATTCAGAATTTGTGCGCATTTGAAGCAATTGTGCGTAATAATGTGAAGTGAAGTCAGTTTTGAATGTTGCACTCTAATTGTATATGTCAAATGATTTGTATCTTCAAACCTTCCGGGCTACGCTGTCCGGTGTACTGCTTGTATTCGGTTTTTGTTCTCCGAGTGCTCAAAGTTTTCTGTGAGAGAGTCGATTTCGCGAAGTTGAATGAAGGAAACAGCGATTTAGGAGAAAAGTTTTCAAAAAGAAGTTTATGTTTCGTTTATGTCTTTTTCTCCAATACAACATCTTATTTATACCTGCCAATATAGAAAAGACAACCGCGACTGAATTTTTTTTCGGTAGTAGTGTGCCATCTAGTGGCTAGTAGTCATTACGGTGTTAACATTTTCTCGGTGACAGAGCGCCATATAGCTGCAAATTGCAGAAGCCAATTCAACCATTCACGTTGGTTGAAAACAACGGTTTATTTCTCTAATTCAACTGAAAAATAGTTGAATGGAAATAAAGTGTACCTTAGCTAAGAAATGACAGCACGTTTAATTGGTGAATTCAACTAAAAAAATAGCCATTTTAACAAATATTTTATTATTATTATTAAGGGAATTAGAATTAAAAAATCTAAATTGGCAAAAGTAAGATTTTTTTAGTTGTCTCAAAAAATAACTAACCAAAATCAGAAAATCAACTAATTTTTTTGCCAAAATTTTGATTTCGGTCTTTCCGTGTGGGAAATATAAAACCTGTTTCAAGGCATCTGTGATGCCTTTACTCATATCAAACGTACTATCAAATATTTTACTGTGGTATTCTTCAAAATAGTTCTTCGATTCTTGAAAGATTAACCGGAATCAGTTAAGTTGACCGTTTACCGATAATGACTATCAATTGGAGTAGTTTTTTGGCCGATTGAGAATTTTTTCATGTTTTCTGTTTCGCCCACGTGAAGGTATACAATTTTTAACACTCTTTACCTTATAATTCCGGAACCAGATTTCGGATCCGGATAAAATTCTGGAATTCCGTAAAAGATCCATTAAAACCTAAGTTTGTGAAAATTGATCAAACCATCATTGAGAAAAGTAAGATCCATGAGAGAAAATATGACCACTATTTCCTGTGCCTCCGGAATCGGAAACTGGGAACCAGGATAGCCGAAATCAGTTTGTTTGGCCGTCTACTGATAATGACTATCAAATGGAGTATTTTTTTTTGTTTTTTGTTTCTCCCCTCTAAAAAAGCGAAGTCTTGGCATTACATTCCTTTCATGGAATTTAGCCTTTCTGTTTCAACAGACTTCGCAGCCGATTCTTAGCGTATAGAATCACGAGTCCTTTCAGGCCGGGGCTCGAACATACGACAACTGGCTTGTAAGACCAGCGCCCTATGCATTGAACCTCAAACCCGGGCTGACGCCCCGCAAAGTGATGGTATAATTTTTATTACAAACTTTACCCTATAATTTCGGAACCGCAGTCAGATCCAAATAAAATTCAGAAGTTTTGTGTGGGACCATAAGACTGAGAAAAGCAAGTAAGTAAATTTAAATTGGAATTTTTACATTAACGACTTTTTAATTCCGGTCCGGAAGTCGGATACAAATGAAATTCGGATGTTTTGTGAAGGACCATGAGACCATTCATTTGAATCTAAGTTTTTGAAAATCAGTCACGCCATCTTTGAGAAACATTAGTACACATATTTTGTTTTTTTTTGCACATTTTACTCCATAACTCCGTAATCGAAAGTCAGATTCAAACAAAACTCAGGAATTTTGTATGGGACCATAAGAACTTTCATTTGAATATAAGTTTGTGAAAATCGGTCCAGCCATCTCCGAGAAAAGTTAGTACAAAAGAACACAAACGCACATACACACAGACATTTTGCGTACTCGACGAACTGAGTCGAATTGTAGGGGAAGGTGTTTGGTTGCCGGCAGTGTTCGGTTGCCGGCACCACACTATAACTTTTGACAGAAAGCAGATAGCATCATTTCGAAAAATGTCATGTGTGTGTAATAGCAGCACGTTTTTTGTTCCGAATACTAAAGCAAACAGACGCTTGTACTTTTTGTTACGCTCAAAACAAATTTTAATTACGTGAAAATCAACACAAAAGTTTTTTCTGACTTTTTTTATAGTATCATAAATTGAAAAGCATCAATAGAAAAGGTAAGTGGATTGAATATTTATGAGGTGAATTCGATCTATTTCATGATTTAATACCGGATTCTATCAGAATTTTCGCAACCAAAGTTTTTTTTCGTAATTTTCAAAATGTCAACCGATTTTCGATTACCGGCACCCCAAGTGTTCGGTTACCGATTTTTTCGAAAAAAAATGTTGTGGAAAATTGTCTGTGACATGCAGAGATGCCAAATCTGCAAATTTGTCTGTAAATTATCCATTTTTGTAGTTAACCTGCAAACCTTTTTTCGTTTGAGGACTTTTTACAGACTTTTGAAACTTCGATTGTTTTTGCTGGCTAAGCTTATTGTTTAGCTGGTATTTCTGATGATATGCAACATGTGGACAAATTGACAGCTTCAATAGATACGTCATATAAGTAAAAACTTTTTTTCTCTGGTTCTGTTCGCAATGGTGACTCCGAAGAAATCATCAAAGCCAAGGAAAATGAACTTCAACATACTGATTAATGTCATTCTTGGATTGCCGGAAAACGAACACCTCTTTCGAAATGGTCAAAAATTATCACTTTACAAAATTAATATTAAACTTTTTTTCAATCAAATGAATGAACTTAGTTTCCTAATCAGATTTTAGCTAGGGACTTTAGCTTTCCATTGATGTATATATGTCTGCATAATGTGCACTTAGTCAGAAGTTATCAGCTTAAAATAAAAGGGTGCCGATGACCGAACACTCTCCCTTTTATGACACTCGGCCCTCCGGGTCTCGGTTCAAAAGTCGGTTTTCACAGTGCTTGCATAGTATTTCTATATCAGAAAGGCAAAAATCATCGAATTAGAAGAAATTACTGAAGATGAAATTGATATATTTTTGCTGTTGATCATTGAAAAACAATTGATTCTTGTGAAATGATTCGTTGTAGTGGAACGAATTAATATCTTCAAATATAATTTTTCATTTCCAACAGAAGCAACTAGCTTAAACCGAATTTATAACAGTGTTACGTTTTCATTTGCAACATATTTCATAACACACAATCGTGAATAATTTCCCTATTATGCTTCTATACAATAGAATGAAACCGTAGCAAGACAATCACCATGCGATAATATATAAATGATGAGCGGCGACAGCAAGATACGCCAAGAGCCTTGTTGAAATATTGCTTTCCCTCCTAGGAAATTTTCTCCTGCTCTGTTAAACATTCTGATTGCGGCACGGCCTACTGGTTTGATTTTTGAGTATCCTACCGCAGTGGAACCCATCGCAAGATTTTTCTTTTCCTTGCCTCGGTTCCTTACAGTAGCTTCGAATACGGTTTCAGCACTTGAGCGGCAGAAACCGGAGGAAGGAGGATTATTGTTTCATTTTTAATCACGATTGTCCCCTTGCAGCATTTTGCCTTTCCATCTCGCTGTCGCCCCGAAGAGTGTCCCATTTATTCGGTTGTTGCCCCGTTCCGTTGCTAGTCCAGGCTGGACCAGAAATAAAACAGTCTGGAAAACACAATAAAGATAAACTTCTCTTCTTATTCACTGGCTGACTACAAACAGCAATCGTCCAAAATGTTGATCGGAGTTCTGCTTTCACTTCACTGTTTTGTTTGCACTATATTTTCATCGTCGAACGACCAATTCAAGAACAAAAATTGATGCTAGGTGGTGGGTGCTATGTCTTTATATCGGAAGCAGAAAAAATATGAATTGGATGCAAAATATTCCAATAAACAATCTAAGTGCAAAGATGCAAAGAAGCAAAGAAGCAAAGAAGCAAAGAAGCAAAGAAGCAAAGAAGCAAAGAAGCAAAGAAGCAAAGAACCAAAGAAGCAAAGAAGCAAAGAAGCAAAGAAGCAAAGAAGCAAAGAAGCAAAGAAGCAAAGAAGCAAAGAAGCAAAGAAGCAAAGAAGCAAAGAAGCAAAGAAGCAAAGAAGCAAAGAAGCAAAGAAGGAAAGAAGCAAAGAAGCAAAGAAGCAAAGAAGCAAAGAAGCAAAGAAGCAAAGAAGCAAAGAAGCAAAGAAGCAAAGAAGCAAAGAAGCAAAGAAGCAAAGAAGCAAAGAAGCAAAGAAGCAAAGAAGCAAAGAAGCAAAGAAGCAAAGAAGCAAAGAAGCAAAGAAGCAAAGAAGCAAAGAAGCAAAGAAGCAAAGAAGCAAAGAAGCAAAGAAGCAAAGAAGCAAAGAAGCAAAGAAGCAAAGAAGCAAAGAAGCAAAGAAGCAAAGAAGCAAAGAAGCAAAGAAGCAAAGAAGCAAAGAAGCAAAGAAGCAAAGAAGCAAAGAAGCAAAGAAGCAAAGAAGCAAAGAAGCAAAAAAGCAAAGAAGCAAAGAAGCAAAGAAGCAAAAAAGCAAAGAAGCAAAGAAGCAAAGAAGCAAAGAAGCAAAGAAGCAAAGAAGCAAAGAAGCAAAGAAGCAAAGAAGCAAAGAAGCAAAGAAGCAAAGAAGCAAAGAAGCAAAAAATTAACGAAATATGCGCGTAGTTATATTTTCTTTGCAGAACTTTTGCGCCATTTGAATTCAACCGATGTATTTTCTCAGCAATTATTGCCTGAGAGCTGTATTACTCCTTTAAAGTTAACACTACATAAAACAAACCGGGAAGTCAACTTAATCTGCTTTCAACCGGTACACAAAGCAGCAGAGGCTCGGTTATTGTGCAGTCATCAGGTGTGCTTGCTAAACGAAAACACGCATACCGGACTGTGCCCTGGCGTCTTTGTACGGAAACGCCATTGTAACCCCTATGTAATGGTTTGTCACTCCTGCTTGCGATATGTTCTTGGTCCCGATGGGCGGTCAGCCGAGCGCCAGTACATCGCCAAACTCACCTGCTCTTGTGGCTGGCTGGATGTGCCCGCCTGAGAACGCAATATCCTGATTCATGACGCAAAGGTAAAAAGAGCAATTGCACTGTTCTTTGAAGCACTTTGCATCGCCGCAGCTGATGGCATAATTTGCGGTTTTGATTCCGCTCTTCACTGCTAGTTCACTACGACCGACTGCTGGTTGGAATACCGCTCTGTGCTGCATATCCTCACATGTAGTGCAAGCATCATCATTTGCTGTGAAGCATGATTTGTCCTGGGAGATATATACCATCGTGGGCTTTTCCGGAACAGCCGACGAAGGTGGAGCGTAGTTGCATTCAATATGTACTCAGGACACAAAACTCACGTCTGTGTGGTGCAATAAGGTGCTATCTAGCTCAATTAAAATGATGTGACCGCTGACGTTGATTGACTGAGGTGCGATTATTCCGGTTCCGGCTTTAGGGGGTTGTTTCCTGTCTAGAAGCATTGCTGGGTTTTAAGCTTCAACTGGTGTTAAGATTTTTATTGCTTCAAGCGAATTAGCACGATTGGTTAGCCTCAAAAAATTGAAAAGATTCTTCATCTAAAATGGTATTCTAGAGATAATCTGAGTTGTATGTTTACATATTTCAGAAAGTTCAAAATGCAAACAAATTAAAAACTAAATTAAATTAAATTGTAATTCATGCATATTTTTATGTTTAGTTTTTACGTGACTACGTCTTATTCAAGCCTGGAGGAAACCGTTTTCAAAATCGACCCTCTGTAAGGGTGATAAATGTTTAGTGGTTAGTGTCTTTTGTTGCATCAAATGTAAGAACATCAATACATTCTAGAAAATCATGAACAAATAAATTTCATTTGTGTTACTAGCACGACATTCATTTTTATACTAGCATTACTATTTGCAAATCGTCTAATTTCTATTTTATCTACAGAAACTGGAATGAATGAATGGTGTTTTTGTATTCCTTGAATAGTAATAGTTTTGAATATTGTTCATTAAGATGTTGTTGGCTATTTTCATATTCTATCGTACTTGCATAAAAAAGGAAATTTGTGTCAGTTGTTCCCTCTTTCGCTTTTGAGCACAATTTTGCACTTGTAGCCATGCTTTTTATTGTTCGTCCTGAGGCATCACATGGTTCCTCACTATGCGATATTGCGAAAAAATTCATTCAACACCTACATCACAGTTATTCATATATTGGTAAAGACTGGAAAATATCTTTCTATTTTTTTATTGTGATGAAGTTCCATCGGATATAAAATAAATTTTGTTCACATGTAACTGTTTTTCTTGTCGTATAAAATCAATTATTTTTAGATAAATGAAATAAGGGATATTGAATCGTGACGCAAATCTTTGGAAATAACTAAACAAAATTGAATAATTAATAATAATAATTAATAGTGGCTTGCTGCGAATTCCAGTAGTGACTTTGAATTTCATCTTGCAGTACAAAAGTGTAGTTTTCTGAAAAATCTCTTACAGCTTTTTAGCTCTATATTCTCTTTCCTGAACGTTATTTTTTTGTAATTTTCAAAAAATTAGACTGCTCTCTTTTGATTAAATCATGTGGTATCAATTTTTGTAACTTTTAAACAAAATAGGAAACAAAATCTTTCTTCTGTTTCATGAACGTTTCTATATTGCATCTGGCAGTTGTGACCCATTGTTCAAAAACAATTTCATCCGAATATTTTTCATTAATTTCTTCTAATAAACTTTTTGCCAATGAGACTGAATCTATGCAATTTTCGCATTGACGTGAAAAACATCTTACTGTTACATTTTCACATGTCAAATTATTAGTATGCACTTTCAATTCATTAGATAATCAATATTTTATCAAGTTATGGATGATGAGATTCAGGTTGGTAAACGACTGGACAATGCGTAATTCAGGCCCCAGTGTGGCTCTTAGCCTCTTGTTCAGTAACTCCTATCCCTACCTCCCCGCGGTGCCGGCTGGGGTACGAGCAACCATTGAAAAGATCGGGTAACCAACTCCGGTGGGACCTTGGTCGTACGCTGACAGGGAAGAGGGTCCTCTTTAGAGGATGTCGGAGCGTCTGTACTCCATATTAGGAGTGACTTCAAACAGCGTCTGTTCTGGTATCCAGCGAGTATGAAATGTTGCTTCCCGTCCAGCTAAATCCAACCAACCCAACCTGGCAACCCCACCAACGGGATAGTCCTAGTGATAGTTGGGACGTTAAACCGAGCAAGCACGATGCTCATCCGGCGAGACAGGGGGTTGACGTAGGCCTAATAAGCCACCCGTAAAATATTACGGAGAGAATACGACCCGGAACAATCGGCATAGACCCACGCAACGAAATAAGGACTACGATTGGAAACTTGGAACATGGAACTGCAAGTCGCAAGGTTTCGCAGGCACATATACGACGAGCTAAATCCTCGCAACTATACGATAATATACGACGAGCTAAATCCTCGCAACTTCGACGTCGCAGTGCTGCAGGAGCTCTGTTGGATGGGGCAGAAGTTGTGGAACAGCGGTCATCGAGCGGCTATCTTCTACCAAAGCTGTGGCACAACGAACGAGCTGGGAACTGGTTTTATTGTGCTGGGCAAGATGCGTCAGCGAGTGATTGGGTGGCAGCCGATCAACGCTATGATATGTAAGTTGAGAATTACAGGCCGTTTTTTCAATTACAGCATCATTAACGTGCACTGCCCACATGAAGGGAGACCCGATGACGAGAAAGAAGCGTTCTAAGTGCAGCTGGAACAAGCCTATGACGGCTGCCCACGCAGAGACGTGAAAATTGTCATCGACCGGTAATCGGGCCGAACAGCTTGCATGCCGCATCGAATAACAACGGCCAAAGATGTGTCAACTTTGCGGCCTCCCGAGGAATGGTAGTTAAAAGCACCTTCTTTCCCCGCAATGATATCCACAAAGCTACCAGGAGAGCCACCTGACCAACAGACCGAAAACCAAATCGAATGGTTTACAACAATGGTTACCAAACGTCGAAACCGAACGTCGCGGTTTAACATCGCGCGGCTCCGGGATGATGGAGTAGCTCAAGATTACGCGCAGCAGTTGGCAGTGGCACTACCAACGAAGATGGCTGGAGAGACATCCGTTCTGCCATAGGTAGCACTGCATCAGCAACGATAGGTACGGCGGCTCCGAACGTAAGGAACGACTGGTTCGACGACGAATGTGAACAGTTAGTGGCCAAGAAAAATGCAGCTTGGGCGAGCAAGGGCGGAGGAATGGATGGAAGGAATCGTGTTTCCCATCTACAAAAAGGGTGACAAGCTGGATTGCTGCAATTACCGCGCGATCACTCTGCAGAACGCCGCCTACAAGGTACTCTCCCAGATTTTATGCCGTCGACTTTCACCGATTGCAAACGAGTTCATGGGACAATATCAGGCAGGAATTATGGGCGAACGTGCTACCACGGACCAAGTGTGGGATTGATAACAATCGCTTCTTTAGGCACTCTTCACGGTATACTTCCTTGTTCACCGTTCCGGTAGTGATAATGCTTTAACTTGCTCGACCACAACTGCATATTGCCTGCCAAACCAAATATTTTTTAAGGGGATTTGGCTTTTTTCTTCGTCCTGAAATGCTTCTCTTCGCTGTTTCTACAGTGCTTTCAAGAAAACCAAACTTTTTCATAAGTTGTGCTAAAAAAATGCTAGAGCCATTTTTTAAATTATTAATTCAATGTATTCGGCTCTAGCGATGACTCAAACAAGAACAGTCGCTTTTGCCCGATGTCTCGAACACTAGTTTTGATCTAAGTCAGAAGAAATATTTTAAGGTTTCTTATCTGAAATTCACCACGAACAAAATCTGCAGTCGAAACGTCGGGTAGGAAAAATACCTTTTCAGAGACCGCTAGATATTAGATTGCATTTACGGTCAAATTCTTTTGGTGAAATGAGCCAATCAACGAAACGACCTTTTCGGAGAAACGACTTTCAGCGAAATGGCGTTCGGTAGAACGACTTTCGGCGAAATAACCCATTCTCGTTGAAATATGATCGAGAAATGATTTCCAATAGGATTCACGGCATACTCGAGTCCTTATTGACATTATAGCACGCAACTTTGAGAAGAAGGAAGATACGTACATCGGACTTAACAGCTGAGGTCAAACGGATTGGACTAGACATCAATGTGTCAAAGACAAAGTACATGAAAGGCATAGGCTCGTGAGAAGATAATGTCAGCCACCCATTACGAGTTCTGATTGGCGGTGATGAAATCGAAATGGTCGACAAGTTCGTATACTTGGGCTCACCGGTTATCCTCTACGGGCACGAGTCCTGGACAATGTTTGTGGAGGATCAACGTGCACTGAGTGTTTTTAAACGGAAGGTGTTGCGAACCATCTTTGGCGGAGTGCGGATAGAAGACGGTACGTGGAGAAGGCTAATGGACCATGAACTGCAACAGTTGCTGGGAGGACCAACCCTCGTCCAAACGGCCAAGGTCGGGCGGTAACGGTGGGCCGGGCATGTTGTTAGAATGTCGGAGAACAACCCGGTTAAAATGATCCTCGATAATGATCCGACCGGTATAAGAAGAAAAGGCGCGCAGCGGGCAAGATGGATCGATCAAATTGAGGACGACCTGCGGACCCGTGCGTGGTCTACGACTGAAAAAGTAAGAGTAAGTAATGACGAGATTCACATTTTCGTGAAAGTTACTAACACACGTTGTAAGTCCATGAGCCTGTTAATAGTTTACAGTTCTTAGGCCGGAGTTGAGCAAAGGATGAAAATCCAATTTGTAGTTCAGTGTTCACTTTCTTAAATCTGTTGTAGGCTTCTCGCAATGTAGTGGTCATTACCCTTTTTTGAGCACAATCACGATGACCAGGCATTGGTCGGCTGGTTTCATCATCCTCGTAAAATAGCATAACGGTGTCCTTAATATTTTCATCTAGTCCACTGGATGCCCTTGATTCAATAGTAGAATGCACACCGCTCTCATTCAGTAATCTTTTTGTTTCCGTTGCGTATATATCGTCGTATTAAATGTTTTCTTTGAATTCTCGGCTATCCATGACTTATGCAGTACAGTTAAGAGTTGAAATTGTTCAGCTATCGACGTACCTTTAATGGAAAACTTTTCTTTGGGCTGCTAAATTATTTCATACAACTGGTAAAAACGTATCATAGAATGAATACTAGTTTTTGCTTAACAATTTATCTACTGTTTCAAAATAATTTGCTCATATTTTAACAAGATTAAAAGATTATACAAAATCGCCACACAAAAAAACCCGAAATAGTTGGAATTTTTTATAAAACTTTATTTCATATATAAAAAAATTGTTCATAATTTTAAAAAAATTAAATTATTTAGAAAATATGTAGCTTTTTGTTTTTTTACATATACCTCATAACTACCTAAAACACTGCAGAATATACTGAATAGATCGGACTCACCGTTTTTGCAATATATAATATTGAAAATTTTAAAAGAATTATTTCTTAGCTTCTTTTCAAAAGTAAAAATGATAAACTTTTGATGCAAATTGTTTCGTTTGGCTATAAACAATGCCAAGGCAAAATTTGAACCAAATAAAAATATACGAAAATAATTTTCTTTCTGTCATTTGCGGTGGAATTGTTTCATATTTTAAATCCATTCTGAAAACTTTCTTAGGTTTTTCAAAAACTTCAGATTCCAATTTCAGAAAAAAATACTTCTAACATACTGCCAAAACTTAGGTCAGTAAATTGAGAGTGTCTAAAATTTTAATTATAATGTGTGTCCTATCGGAAATCAAATCTCTTAAAATTGTAATCCTTTTTAAATATCCTGCCAAAACTGATCTACTTTGTTTTTTTACATGCTGCTTTGAAGTGAATGAATAGATATTGCGTGAGTACATGGTATTATTGACTCTTCTGCATTATTGCGAATTGCGAATGTGTTATATGTATTGGATGCATTGTTGAGATGAAAGCTATATTAACCTTCAGCGTACAATCCTCTAAAAACTCCTATAGCGTACAATTGGGGTGAGGGTAACCACACGCGACTTTGATCGCGTATAACATTTGTTTTTCTTGGTCGATATTGCATTTTTTAAATTGTGTATTTAGACTTCTTAAATACTTGGAAAACGTTGAAAACATGCGAAATTAATTGGATACCTAATATTTCGGCTAATGTAGTGGTGGCTAAGCTATGCCTTGAACGAAAACTGCCAAGGTAAATCTTCTACCCCCTTTCTAACGCTGTTGAATCAATAGCAATGAAAATGGTTATGTTTTGCGTAAGCATTATTATTAGTGCTCTATATATAACACTAGAATGTTGAAACAATTTTTTCGAATCTGGTGATCTGTCGATCGCTCTGAAATGTTTTAATTGACACAAATAAAGATTATTTTTACGATGAAGATATAAATCTTTTTTGGTGCACAGCGTAGGTTATCTGTCCATCAGGTTGAATTAAGTTATGCATTAGTTGCATAGATTATTATCACATACCCTGAGATATTTATAGCTCTATATTGACAGTCAAAGAAACTATAATCACTTACATTGTTAGCTCACACTGGTAGCTCTACAAGGTTAAAAGAGCTGGCATAGTTGTTTATACGATAAATTATTTCAGGGCGACACAGTAATTTAGCAAATGGTAATTAGTATGTACATCAATGTAAATATTAGTCATAACATTTGTGTTGATGAATATTACTCGTAAACACCTCATTTCTACTCATGAAATGGAACGACCAGTGATTATTCCATTTAACTAAATCTTCCATCATTCGCAATTGTATGGAGCGAATCCTTTGAAATGCGTCGATTGAGCGAAGCACTCACACATCTCCAAATCATGTGTGGTAGAAATGTACTACTGCTATCACTTGAATATTTTCAGCTGTCTATGGAAAGTAAATTCTTTCGAGCTGTTTGCAGACTCAATGTATTCCGCTGGATGTTTCCAGGATCCGTTGAAGCACAGCTGCTAGGGAAATCCAATTTTGAACGGAATGGCACCGAGCATTACCAATCGTCGACTAGGGGAGTTGAACGAGTTGCAATGGGGTTCTAAGTAACCAACCTCTTTTTAATGGATTTGACATAAGCGATTGCGGGCATGTACCTAGATGCACATTGATTACACGCTTTAGCGTAATGGAAGAGAGATGATCAGAACTGATAATCTTGTTCTTTGGGTTGACTCACCGTTCGAGAAAATCTTGTAATGCAAGTAAACAATACGCAATTAGGAACACGAAAAAACGGTTGAAAAAATTAACACTATTTATGAGAATTTTTTAGAGTGTGATTTGTTCAATTTCGTATAGCGTGCATGATTGCACTTTTGAATCTATATTTTTCAGGTCAAAAATATGTAAATCTGTAAATTCTTGTTTCAAATTTGTACCTAATTGTTAGTATTATCACAAATTCAGGATAACGATGCTTTTCTATAAAAGTACACTAATTACTTTTCTCATATAGAAAGTTTATGCAATCAATTGAAAACTTGACTAGTGATAATTGGTGTTCTATGCCATTACACATAATTCATCGAGCAATTATGTCTGTGTGTGTATTTATGCTTATGTGTGTGTGTATGTATATGAGCAATTCCAGGTATTAGTAGACGAAAAAGTGACAAAATCAGAATCGACCTTCTCCGATTTGGATGAAACTTTGCACATGGCTTCAGTATGGCAAACCATAAATTTAGAACCGATGGAGAGGTCAATCCGACTCACGACTGAATTTTAAAAAGGGCGTATGTATTTTTGCATTCCACAAAAATTTCCTTTTTCAAATCGTTGTAACTCGGAAACCGTTGATCGTACAAAAATGACGTTTAGGAAGAAGTTGTAGGGAATCAAAAGGGCTCTCTAAAAAATATACACTGAAAAAAAGTTGATTTTTTTATGTGGAACACATCTTTTTTTCTATATAGGGGTGCAAATCAGTAACTCAAAGAAAAATACACGTAGAAATATGGTCAGGTTTTAAACACTTACAGCTCAGTATATTTTGTATCAATTATTAAGAATATTTCATTATTTGATTGGAAATATTTCTAAGATTCGATTTGAATGTATCAAGCCACGTATTTTCAATTATAAATGATTTAAATTTTGATTAGTAGCGAGCAGTGTCGCATTTTGTCTGCTAAAAATCTCCGGCATATCGGATTTCCCTGCCATAGACGACCGTTTTGAAGCAGTAAGCGATATATCAAAGTGAAAGCATCGCTCTGATTGGTCAATCGATGCAAAAGCGATACTTTTGGAATCATGCGAATTTATAAAAAGAAGCGACATTATAGTTAACGTTTCAGTCCTACGCGTAGCATGCTAGAGGTAGGTTGTTGCTAGACAAAAAGTGCCATAAAACGATTTGAAGTTTTAATTGGTATGCTCTGATCTTGTGTCATGCAAGCTCGGATGAAATTTCATGTTATGTCGTTTCGCCTGAGAAATTGACAACTACCCCATGGTAAATTTTGAGTGCTTAAGATTAATTTTTAATTTATATAAGCTGAACTCGATTGATAATGAGAAAAAGTTAATCGCTTCAACCGAAATCGCAGAATGGTAGAGAAACTTAACGCTATAAAAATAACTGCTTTCATACAAAACTTGAACACAAGCTTGGTGAAAAGAAGCTTAAATATCAAAATCGTATCGCAAGTATGGTCTAAGATATAATTGCATATATTTGGGATATTGGTGTAATTTCGTCGGTTATAAAACAAACAATGTTCGGTTTTGGTTCCTAATCAGGGTCAATCTAAGCAGACTCTCGTGCAATTGCGGATTCAAAAGTGTGACGATTGATTGAACTGTTTGATTGTAGATCTTTAGAAATTTTGGTTGCCTTGTTTAACATCAATGGCTCGAACAGCCCCATATTATTCTACAGGTTAAAGGTAATAAATTTGTTCATGTTTATTCCTTTCTACTAAAAGGTGCTGTTCTTGATATACTTGGATATTTAATTATAATACCATATTTTAAATTTTCATGAATTGTGCATTTGCTTGCTATTTCTACACTTATTACATGTACATGAATAATTCTTAATTATATTTAAGGTTTTAAGTTTTTGAAAATTGTATGTATATTGGAGCCTCGGAGACACATAGTGATATATATTTATCGACTCAGCTCGACGAGATCGGAAAATGTCTGTGTGTGTATATGTGCACCTTTTAACGAAATTTTTAATGCGCAATTTCCTCAGAGATATCTTAACCGATTTCAACAAGCTTAGGCTCGTTTGAAAGCTAGTATTGGGCCATTGATCAAGTTCGAAGATTAAGTGGCTATGACTTCTGGTTCCGGAGATATGATGATATAAGTTGCGTAACCGACAAAACGCGTTGTTTTTTACCGCGCAAGTTTCTCGGAGATGACTAAACCGATTTTAACAAACCTAAACCCGTTTGAAAGCTATTGTTAGGAAATTGATCAAGTTCGAATATCAAATGGCTGTGACTTTTGGTTCCGGATATCTGATTATATAAGTGGCGTAACCAACAAAACGCGTTGTTTTTTTACCGCGCAAGATTCTCGATTTTAACAAACTTAGGCTCGTTTGAAAGCTACTATTGGGAATTTGATCAAGCTTAAAGATCAAATGACTGTGACTTATGGTTCCGGAGATATGATGATATAAGTAATGTAACCAACAAAAACCTGTTTTAATCCACCTAGTGATGTAATGATGGCTTTCTCATATCAATCATACTATCATATATATTACTGCGATATTCTTCAAAATATTTTTTTTCGATTCTTCAAAGAATAACCGAACTCGGTTTGTTTGACCGTTTACTGATAAAAACTATCAATTGGAGAAGATTTGAGGTCGATTTAGAAAACTTTTTACGGGTTTTCACCCTTTTCAGTTATGGTATAAAAGTTTTAACACACTTTACCCTATATTTCCGGATCCGGAGTCGGATCCGGCTGGAATTCAGTAATTACATTTGGGACCACAGGACCTTTCATTTGAATCTAAGTTCATTTTTTTGTACCTTTTACCCCATAATTCCGGAACCGGAAGTCGGATCCAAATTATATTCAGGAATTTTGTATAAGACCACAAGACCTTTCATTTGAACTAAAGTTTGTGAAAATCGGATCAGCCATCTCTAAGAAAAGTTAGAGCATTTATTTTGACATTTTTTTGCACATTTTACCCCATAATTCCGGAACCGAATGTCGGATCCAAATAATATTCAGGAATTTTGTATGGAAACACAAGACCTTTCATTTGAGTTTGTGAAAATCGGTTCAGCCATCTCCGAGAAAAGTTAGTGTAAAAAACGTTACATACACGCATACACACACAGACATTTTTCGTGCTCGACTAACTGAGTTGAATGGTATATGACACTCGGCCCTCCGGGCCTCGGTTCAAAAGTCGGTTTTCACAGTGATTGCATAAACTTTCTATATGAGAAAGGCAAAAACGTTGTTTTTTATCGCTCTAAAATATATAAGGGTGCGAACATTTTGGATCCTCTCTAATTTCGTGAGGCGGTGGTGCTCAAAAGTTTGAACACTTCGAAAAATGTTCCCATACAAAATTTGAGCTGAACCAGATATGGGTAAGGGGTGCTGCCCGACGGTTAAGGTTTGAAAATTTTCGATCTTGAAAAATCACTATAGGGGGGGGGGGGGGGGGGTACACTGAGGTCTGCCACATGACTTAGAAATGCGTCCAGATCTAGTAAAATCTCAAAAAAAAATTTTTTTAACCGACTTCGGGGAATTTGAGACCGCGTAACTTCGGAAATCCGCGTAGAAAAATCGCAAATTGGAAAAAGAATATTTCAATGCCAAATGTCTTAGAAGATTACACCAGATTTCGACGTTTCATGCATTTCTAAGACAAAATATAAAAAACGCGTAACTTGGGAAATCCGCGTAAAAAAACCGCTTAACTTCGGAAATCCGCATAAAAAACCATGTAACTTCGTGTTTTTTTACGCGGATTTCTCATTTACCTTCCGGTCGTCAAGGGGAAAAGACGCATCAAACCAGTTTCGCATCATTTGGCACTGCGAGCGGATGTGTTGCGGTTTGTACGCAAAGCTAGTTTCAACTCAAACAAGAACGATTGCATAATGCAAAAAAGCTTCTGGTCGTTTGCATTGGAGAGGAAGAAAACGAAAAACGAAAAGTGGACAACATTATATAAAATCAGCCGTTATAATGGCTCTAAATGTTATCTAAAGAACTATTAAGATTACTTCTTTGCAAATTGAAGGTAAAAATTATCAGTTTAGTTAAAATCCAAAATAATTTGATTTGCTTCGAGCACTTTTCGCTGTGCGAAAATCGTTCGAGAAAAATGTTTCAAAATGTGTTAAATATCGTAGAGAATTCCATAATTCGGTCCTTCTAAAAGACAGAAATGAATCCTGTACAGAATCTTGATAGTTTCTTCCAATGAATATGCTAATCCGAAATGAAATAATCGACGTCAAAAGTTTCACAATTCACACAATCGATCAGCTATCAATTCGAATTCGAAAGTTTAAAAAAGCCGTGTCAGTTTTATTCGTATTCACGACATCCAGTTATGTTTCTGACATTACACACCCGTACTTTTTTTTTGCTCGCGGCAAATCATATTTGCTTCGGGAGCCAATTACCCTAGATACGCCCCTGCTAAAACCACTCAGGAATTCAGTGCTAGACTTTTGCGATAGAGACCAAACATTTGCTAGACCGATCAACCGGTGAGAAAAAATTCAAAACAAAATTTTCCAGCACATGAAACAAATTACACTTCCATACCATTTAATAGTTCTCGCATCCCTTTTCTAACGCTTGCCAGCGACTACGTTGGGGAATGAATGGCACTCATAAAACAGAATGAAATAAAATAAATGAACTCACTTCGCCACAGAGAACCATATACGTATAGTAATGCTGCGGGTACCAGGGAACATTTCCACTGAACACTAGCTCAACGCTAGTAGCCATGAACTTTCTCTCATGGGAATGCATCAGTTTTTCACAGATTTCTGAGTTTTTTTAGTTTCTGGGCTGCGCTATATGGAAGTCGGTGTAGTCATTAGTTGGTTTAATGCGAGCAGTCTGTTTTCCCCAAGGGTAACTCTGTTGACTGAGTAACACTGAGGGTCAATCGTGGCGATTTTCGTTCATATTTTACTTGCATCAATTTGAGTTAATATCACATAACCAAGAAAAAAATTCTTTGCGAACAATATTTAGAAAGGAAATTGAAAAAGAAACCAAATCAGCGTTGTGCAGTGGAATAATAATAGTGTGACATTTTACTAATTACAATTGAAAACAAATCGCCACAGGAATTGAACATTGTGAATACAGAATTTATATAGTTATTAAATTAAAATGTGCAGAAAACTAAGATGTTTCATTTCTCGTAGAAACCTGGACACGATGCTGATTCTAGCTGACCAAAGCATCAATAAAGCTATATGAGGTATCGATTTTCGTCTGATGGTGAATGTGTGTTCTTTTACTATGACATAAACAATGTCCTTGACAGACGACTGATAAGTGACGAGGACAATTTGATCTCCGCATTAAAATATCTCGTTCGGCATATTATATGCATCTGTGGATAGAATGGTTTGATGGCTATCCGGTGTATTTTGTCACCACGATCATGAAATCACCAAGCTATCCTGACCCACGCCCAATAAGTTATGATGAAGCATACGCTTAATAAAAAAAGCGATGACTGGTAGCATAACCGAAAAATTAAAACAATTTCGAGCCAAAAACACTTTCTATTTTCACATTTTTTACATACCTTATTCTACTACTCCGGAACCGGAGATTCGATCCGAATAAATGTCTTCAGCGAGCTATGCGACTATAAGATCTTTCATTTGAATCTAAGTTCGAGAGAATCGGTTCTGCCAGCATCGAGGATTTTGTGATCTCGGCGAACTGAAACGGATGGTATATAAAAGTTCGGCTCTCCGAGCCGCGGTGCAAAATTAGTTTTCACTGTAATTGTATATAAAAAAGGCAAAAAATTTAAATGCAACTAGAAGTGTGACGATACCTCTCTCGGATTATTCTCATTTTCATATATATTACCATGGTAGTCTTCAAAAAACTTTTTATTAAATTTAAATTAAAAATTTATAAAAACACGTATGTAGTCTAACCTATACACTGAAACAGTTTTGAGCCAAATTTATTCCACCTGAAAATCCCGGCATTCCACCCTGAAAATTTCAACTGAAAGTAGGATCTTTATGAAATCTTGAAGCAGTTTATGAAACCCCTGAGACCTTTTATTTGAACATAAGATTGTGAAAATAGGTTCTACTAACACTGAGAAAATGAAATAAGTTCCGTTTTGGTAATTTTCGGCCACTATTTCCGGTACTTCCGGAATCGGGAACTGAAATTCGTTATACTCGAAATCTAATCTTTTCGCCATTAACGTGCACAATGTAAAAGATATATGACTAGTTTGTAGGGTTTTATTTGTTTTTACATCGTCTTGTATGTAATTGAATTTTTGTTACTTATCACCATGTAATTCCGGAACTGGAAGTCGTACCCAATAATATTCAATTACTTTCTTTGCGGTTGTGTGACCTTCAATTTTTTTATTTATTTTTTTTTCAGTGCAGGGTTTACAGCAGGTTATTCACAAAACTGACATGTAATCAGTTCTTTCTCGAGATATTATCAGAGGTACCTCTCGCCCTGACCAAAAATCACATAAGATGGAATCACCTTATGTAGTCGCATACGTAGCTCTAGCTCGCCTTTTAGGATACCTTGGAAAATTCCACCACACTTCCCTTTCGATTGAATGAATTTCTCAATACTGTGACATAGTTTCTCGAATGTACACTCGTACTTCTATGGTACCGTCTATCATGTAGACAGAAACTTTGTGATTAACGTTATCATACTCGATACTGTGTTCACTGGAGCGAATGCAGTTGTATGTTGTTCGCGTATAAATATGATATACACTGAGTTATAAGTCTTGTTGAATTGTATTTCGTGTACTTAATTTTCGTCTAGATGAATTCTTTCTTTTACCAAGATTTCAATTTCGTTTACTGTTGGTCTAATTTTGCAGCATTTGAATGCAATACAGATTGAATTTGGTCACGAAAGCCAAGTTTCAGATTTTTGTAGATTCCTATTATACTATTATTCTTCACTACATTGGATTATCTTAGTTACAGTCGTCTTGCGATTTTCGATTGTGCAGAATGAGATGTAAACACGAACGCCCTTTGATTAATTTTTTTGTTTTGTGATCTTTGAGAAAATTTATTGAATAGATTTGTAATTTTTCCACCCATCACTCTTCAATTCCGGAACCGGAAGTCGGATCTGGACAAAATTCATTAGCGTACTATGGGAAGGTAAGTCTGCAAACATCGGTTCAGCTATCTCCGAAAAATTCAAGTGCTTATTCCTTGCACATATACACACAGGCATTTTGCAACATCGACACTCATAGGTTTTTGTCGGTTTTTACAGTGATTTCATTGGTATGCTTTTTATATTAGAGAGACAAATTCAAAAAGAAAATAGAGGATGCTTTGAATGATAGCATGAAGCAAAAATGTCGAAAATTACTCCAAGAAACCACCAGTGTATACCTATGTATGTAAAATGAACTTGAAACATGCTTTGAACTGCCTTACAAAAATTATTTTTTGAGCGGTTAGTGGAATAAACTAAATAAAATTAATTTCAATTGAGTTTTACTATTTTGTCACTAATGTAACGAAATGGTAACCTACAGTCACGTTCCCAAAGGGGGGACTCGAGTGGCCCTTGCCCCTCCCGAAAACAGAAACGGGACCGAAAAAAAAAGTTTGAGAAATTTTATGGGGCTGTTGATTCTTTAGATTACACCGTGCGATAGAGGTTTTAAGAGTTTAGTGATGGTCAAAACTTCACTACCGATAAAGCACGCAGCGGCAGGCCCTACGAAGCGGTTACACAGAACAGAGGCAGCATCATATAAAATGGAGGGGTAAAAACAATGACAATAATAATAGTACGTAAAATTGTTCTGAACAACCGGAAAGAAAAAGTGCGCGAGTATGCCTTTGTTAAGCAAGATTCTGCAGAGAGATGAATGCAAGCGCACTTCGAGTACATGTTTGGCTGGATCCATTATTATACTCCAGAGAACAGAGTGTTTTGAAGTGGCACAAGTGCCTCGAAGGGCGGATCAATGGCTCGGAAAAATCATAATGTCGGTTTTCTGGGATCGGCATAGTATACTTCTGGAGGACTATCTCAAATCAAAGAAAATCCACACAGTTCGGAAAAATCTGGTGAGTTTACATCTTATAAGATGCATATAAATGGAGCGTCGCATTTCACACAAATTCATATTCAAGAACAAGTAAAATTGTGTGATTTGAAAATTACATGTCTTGAATTCGAATGAAATAAAACACATAAGATCGATAACAACAGAGCGACTTGATTCTAGAAAGATTAGATTACAAAGAACATCGGGTGATCGACTGAACCACAGAAGTACATATCTGCTTGTTGAATATTTGATACATATAATTCTATACAGCGGCACAGTAGCCGAGTGCAAATTATACTCGGAGTGTGTAAAATTCCGTGCGAGTGGGATATTGCGTCATTTGAAAAAGTAGTTTGCAGAATTATGTCACCTGTAAAATTCATAATTTTTTTCTGTACAGTATTAGTGTGCATTAATGAAGCGATTGAAGACCAAAATCACATGTTCCAAAACTCATTGTAAAGACACAACAAAGTCTAACTTTTCAATTTGAAGAAAAAGGTTCTTAGTATTTTCTACAATAATTAAAAAAAACTCAAATCCAATAATTATTCCTCGGATATCAGGTGTACAACTTTGCTTCCGCCGTTTTCCGATAGGTGGCTGAACCGGTTGAGGCTGGTCAGAATACATAGATGATAATGCCTTTAAAGTGAGTGTGTACAGTGCCTAATTAATTGTCATCGCCGTTGCAGTGACAGTTGTTCTTGTTTTCGTATTATTCACGCTCGAAAATGTCTGTTTATGTGCCCAATTCTCGCCACTTGCGGGAAGTTTCACTTTTCTGTTACAGTTCGAAAAAAAAAAATACAGCTGAAGCACATCGAATGCTCTCAGAAACTTACGGTGATGCTGCTTTGAGTAAAAGAACGTGTCGGGAGTGGTTTCAACGTTTAAAAAATGGTGATTTGATGTCGAAGACAAATATAGTGCCCCACCTGGGAGAAAGTTGTCGCTAGCGACGAACAATACTTTGAATAATACATCTGTAAGCACTTTTTCGCAATAAAGCTTTTAATTTTGGGAAAAAAAAAAACGGCGGAAGCAAAGTTGTACTCCTGATATATAGTTTCTATCGCTTATAGCTTAGAAGATCTAGGCGATACAATTTAATGCATAAAAAAACATAATTTACATGGCTTCATGGCTTCTTGCCTTTTTTTTAAATAACTATTTATTGGAATATGAGTTAAAATTAAATTATTAAGATTTAAATTGGGTGTTCAGCCACAAGTGGTGACTTTTCAGCCCTATTATATATATGATTTGGTTATTACCATGAGGACATTATTTGCTTCCGCAATTCTGAGATTTTTTGTGTAGGGAAAATTCTAAACCTACTTGTATTGTGTAATGGGGAAAAGAAACTTATATACTAACTTACTAACTAATACAGAGAGCGAATCGATTCAATTGAAGATTGCATCGATTTTTGTCGGAATTTGCTTATAATATTATGTGACATTACATCTAATGGTTCTATATTTGTGAGTCTGTGTAACTCATTTGTACTAAACCAGGGAGGACGCTTCAAAATCATTTTCAGAATTTTATTCTGAATCCTTTGAAGCGTTTTCTTCCTGGTGGAACAACAACTTGACCAAATTGGTACTGCATAAAGCATGGCTGGTCTGAAAATTTGTTTATAAATTAACAATTTGTTTTTTAGACAGAGCTTAGAATTTCTGTTTATAAGAGGATATAAACATTTAATATATTTATTACACTTTGCCTGGATTCCTTCAATGTGATCCTTGAACGTGAGTTTTTTGTCATACGTCAAACCTAAGTATTTAGCTTGATCAGACCATGTCAATTACAAGCCATTCAATTTGAGAATGTGATTATTGTTTGGTTTAAGAAAAGAAGCTCTTGGCTTATGAGGAAAGATAATTAATTGCGTTTTTGCTGCATTTAGTTTAATTTTCCATTTTGACAGATAATCACTGAACATATACAAACTTCTTTGTAGGCGACTGCAGATCACTCTTAGATTTCTACCTGTGGCTAACAGACTTGTGTCGTCACAGAATAGCGATTTCTGACAACCAACGGTCAAGATCAGAAGATCAGATCAGAAGTGAAAATATTATTTAAGATTGGAGCTACGCTCGAACCCTGCGGAACACCGGCTCGTACGGGTTGCAATTCAGATTTACAATTCTGATAGCTAACCTGAAGAGTACGATCAGTTAAATAATTTTGAATCATTTTGGTCAAATAAATAGGAAACTGGAAATCAGACATTTTTGCTATTAAACCTTTGTGCCAAACACTGTCGAATGCTTTTTCTATGTCTAGAAGAGCAACTCCAGTGGATAACCCAGAAGATTTGTTTGCTTTTATCATGTTCCTTACTCTGACAGGTTGATGAGTAGTTGAATGTTCATGACGAAATCTAAAGTGCTCTGGTAGAAAAATTGAATTCTCATTTATATGAGACATCATTCTCAATAAGATAATTTTTTCAAAAAGTTTACTGATAGAAGAAATTAAGCTAATTGGTCGATAACTTGATGTTTCTGCTGGATTTTTATCAGGTTTCAGGATAGGAATTACTTTAGCGTTTTTCCATCTTTTTGGGAAGTAAGCTAATGAAAAACACTTGTTGAAAATTTTAACCAGGAGTCTCAAGGCAACATCGGGAAGATTTTTAATAAGAATATTAATAATTCCATCATTACCAGGAGCCTTCATGTTTTTGAGTTTCCCAATAATTGATTTAATTTCATCAAAATTCGTCTCAATAATGTCATTCGTCTCAATAATGTCATTTGGTTGAAATATGCTCATATTTCAGTGAGATTTCATTTTCAATAGGACTCACAACGTTCAAATTAAAATTGTGTACACTCTCGAACTGCTGAGCAAGTTTTTGAGCTTTTTCGCCATTTGTAAGAAGTATTTGATTTCCTTCCTTGAGAGCAGGAATTGGTTTCTGAGGTTTCTTAAGAACCTTAGAAAGTTTCCAGAAAGGTTTAGAATATGATTTAATTTGTTCAACTTCTTTCGCGAAATTTTCATTTTGCAAAAGAGTTATTTTATGTTTAATTTCTTTTTGTAAATCCTTAACTATGTTTTTCATAGCAGGTTCACGAGAACGTTGATATTGTCGTCGACGAACATTCTTCAACCGAATGAGCAGTTGAAGATTGTCATCGATGATAGGAGAATTTAATTTAGTTTGAGCTTTGGGAACTGAAAGATTTCTAGCTTCGATAATGTAATGATTCAAATTATCAATTGCTGTCTCGATGTCCGCAGAACTTTCTAAAATAGTTTCATGATCCACATGATTTTCAATGTGAGATCTGTAATCCAACCAATTAGCTCTATGATAGTTTAATATAGAACTAACTGGATTAATTATAGCTTCAATGGAAAGTCTGAATGTTACAGGAAGATGATCTGAGTCAAAGTCAGTATGTGTAATAGGTTCACTACAAATGTGACTTTGATCCGTTAGAACCAGATCAATTGTAGACGGGTTTTTCACGGAAGAGAAACAAGTAGCATTACTGGGATGAAGAACTGTGAAGTAACCAGCTGAGAGTTGATTATGAAGTATTTTACCATTGCTGTTATTTTGCCTACAATTCCACTGGACATGCTTAGCATTTAAGTCCCCTATTACAAAAAAATTCGGTCGATATCTTGTGAGTTTTTGCAAATCGCCTTTAAAGAAATTTAATTGTTCGCCGGTGCATTGGAATGGCAAATATATCCAGCGATGAAATAAATTCCATGAATGGTTTCAACTTCGATTCCCAAGCTTTCAATAACTTTAGTATTGAAAGAAGGTAAAATTCGATGTTTAATTTGCCGTTGGACAAAAATGGCAACTTCACCACCCATTCCAGTAAACCTGTCAAATCGATGAACCACATAATGTGGATTACTTTTCAATTTGACATTTGGGTTAAGAAAAAGTTCTGTCACAATGGCAATATGAATTTTGCGAACTTTGAGAAAATTATAAAATTCATTTTCACTCGATTTCAAAGATCGAGCATTCCAATTTAAAATATTCAAATAATTATTTAACATCACTGTTAAATTTTAAATTCATTATAATATTATTTGCAAATTTCCATCCGATTTGATATGCTTCAAAAAGTGATGAAGTCGAATTCATTTGGATGATCATTTGAAAAAGTTGATCTTGTAGGTAGATCATTTTATTTTCAGTTATATCGCCTAAATCGACTTCATTTAAAGAAGCGAATGGCATTGAAGGAATATTTGTAGGTAGACTGCCATTAAAAGAAGATGATTTGGCCGGTCTACCTATTAATAAATTGTTTTCGTTAGATGATGAACTGCAAGGCGGTCCTGTGTTTTGATTATTTACATTAGAAGAAATAGGTGATAGATTTCTACCTAATATACCAGCATAACTGACATTAGAAGAAGATGATGGCGAGGTCGATCTACCTGTCAATAAATTGTTTTCGTTAGAAGACGAATTCGCAGGCCTGTTTTTTGTTTTCAATTCGAAGAAATAGGTGCCTTAGAAGAATTAGGCGTAGCATTTGTAACGGTTTTTTGATTTTCAGGTATGTTCTGTAAATTTAAGGTCGTTGATTTGGCTTGTTGTCTAATCGAACGAGCGTTTAAAAATTTTTCCCTGACAGGACATTTCAAATAATTGGATTTGAACATGAAAATTTATCAGTGGTTTCATTCATTGGACAAACGTCTTTCGAATGTGATTTACCACAATTCAAACACCGTATTTATTTATTTATTTATTTCGTCAAGCAAATGTAGACTACATATAAATTGTTTACAATGTTCACTTACATACTACGCATTATTTCTACGACAAAGCTGAGATTTGATTTGATTTTTTGACATAGTAAGGTCAAGATGTTCGCAGTATTGATTGTAATGGCGCATTATTCGATTGACTGGACTGTATTTTGCATAATTTGTTCTAGTGTTTCTTTCTAAAAATAATTTCCTGGTTCGTAATTGACGGCTAGGTGTATAAAAATTTAGTTGCGATAATAAAGAAGGTGATTGAATGCGTTGAGAAATAATGTCGCTGATAAAAAAATAAAGCATTGCAAGGTCGCGGCGTTCTTTAAGTGTTTGTATATTGATGAGCATGCAGCGTGCTTCATATGATGGTAGAGGAAATGCTGTCCAGTTTAATTTGCGAAGTGCATATAAAAGAAATTGTTTTTGAATAGATTCGATGCGTTCTTCGTGAATAATATTATATGGATTCCATACTAGGCTGCAATATTCCAAAATAGGTCTGACATATGTAGTGTATAATAATTTTATTGTGTATGGGTCCTGAAAGTTATGACTGAAGCGTTTAATAAAGCCCAGCATGCTATTTGCTTTATTGATTATGGTATTGTAGTGTTCCACAAAAGTGAGCTTGGAGTCTAAGATTACGCCTAAATCTCTTACAATTTTACATTTTTCTACAAGTTGATTTCCTAGATGTATGTTTGTGGGTATAGTTTCATTTTTCCTACTGAAAGTTATTGAGTTACATTTTTTTACATTAAGTTGGAGTAGACTTTTGCAGCACCAAATGTTGAATAGATTGATTTCGTTCTGGAATATCACAGCGTCGTTGATATTTTTTATTTCCATGAAGAGTTCCATGTCGTCTGCATATATAAGCACTTTCAGATTTTTGAGTATGAAGGAAATGTCGTTTATATGTAAAATGAAAAGGAGAGGCCCTAAGTGAGAACCCTGAGGTACGCCAGATGTTACATTAATTGGTTCAGACAGAATGTTTTGGAAGCGGACTACCTGTACACGATTCGTTAAGTATGATTTGAGCCATTCAAGAAGAGTATGTTTTATGCCATATTTTTGTAGTTTGTGTAGAAGTAAAGGTATGTCAATACGGTCGAAGGCTTTGCTAAAGTCAGTGTAAAGAGTTTCTACGTAGTTGCCGGCGTCCATTGCATTCAGAGTGAATGTCATAAATTCTAAAAGATTTGTTGTAGTTGAGCGGCCTTTAAAAAAGCCATGTTGTTTGTTTGTTATTACATTTTTAAGTTGGTGAAAAAGTTTTTCGTTTACAATTTTTTCAAATAATTTAGGAATGCATGAGATAATGGCTATTCCACGGTAGTTCCGAATGTTAGATTTTGCACCAGATTTAAATATTGGTACAAGAAAGGAAGATTTCCATGCTTTAGGAAAAGTACATTTATTAAGTGATAAGTTAAAAAGTAGTTGTAGTGGTAGTGTAAGTTCTTCAGCAAGTTTTTTTAAAAATATTGGTGGTATACTGTCAGGTCCAGGACCTTTTGAGGCGTCTAAGTTTTTCAGTGCTGTCGAAATGTCATGTTCTGATAGATAGTTTACAGAGATGGAGCTAGAAAATGCAGGTATGAAAGAGAAGTATTTACGGTCACGGTCAGTTTCTGAATAAGATGTATATACTTCTTGGAAAAAATTTGCAAATTGATTGCAGATTTCTGTACTATTTTTCCCTACATGTTCGTCGAGGTGCATTTGAGATGGAAAATTGTTGCTTTTTAGTTTAGTTTTTGTGTAATTAAAAAAGTTCTTAGGGCAAGTCTTTATTTCGTTTTCAATTTTGCGGTTGTATTCTTCGTGTGCTGTGTTAATGGCTATTTTGAGTTGATTGCATAGATTTAAGTAATTTTGAAGATGAGCGTCACTTTTTTCTTGTTTGTAAGTTTTGTGTGCTTTTTGTTTCCTATTTTTCAAATGTTTTAGTTGTGAATTGAACCATACAGGTAATTTGCTGTTATGATTTTTTCTTCTTCTTTTCATGGGCAAAGTTTCGGATAATATTTTGTTTATAATGTGATAGAATTTGTTTACTTCGACGTCGACATTTCCTTCTGTACTCAGTATGTTCCGCCAATTTATTATACTTAGTCTACACTTGACTTCTTCAAAGTCAATTTTATTGTATTCCGGCACTTCCTCATATTCCAAGTCGTAGGGAAGGGATGCATTGTGTGTAAATAATGAATATTCAATTGCGGTGTGAAATGCTTCATTTTTCCATAATGGCAGGTTTGATGCATTCACACAAAAGTCTTCTGTGCAATTTGTGAAAAGAAGGTCTAAATATGCATTTTGTAGATTTTTTACGGAGTTTACTTGATGTAGGCCAAAATTAGAAATTTTGTCGAAAAAGTAGTGCAATGTTTCGTTTTCTCCAACGACTGGGAGTAAGATTGATTCATTTTCAATGTCAGAAATGAAGTCCGCATTACGTTGATTGAAGTCGCCAAAAATATGTAGCTTTACTTCGGGTTCCATATTCGAAATAATTGTGTCTAAAGATTGAAAGAATAATTCAAAAGAGAATTTGTTCGCATTTTCGGGTGGGAAGTAGACAGAGCAGTAAATATGTTCTTCTCCCAATATTGAGACTTTGGCCCATACATGCTCAAATTCTTTATATTTAGGAGTAATAATTTCTTCAGAAGTAAAGCAAGAGTTTATGGCTATGAGGACTCCACCTCCAGATTTTTTCTGACAGAGAGATAAATTTCGGTCGTGCCGGAATACGTTAAAATTATTTCCAAATACTTCTTCACTTCTAACACTTTCATCCCAGCTGCTTTCAGTTCCAAGGATTACGTCGAAAGAGGAGGTTATTAAATTTTGATGAATTTCTTTCATTTTGGCCGGGCTTTTCATGCGGTTGAAATTTTGGCAATAGACCAAAATTTCAGTCACATTTTGTCTATGAAGCGAAAAAGTTTTTGAGAATTCTGAAATACTTACATTACTAATTCTTGTTTCTATTCCTTCGTCAGAGGGCGTCGTTATTTCCGAAAATTCGGCCTTGTAAAATTGTGTTCGGCTTCCCGGATTAGTTGGAGTCGGCGGATGTGTTCACTTGTCAAAAATTTCCCATAAGAGTCCAGGTCGGCCTGCGCTTCCTTAGGTTTCATTCCATATTCCTGATGCACTTCGATGAAGATTCGTAGAAGGTGGTCAGGTGTTGTTGGAAGGCCTTCTGATGCTAATAGCATTTTTATACTAGTTGGTGTCATACCCTCGATGCATACTGTAGATTGTTGATTTTTCATGTATGACAAATACAGACGGACGACGTGCATTATTTTCGGGTCACGAAGTCTTGCTTTCAAGAAGCGTTCGTCGCCATTTGCAGATTGTGAAGTAAGACGTAAGACCGGACCGGAGTAGTGTTGTTTTGAATACTTCTTGTTCCTTTGTAAGGGTTGATGGTTTCACCTTTTTGAAAATTTATGAATTTTGAGGCAATATCTGCACCTGGATTCCCGGAGAATTGAACCCGTGCAGCTGCTAGTAGGTCTTTGTCCAAGGGTAAGGTATATTGTAATGACATATTATTGTTATTGTTGTGGCAGGTATTGTTACTATTAGTGTTCAAGTTGCTGTTGTAGTGCACATTATTGTCGTTGTTATTGTTGTTGTTGCTGCTGCTGTTGTTGTTGCTGTTGTTGTTGTTGTTGTTGTTGTTGTTGTTGCTGTCGTGTTTGCTGTTGCTGGTGTAGTTGTTGTTTTTACTGCGTATACTGTAATTTGTATTATTTTGTTGTTTCCGCTTCCGATGTTTTCGTCTGAGGTTTGCTTTTTCAGCTTGTTTTTCCTGCAGCCGTCGAGTGCGCTGTTTCTTGTCATACTCACTCCAGTCTCGTTTCCAGATTTTTTTACTTCCAATGAAGCGCCAGCCACTGTCGCATGTTTGAATTTCCTTCTCTTTGAGTTCTTCAGCTAGAGACTTAGGTGTGGTATTTTGGTCTTTGGTTCCGATACTGGAGATTGAAGTCGATATTGCTTTGACTTCATCTCTCAATTCTTCCAGAATAGTGTTAGGTATTATTGCAGGGACTTCTGATTTGGTAGGTAGTAGGAATTTTTCTTCGAGGCGAAGAAGCCGTTCGCTCATTTCCTTGATGTGCTGGTCATTGACTTTACTAAAATCGCTAACGTTTTTTATGGCACTGTGTAACGAGGCCTCGAATGACTGCATGCGCTGACCTACTTTACTGCAAATGTTGTGGTCGTTTCTGCTGATACTGGACAATGACTGCTTCACGTCGATGAGCAAGCGCTCGACACTGTCGAATATTTCCAGGTAATGGGTTTTCATGTCTGCAGTGGTCCGGTGATACGTTTCCGTTTGATTTTTTGTGTGCTTTAGAAGTTGCTCCTGTAGATGAAGTAGTTTTAGAGTTTCAGCTCCTGTCCTTATTAAATGTTGACAGTCGGCACACACTGGTACCATAAATGCCAGAATAAAATTTTCTTGATGCCGCTGCACGCCGATGCAGGCTGAATGGTACGATTTTTCACAGAATTCGCATTTCCAAAGGAAGCGATCGTCAATATTAACACACGATTTTACACCGCACTTCATTATTCTAGATAAAATTTGTCCGAAAGGCTATGAAAAAAGCCAAATAAATATAAATTACTTGCGTCAAAAAATAAATAAATATAAATTACTTGCGGAGCGCTCGAAAAAGCGAACCGCGCCCGATGACTGTTCGAGGCGAAAAAAAATCCATATCCATATGACAATTTTTGGTTCCATGACCGAAGCCTTGGCAACGACGACATTGCGTTAAGTTTGCAATACGATTATGCCGTTTATAATGTTCCCAATGAATTTTAATGTGGGAAATGAAACGTACTTTTTCTAAAGTTTTCAAATTGTTTACGTCACTTCGATTGAAGTGTATTAGGTAAAGTTCATGGGAAATTCCAGAGCGTGGTTTAGAAGTACCATTCGCTCTTTTTTTCATAAGTATTACTTGGGAAGGGGCAAAACCAAGCAATTCTTTCAGTTCATTTTTAATTTCATCAATACTTTGATCATTTGATAAGCCTTTCAAGACAGTCTTGAAGGGTCTGTCTGATTTTATATCATATGAATAAAATTTATGAAGTTTATCGGACAAATATCGAATAAGACGTTCGTAATCTTCCAATCCATCAACCAAGACTCGACATTCTCCTCTTCGTCCGATTTGAAATGAGACTTTTACTTCCGGGAGATAAGTAGAAAGCTGAGTACGGAATGCTTTGAAGTCGGGAATCATCACCGTCACTGGTGGCATAGATTGTTGTTTCTTCCCAGAACGACAAGCGTCCATTTTGGGAATTTTTGAAGAATTTTCTTCTATGTCGCTACAATCGGATTCAGGAAGAATCTCGTAAATATTGTTAGACGGCATAGGATCAACGGAAGGGAAATCCGTCCGTTGTCTTTTATTTTTACATTCAGATTATATAAGATCGTGAATGTTATTGGAAAAATGTTGAATAACGGATTGTGATTTATTCCGTATTGAATTATTTTTAGCCTTAGGCTTGTTGCCTTTCCGATTGGACGCAGGCATTTTTGAAATGAATGGAATTTTGAATAATAGTTCTTTGAATAGCTAGCCTTTAAAAAGGCTGATTAATTTCTTAGTCATTCTAATATCACTCTTTGTATCACTTAGTCACTCTAATATCACTCTTTTTATCACTTAGTCACTCTAATATCACTCTTTGTATAGCCTTGAGAAAAGCTGACTAATTGTTAGTCTTTAAAAAGACTGTTAGTGATTCAGGTAGCCTTGAAAAAGACTGAAGCCTTGAATCAATGAAACTCTAGGTAGCTAGAAAAAATTTCCAGGAGCCAAGAGCTATATGCGTGCGGTGCGAACGACTGTTCAACACCGACTGATGGCTTCTTGCCTCTTTACAGTAAGGTGTGGAACATGGTTTGTCACTTTAAAAGATCACTCATTCCAAGCCCGTACCCAGGATTTCGTTTCGGGAGGGGAAAAAATAATTTTACTGAAGATTGTTGATGTATCTAATTCTAGGAGTGCCCTTTACGGGTGTTTTTAACAGACACTTTAAAACTTTTCCACTGGAACTATTATTGTATTACATTTCTTTAAGTTTACTGTTTTGTTATTTCTGTAACATATGTCTGAGACTTTCTAATTAATTATATATCTTTTTTTGATTTCGGGAGGGGCCAGGGACCCATGCTCCCTTCCCCCCCCCCTCCTCTGGGTACGTGACTTACTCATTCTAAGCTGAATAACTAGCGTTTATACATTAAACAATTCAGATCACCCATTATAACATAATAATAGAAAGCAAAATCATATTTCCACGACTAGCAACAGTGGTGTTAGTTTTTTTCTCAAATGTAGGATTGTTTTACGGTCTTCCAATGTTTTCCTCCTGGATAAATTTTCTACCAAAATCACACATGCACTAATTTTTAGAGTTTATAGGTTGACCTTCAGCCGATTTTTTGGTAGAATTTTGATAGTTCCATAGTTTCTCAGATCGAGCTAAAATTTTGCATGGTGCCTATGGGATCCAAAAGGAACAAGAGAAGTTTAGTGGAGCTGAAATCAACATTTTGTCCCACCCTTATGACCTTCTACTAATATGCTCTATAAATTTAGAAGATGTTTTCCATTCTCCACGAATCGGCTGTACCAATCCATTCAGTGAATTGTCGTCATTTAAAGTAAGAATGTAGATGATCTCAAAATATATGTCAACTTCACAAGTCTTGTAGATTGTTGTACTATTTAAATATTAATAAAGGTCTTACACATGTATGACAGAAAGGACATGATAATAAACGTTAAGAAATGTAATACAATAATCTTTTCTCGGGCAGAGTTACAAATTTTATTTAAATACTCCATAATGACAACTTCAGTGGAAAAGTTTAAGTGTCTGTTAAAAACGTCGGTGAAAGGCTCACCGAGATTAAGATACATAAGCAATCTTCAGTAAGATTATTTTTTTATCTGAGTGCCTCTCCCGAGACGAATTTTTTGGTTACGGGCCCGATAGCAGACACAGATTCTAGTACTGCGGTGTGATATTTACAACCTTCATCAGTGTATAGTCTTAGTCAACAGACTTAGAACTGATACCCCGATAAAGGTTGTAAATAGTACACCAAAATGCTAGTATATGTGTATCTCGTGACATTTGTGGTAAATTGGTAAAGATTATATAGAGAAATTAAATGGATTCAAATTTATTTCAAAGCAATTGCCCTATAAATTTTGTTGTTTCCAATTAATATTTCTGTACAAAATGTTCAAAACGACGAATGTAACTATTAGAGATTCTCTTGTTTACTTTCTCTTTCGATTATTGCGAAATATTCTTGCATTTTTCGGTAATTTCTTTAGTGCAGATTAAAAGATGATAGTTTTGGTTATTATTATCGTTAAATAATTGGAGAGAAGAATTTCTAAGGATACCGTAATAATCGAAAGAGAAAGTAAACAAAGAGAACCTCTCATTGTTTCATTCGTCGTTTTGAACATTTCATACAGATTTTATATTTTGTGGTATATTATTCAACGTACAGATTTTAATCGACACGGAAATTCGGAATTTATCCGCCGATTACAAAAGAATGCAAATCAACCTAATATAAACTTGGGTCGTGGATCATCAATTAAACGCTTTCCGGAGAATGAACACTAGTTCGATGGAATCTCTATTTAGTACTTAAAATATTGCGTTAAGCTACATGTATCGACCAGTTGCAATGCAATCTAAACAAGTATCAGATGATTGTTGTTTCATGCCGCAAGCTTTCCAGCGAAACAATAAACAAATATTTTTTTCAATTAGTCAAACAACTGAGCTCGTCTGCGTGTTTTTCTTTACCCACTACCACATTGGGCACCGTGGCGTTCATCGCCTCCATTCTTCCCCCTTCTTAGCAGGCAGACAGCATTCGCCGTGGGCCAGCAGGACAGCATAATATCGGTGTGTTCCAGCCGTCGTGGCCAGAAAGCTACGTTGGTCTGTACGGAACGGGAAGGATCGACCGAGTTAGAAGAATACAAACTGCTCCTCGAGCACAATCTTGATGGACCGGTCGCCGGGCCAACAAGGAAAAGAGCAAGTAAATCACAAACACTGCCTTCCCGTTAAGAGTGCGAGCTAGTCTGTAGAACGCCGAAGATGATGGAAAACGCATTGCAGACGAGAGCCAACCCTTCGGGTCTGGAGAAAAAGAAGTAGTTTTTCCAGAGGCGGATCAAAAACAGTACATACTGCTTGAGACGATATACGTGATGGTTTTTTTTGGATTCAATTTCCTCAACCTAATGGTCGAAAATAGTCATCAACTAGTGGGTTAATTTTTCGTATACATTGATGGAAGTTTAAAAAGTTTTCCTTTTAGTACAGCTGAAAAAAATTGAGCAACAAATTACTGTGCGTTTGGGGATTTCTCAGTATCGTTATCAAATACTGGCACCAGTCTTTACGCTAAATTACCAAACGAATCCATCCTCCTGTGAGGCGTATTGGTAGTTAGATTTCCACTCAAGTTCACCTCAATAGAACGATCTCCTCTAGGATCTGCCCTCGCACGAGTACACGATACTGTTGACAAATTTCCCCACTTGTGGTAACATTGCGTACCTGCCTAATTTCCGAATCTTCGCCAGGAGCAATTGCTTTTCGAAATGGTTCCACTAGGTTTGCCAGCTGCTCTTAATCGGTTCCCGCTTTACTCTGGTCCTTGCGTTCATGTATATCCAACAACGTATTGCGTCTGGGACCGATTGGCCGCTTGACCGTTGTAAACCGGGAATTCGGGCTAGCGGGACAGCACCGCGACGGTCAACAAATGTCCTGTTTCGGGCTATAATCGATTTGTCGCACACGGCAGCTGCTGCCACCGGCCACGTGGGCACTCGTGAATAGTGAAGCAGGGTCAGCAATTATCAAGCATCGTTCGGAACGCTACTCCCCTGCTCTCCGTTGGCAACAGCAGAGTGCATAAATTTTGCAGCACGCCGGTAATGCAGTTGTGTGATTTGGAATGGCGATGATTTATCAAGCTGATAAGATTGCGCAGGAATGCTTTCCGAGCATTTGGAAATCGATGGGGAAGAATGACTAATTGAATGAATTTGACCGGTTGCTTTCTACCTCTCACGAGAGCTTTTAGTTCGTTAGTAGATGGTAGTGATCTGGAATCGACCGGAAATACAGAAAGTTCTGACTTGGTAGCGAATGATTGTTTTAGTACAAAATGTTTATGCTGTGTCCTCTATATTTGTCATTCAATATGGTACTGGTAAATGAATAAGAAAATCGATCAGGTACGAATTCTACAGACATTAGCCTAGAAGTTTCGAATTAAAGTAATTTAAAATAAAACGGTGGCCTACAATGTCAATATCTGTTAGTTATGCAATTTACAGGCGACGCAATTTGTATGAATCTTTCGAGTTTAATCAAACTCATTAGCTTATAATCTGGGACCGGAAATCAGATCCATGTCAAAATGAGTAAGATTCAGTTGGAACATGAACGGTGTATAAATCGATATTAGTTCTAATTCTAAGCCTTTGACTGCTTAGGGTGTAATGTAGTGGAATGCGCGAATCGCGTTTTTGATCAATTATTCAAAAAATATACCGATTTTCGAAAAAACAAAAAGTTTTCGAAATCTAATTTATCACAACTAAGTATTCTTAGTCCATGCTTGCTACTAAACGCAGGTACATGGTTAGTAAGTTAGTCAATACATATACTTATAACCTCATGTAAGTAATTTATAATTACTCATCATTCATAGCTCTAGTGTAGAGGAATCACTAACAATAACGATTGAATTAGCATATATTCAAAGTGTGAAGGATTCAAAAATCCATTACGTCCAGTCTTTTTTACAAGCCAATAAAACGAGAGGTAAGCCCACTGCGCTCAATCACTGAGAAAAGGTTCTGGTTTCTATGTGTCGGTTTTTCTTGTTATGTTTTGTGCGATGGTTCGTTCAACTGAAGCGGATAAAGTAAAGTCTACGTATTACATTCCCTGTAAGGTATGGAATTTGACCTTTCGTTTCAACAACTTTGCCGCCGATTCATAGTGTACAGAACCATTGCCAGGCCTGTGCTACGATCCTACTGACACTAAGAATACAGTTTACATAACAATAACAGTCAGTTTGGGACTCGAACATACGACAACTGGTTTGTGAAGACCAGTGCCCTATGCATTGAACCGACAACCTGTGTTGTTCTTGTGCAAACGCGTTACCATTTTGCAACCCAAAGCAGTGTGATAGACACGGCTCTAGCACACGACTGGGTTTGGTTAGCTTACATCGAACATGGTCTAAATCCTTGGCCGTCTCACGACCGGTATCCCATATCAAAATATCCGTATCTTTTTCCAAAAATATTTTTTTCTGTGAGTTTTGCATTCATTTGGCTTCTATTATATATGTTTCCACTCAGTCATTACAAAAACTGAGCTTAGTTTACGTCAAACCAACTAAAAATTAATAAATCGCGAAGGATTTTCGATAACATTTCTAGATTTGTGTCTCGAGTGCGTGTATACCAGAATAACCTGCATGCAACGGTATTGGAGTCGTTCCAACTGGATAGTATGATTATTTGGAGTCGAATGGAGCAAATTAACCTAGATACAATTTTATTATTTGTTGACTTTTCGTTATCAGATATCTAAAGTGTCCTACTCATGTCATGAAAGTCATGACTTAAGTGATTTTTTTTTATTCAATAGTATAATATATATTTTTTGGCACACTGCTTAAGCTCTAAGATGCCAAGGGTATTTCCTAATCTTAATTAACGACTAACTTAAAACTAGAATAGTATCATTAGATTATGTCGTCTAGAATTTTTGGAAAAAGCTTTTAGCTGGCGTTCGGCAGTGGTCGGTGAATTGAATATTGCATGACTTCCAGTTGGTGCTATCTATGGCCGCTTCCTTTCAGTTCGTGTGGGTTCGCGGGAAACACCCCCAGGCTACGAAGGCCCGGCGGGTGGCCCGCATGCTGGTCATCGACTGGAGCGTAGGACCGTAGGCGGTGATGGTGATGTTACGAAGAGATGAAAAAATAAAAAAAGTAAATATTGCAGAAACCGAGGTAAATAGGGGGTATGGAAACAAAATGTCTGAAAACTACAGAGATCTAATTAGATGCCATCGAGATGGTGAAGAGACGGGGGAAGGGGGAACGAAAAGTTAGTGACAAAAAAAGATCTTGTTAGTTCCAATGAAGATGGTAGACAGGGACGGTGATCGAGAGAATCGGGCGGATGTTAGTGTCGAACCTGTAGGTGGAGATTATACTTTCTGAGCGAGGTATAACAGATTACACTTGGATATTAATGTGTTTGAGGTACTGGTATATAAGAAGCATATAAGAGATATCCCTACTAGCCAACACATCTCGGACCGGAACTTCAGGTGGTCTACCTCGGGCCCTTAGGGAGTCCTTTAATAAAGACCTGGCGTCACGATACTCCGTACACGTCCATACGACATGCTCGATGTCCTGATAACCGTCACCACAAGCGCAGAGACCGCTCTCCACGACTCCAATACGCCGGAGATGCGCGTTGAATGTGTAATGGTTTGACATGAGCCGAGACATCACACGAATGAAGTCACGACTCACGTTCATCCCCCTGAACCAAGGTTTCGTCGATACCCTAGGGATAATGGAATGCAGCCATCGTCCCAGTTCGCCATTGCTCCATGAAGTTTGCCAACTTTCGAGAGTTTTCTGACGAGAGATACTGAAAAATTCATTGAAGCAGATTGGTCTTTCGTAAATATCACCTTCTAATGCGCCCACCTTAGCCAATGAGTCTGCCTTTTCATTGCCCGGAATGGAACAATGCGAAGGGACCCAGACTAACGATATTAAATAAGACCGTTCAGATAAAGTTCGCAAGTGTTCCCGTATTTTCCCCAGGAAATATGGGGGATACTTTCCTGGCTTCAATGCGCGGAGAGCTTCTATTGAACTTAGACTGTCCGTGACAATGAAGTAATGGTCTTTGGGCAAGGTTTCAATGATCTCAAGGGTATACTGAATAGCAGCTAATTCTGCGACGTAGACTGCAGCCGGATCACTGAGTTTGTACGAAGCGGTGATGTTCTGATTGAAGATTCCGAAGCCTGTGGACCTGTTGATGTTTGATCCGTCAGTGTAAAACATCTTTTCACAGTTGACTGTTCTGAATTTATTATAAAAAATATTTGGGGCCACTTGAGGGCGTACGTGATCCGGAATTCCACGAATTTCTTCTCTCATGGATGTGTCGAAAAACACAGTAGAATCAGAAGTATCCAAGAAATGAGCACGGTTGAAAACAAACGAAGAAGGATTAATATTCTGAGCCATGTAATCAAAATACAAGGACATAAAACGGGTCTGAGAATTAAGCTCGATAAGCCTTTCGAAGTTTTCAATCACCATTGGATTCAAGATATCGCATCGGATTAGCAATCGATATGAGAGATCCCAGAATCGATTTTTCAACGGTAGGACGCCCGCGAGCACTTCGAGACTCATCGTATGAGTCGACTGCATGCAACCTAAGGCAATACGCAAACAACGATACTGAATTCTTTCCAGTTTAATGAAATGGGTGTTCGCGGCGGATCGGAAGCAGAAGCATCCATATTCCATTACGGACAATATCGTTGTTTGGTACAGCCTGATCAGATCTCCTGGGTGGGCACCCCACCAAGTTCCGGTTATTGTGCGAAGAAAATTGATTCTCTGCTGGCATTTTTGTTTCAGATACCTAATGTGACATCCCCAGGTGCCTTTGGAGTCGAACCAGACCCCGAGATATTTAAATGTGAAGACCTGAGCTATGGTTTCACCCCCTAGTTGAAGCTGTAATTGTGCTGGTTCTCGCTTTCTTGAAAATACGACCAGCTCAGTTTTCTACGTAGAGAACTCGATACCCATTTGAAGAGCCCACGTCGACAAGTTGTCGAGGGTATCTTGTAATAGTCCCTGGAGATCGGCAGCTTTGGTCCTATAATGGACACAACGCTGTCGTCGGCAAGTTGTCTTAGCGTGCAAGATGTGTTGATACATTCATCAATGTTGTTTACGTAAAAATTTTATAAAAGGGGGCTTAAGCATGAGCCCTGAGGAAGACCCATGTAACTGAATCGTATTGTCGACAAATCACCATGTGCAAAATACATGTGTTTCTCGGACAATAGATTATATAAAAAGGTGTTCAAAACCTGCGAAAGACCATGCTGGTGCAGCTTCTTAGAAAGGATATTCATAGAAACTGAATCAAAAGCCCCCTTGATGTCTAGAAATACTGATGCCATTTGTTCTTTACGAGCAAATGCCATTTGAATTTCGGTTGAGAGCAACGCAAGACAATCGTTCGTTTCTTTACCCCTGCGGAAGCCGAATTGTGTATCTGAAAGTAAACCATTAGTCTCGACCCAATTGTCTAGACGGAAGAGAATCATTTTTTCGAACAATTTCCGGATACAGGAAAGCATAGCAATCGGCCGATACGAATTGTGATCGGAAGCTGGTTTCCCAGGTTTTTGAATGGCGATAACTCTCACTTGTCTCCAGTCGTGTGGAACAATATTACCCTCGAGGAACTTGTTAAATAAATTCATCAAGCGCCTTTTGGCAGAGTCAGGAAGATTTTTCAACAAGTTGAATTTAATTCTGTCTAACCCCGGGGCTTTATTGTTACACGACAAGAGCGCAAGTGAGAACTCTACCATCGAAAACGGTGTTTCGTTTGTATTCGAAGTCGCGGCGCGGGATATCTTCTGTTCCGGAACAAAATCAGGACATACTTTTTAGCGAAATCGAATATCCAGCGGTTAGAATATTCCTCGCTTTCGTTCGTTGTGTTTTGGTTGCGCATTCGTCGGGCTGTGTTCCAAAGAGTGCTCATCGATGTTTCTTTTGATAATCCGTCAACAAACCGTCGCCAGTAACCTAGTTTTTTCGCTTTAACTAAGTTCTTCATTTGCTTATCTAGTGCTGCGTAATTTCTATAATTATCAGGTGTTCCATATTTTCTGAACTTTTTGAATGCTAAAGATCTTTCCGCGTTCAGTGATGAGCACTCTTTGTCCCACCACGGGTTGGGAGGACGAATGTTGGTATTCGCGCCGGGTACACGTTTCGTCTGAGCTTGAATCGCAGTGTCGAGAATCAAGCCAGCCATAAACGTATACTCTTCCTCCGGAGGAAGTTCTTGTGTTGTTTCTAGTTTCTCAAATATCGATATTGCGTAGCATTTCCAATCAATATTTCGTGTGAGGTCATACAAAACATTGATTGTTTCCGATGGTCTTAATCCGCTGGCGATTGAAATTACGATAGGCAGATGATCGCTACCGTGGGGATCAGGGATTACCTTCCACGTGCAATCCAACCGTAGCGATGTCGAGCAAAGGGATAAGTCCAGCGCACTTGGTCTTGCTGGTGGTGCGGGAATTCGTGTCATTTCTCCCGTATTCAAGATTGTCATATTGAAGTTGTCGCAAATATCATGGATCATAGCTGATCTGTTATCATCATGAAGACAACCCCATCCCGTACCGTGAGAGTTAAAATCTCCTAAAACTAACGTCGGTGCGGGAAGAAGTTGCATGATACTGCTGAGCCAGTGAACTGTGGCTCTAGGGGGAATATAGATGGAAGCAATACAAAGGTCCTTGCCTTTAATTGTGACATGACATGCGACAACTTCAATACCTGATATCGAGGGGAGGTTAATTCGAAAGAAGGAATAGCACTTTTTTATCCCCAAAAGTACTCCTCCGTAGGGATTATCTCGATCCAGGCGAATAATGTTAAAATCGTGGAAGTTTAGTGATACATCAGAAGTTAACCAAGTTTCGCACAATGCAAATGCGTCACATTTCAGATTATTTACTAAGTATTTAAAAGGATCTATTTTCGGGATGATACTTCTACAGTTCCACTGTAAAACAGTGATCGAATCCTTGACCTCATTCGAAAAATTAGCCATCGAAGGAAACGATTGCTGAGAGGAGGGGCCATTTTGCAGTCAGCTGCATCAAAAACATTTTAACTTTTGGCAGGAAAGTCATCAAAATACCTTTTAGGGGGTCAGAAATGTTGAAGACGGAAAATATAAAGTCCACAATGTCACTGAATTTTACAAGTCCAGCACTTGATGTGTTTTCTGGTTCCTTGGGGACTTTCGGGGTTTTGGGTGTCCCCGGAAGTGTTGGATATTCTTTCTCCGATTTCAAGTCTCCGGAACTAGGAGCTTTTGGCTTCTTCTTTTCGTTTTTTTACCAACACTTCCTTCTGCTGTTACTTTTGGAGGGCCTTCAAGAGATATCTTCGAACCCTTTCTAGGGAGTTTAGGAGATGATATATTTTTCCTCTTCCTAAAACTACGAGGGACAGTTGAAGATGTACCTTCTTGAGGATCGTCAGAGTCGCAATCGTCCGCAGACAAACAGGTGTAGGGGTTCTGTTCAGGTGGTGTGGCGATTTTCAGCATTTCTGCGAACGAGCGGTTTGATCGTTGCTTGAGAGATCGTTTCAAATGATCTCCACGCAATTTATACGCAGAACATTCCGTGAGGTCATGCGGGGCCGCCCCACAGTAAAGACACTTTTCAATGTCTCTGTCGCAAACGCCATCCGCATGACTCTCTCCACACTTCGAGCAGCGGGGCCGATTTCCACAATGGGAAGCTGTGTGTCCTAGTTGTTGACAACTAGTGCAATTCATTACCCGTGGTACGAAAAGTCGTACAGGTAGACGAACCCTGTCCAGGAGAACGAATTTCGGCAAAGCCGAGCCGGAGAAGGTCACCCGATACGAGTCCGAGTGGGGATAAGACTTTGTTCCATCCGCGGCGATCGATACTGAATGCAAACGTTTGCAGTCCAGTATCTTGACATTCTTAAGCAAGGGATCTTTAAAACATCCGACCCCATGTTTGAGAATGTCCTCGCATGTCAGACTGGGATCCGTGATCACTCCGTCTATCTCGACTTCGCGAGCTGGTATATAAACGCGGTAGTCCCGCGTAAAGTGATCGTTTCGAGCGATCTCATTAGCATGTTTCAGACTGGTCAACGAGACCCTGAGCTTATCGGGACGAATTTTTGAGATAAATTTCAATGTTGGATATTTCGACGCCAAGTTATCAGATATTTTCAAAATATTATGCGGTTTATTCTTCTCTTTGGTCCGAAAATAAACCACATAAAGGCCGGCCGAGGGTGAAGGCTCTTCGGGATACTGTTTAACCCGGTGAGTCTTACTATTTGGAGCAGATTTAGAATCTGTTTCCATTTTATCTTCGGGGGGCAGGGTAGAATTTAATGGACTTGCCATAGCGCGGTTGAGGTTCCGCGCGAATTATAGGGGGAGTCAAAATATAAGACGATAAAGGGACACGAAGGAAAAAAAATATAATACTTAGCTAATGATCCGTAGCAACTCGGCCGCTGAGGCCAAGCGTTAGTTACAACGGCCTCTGAGAATTAATATGCACACAGCACCGGTTCACGGCACCACACTAAACGTCCGTTCACTGTTCGTATTGTTTTAACACAATAGCACCCGGCACTGTCTAACTGTATTTATTGTTTATACTGTATTGATCTTCTGCACAAGCTCGCGAATACAAAAGATTTGATATTAAATGACCTTGAAACGGATTAGAATGGATTAACGCACAGCTGCTCTAATGCAAACTACCATCCGATCGATACGACGGTCACGAAAGGAATGACTTAAGTGATTGTTCTTTTCGAAAACTGAAACTGATAAAAAGCGGGATCGTGCTTTCTTGAAAAGACGATCAACTTTCATTTTCTCTGCAGAGGAATTCGTAGAATATTCAAGAAGTCCAAATGGACAAAATATTGTTGACTTTTGTAAATTGTTGGCTTTGGATTCAGAAAACAGACACAATTCCATCATCTGCAAGATGTTTCAATAACCATGGGTGATATCATTCACAAAAAGTTAGTGAAAACTGTATTCGAAAAAATTCAACAAAGAAACAGGATCACCCAAAATTCATTTTCGGGTATTTTTGAAAATCTTTGGGAATAAATAAACACATATTGGCTATGTTTAAGGTTTATTCATTTTACCTTTCCTATGGTAAATACCCGTAATCCTGTGCTAGACTTGCGTCATTTTTTTTACTCACAATCCATATCGTATTTGAAATACTTTCCTACTTTCCGAGACATTCCTTTTATAATCATCTAGAATTTTACGATTGAGAGAAATTTTGGCGAGTTTGACGAATTGTCCTCCTTCGACACAGAAACAACACCGTCGGCTTCGTCCCACTTCATCACCGGTTTTGCACCGTCATGCCAAAAATGCAACTACATTTTTGCAAAAGATTGTAAAAAAAATATTCGAATTTATTGAAAATTCATACTGGTGTATCTTCTATGAAAGTTGAAAAATATGGAGGCCTTCTCTCTCTTTCTGCAAAAGCAATTTTAAATATCAGATGAGAGCAATGCAAGACAATCATTAGTTACTTTTCTTTATGAAAGCCGAACTGATTATTTGATAACAAACCGTTCCCTTTCAGCTCAAGTGTTGTAGCCTTAGAACTAAGGCAGTGTTCCTTATTAAATTCCTCGGTTCGATTTTCACAGTGATTGTATAACCTTTCTATACGATAAATGCGAAATAGGTAAAAAATGGGTATGCGCATCTAGCACAAAACAGTAACTACCAGAACCCCTAACGTATGTTGTTGGATTGCAGTCATTTCTCAAATAGCAAAGAAAAAAATGGCCCGTGCCCGAAAACATTTTCTTCATAATTGTATGCAGTCCTGCTAGGTAATTGCAACTTTGACATTCAAACTAGTTGATGGTTTGCCAAATGTTAAAACGTTTTTTCGTCCACCTTGGTACTTTTTTGGCACAGCTGCTACCGAAGCCATTGAAGATAAGTGGAGGCAACTGTAATCAATGGTAAGGATGTTTTCTTTCAGGATAGTCTCACTATTTCAAATCTAATTGTCAATGGTTGATGTTAGGCCCTGTCATATACAATCTGCACATACAATAAAACTTGAACTACAACTGCACATGCAATAAAATTGGTCCAATCAATGAAAGCTGATTTAGTTACGTATGGCATTTTAAGGAACTATATGAAATTCAGCTTTTCTGATGAAAAATAACTGTTTGTGCTGTAAGAAAACATTAATAAACTGTTTTCTTTCATCAATCTAGTTTTCCTGTTATCACTCACATTACAAAGAGCTGTAATTGTGTCTATATCCGCATCAACATAAAAAGCTCAGCAAATGTAAAGTACACACTTAGAAAAAATCGTTAAATTTACGTCCTCATCGATACAGATAAAAGGAGCGTCGTAATTAATTTAAATGTACAATTCAAGGCACGTAAAGATAAGTCATATCATTAACTTCACCATCACCAAAGAAATTACGGCATGCTTGAATTTACGTCAAGCCTAAATTTCATTTTTACATTCACCTAGCAGTGAGATGATACCTTTTTTATCAATTCGTATGTGTTTTTTGCATGAATATTTTTCGGTGTTTCAGTTTTTATGCCATTATTTTAATGACCGTCGTTTTAAGTATCAATTTGAGATTTTAATCACTCATTACTCTATTACATAGCACAAACCGAAGCCATGAATTGACTTGCCGAATAAATTGCAATAGTTTTGAGTCCGACTTTAATGCTTTAGGGATTGTCATCTTTTATATCGGCTTGAATTTAAAAAAATCATCTTCCTGTAATTCCAGAATCGGAAGTCAGAATTGGATCAAAATAATTAATTTTTTTATGGGACTATAAGTTTATTTTAATTTGAATCTTTGTTTCTCAAATTCGATTTGACTTTTTTTGAGAGAACGATTGAGTTATGAGAAACGATTCGATACTATAACCGGAATTCGAAAACCGGTGTAGCCGAAGTCAGATAAATACACCTGAGTAGCTGTATAGTTTACATTTGCTTCAAAATGTTTGAAAATCCAATTTTCCAAGTGGGTGCCGCGATTGCTTTCGATGGAACAAAAACAGCAACGAGTCGATGATTCAGAAACCAGTTTATCGCTATTTACTCGCAACAAAAAAGATTTCTTGCGTCGTTACGTGACCATGGTCGAAACATGGATACATCACTACACTCCAGAGTCGAAGCGGCAGTCATGTGAGTGGCGCACAGCTGGCGAAAGCCGTCCGAAGCGTCCGAAAACGCAGCAGTCAGCTGGCAAAGTCATGGCGTCAGTTTTTTGGTATACGCATGGCGTGATTTTCATTGACTACTTCGAAAAAGGTAAATCGATCAAAAGTGATTATTATACTGACTTACTGGTGCGTTTGAAGGAGGAAATCGCAAAAAAACGACCGCACATGCAGAGAAAAAAATCAAGACAATGCACCCTGCCACAAGTCGATGAAAACAATGGCGAAATTGAACGAATTGGGCTTTGATCTGCTTCCCCACCCCCCATACTCGCCAGATTTTGTCAGATTTAGTGACTACTGGCTCTTTGCTGATCTTAAAAAAATGCTCCAGGGAAAAAGAATTGGCTGAAATGAGGAGGTCATCGCTGAAACTGAAGCTTATTTTGAAGCGAAAGATAATTTTTTATGAACATGGTATTGAAAAATTGGAAAAACGTTGGAACCATTGTATCACCTTAAAAGGTGATTATGTTGATGAATAAAAAAAAATTTGCAAAAAAAATTTTTGTTTCCATTGTTAGTCTCGGGACTTATTGATCCATGTGTTATGTCTTTTTGGTGTATCCATATTGAGCAATAGTGCAGTAAATTTCACCAGTTATATGTTACATAACAGGATGAATAAAATCATCTTGTATCTCGAAGCATACCTGAGTCTGATTCCAAACCCAGCACATAGTGTTAGGTAAAACTTACTGATATAGTAGCTATCGAACGGAAGAAAGCTCTTCTAATGTTGACTCAAAACTATTTCAATTTGTAGGTAATGTAACTTTACGCCCGGTTTTTTTTAAATGAGCATGTTTTCAAGAATATCACAGTAGTATTTAGGAGAACACGAGTAATATGAGAAAGGCATCATCACACCACTAGGTGGATTGAAGCAGTTTTTTCATCAATTAAAGCCTATTTTATACCCCGCATTGGTTTAATAATGCCGTCCTCTCTGTACTGTAAATGAGAAATCTATGTAGCTCGATTCCTGTTCCAGTTTGAAGATTTAGACCACTAGCTAATTCCGGGAGCGGAAGACGGATGCAGATAAAATTCAATAAGATACTATGGTATCATAAAGCTATTCATTTGAATCTATACATGTGAAAATCGGTTTAATCATCTCTGCGAAATCAGAATTAATTTCAATCTGGTGTTTCTGACCACTATTACTGATAACTCCGGAACCGGAAGCTGTTTTAGCTCAAGTGAGTTTTTTATGCCATCAACTAACGAATCACCAAACTTTGAGAAATCGAAAAGCGTAACCGGAAGTCAATTCAACACCAGGACCTTTCATTTCGATCTCTTTTGTAGGAATCAGTTCAGTCATCTCTGAGAAAATGGAGAACATTTACACACACAAAGACATGAAAAAAAGCACCACGATGGTATTCCTCGTGGACAAACAAATGCGGTGGTTCCTCAATAAAATCCAATTGTAACTTCATCAATGTATAACATCAACAAACCACTAATAGCAATCTCGCGACCAAAGGAAATCGAGTGTTGGAACACACTGCTGACAGAATGGAAAGTAAAGCATTCGGAAAAGTCGGTAGTCGCGGCTCGGTGCAAACACTAACTAACAGAGCCATGTGCTTGCTGGAACAAGTGCCCAGGGTAAAATTTGTAGAGTAAGCAAAAAGTAAAATCATGGGAAAATGAATCAAAATAACTAACTTAGCCCAGCGAAGAGTGGCGAAAGGAACGTAGCCCAAGGGAAATTTCACCCGCGCAAACAGAGAAAAGAATCTCCGTTTTTACTCCGCTGCACCGGGTGGTGCCGGATGGGTTCCGATTCGGTGCTGGGTGTAGTAAGTGGTCACAAACTATGCAAATTAGAAAAACATTTCTACGTATCCTGACTGCCCGTTCCGTTGTGGTTTGGTTGTTGGAGTTGCGAAGAAGGATCCTATGCTTTTAATAGAGAACGGAGAATATTACTGTTTGAAAGACGCCATAGTTATAAACTGTAAATGGTAAATGTAAAGGTATAATAAACAGCAAGTGAGTCTGAAATTGTTGAATAATTGCACATTTTCTTCAATTTATCAGAAGGGAAATTGATTGATTGAGGGGGGCAAACACATTTAAATCACGCAAGGCACGTAAAATGAACCAATTTAGATAATATTGAAGCTGCCTGAATTGATTTAAATTAAATAATCAACAACGAGTTTCAGAATAACAGTCGTAGGCTAAAAATTTGATCATTTCACCCAATGGAAACATGTGTCATGTGGCCTTAATGTCAGCAAAACCAGCAGTTCAAGGACACAGCTTCGTACATGCGCCCGATGAAGCCGTCTAGTGCTGCTGTTGAAGCATGCTAATTATGCTAAGAAGACGCTGGACGGTACAATTTGAAGCGGGGCGTTTCCAAAATGCAAATACGTTAGTTGGTATGAGGATATTATTCTTCGCCTAAGCAATTATGAAAATTCCTTAAGGCATCTCGAACAAGCGACACCGTGCAAATATACAGGGCTGAGCAATTTACATTTGTATGGAACCGTATGAAACGTAGAACCATTGCGACAACGCTTGTCAGAAACGGAAATCTGAATTTGTAGATTAGATGGTTCAGGAACTTATTCATGTTGAATACAATGGGAGGATAATTTTCTTTCTGTATTGAAATGCCAGTGTGATTCAGTGATAAAGTGATAAAGCAGTTTTCATAATAAAAGAAGGTTTTGTCTGTTTGCAACAAAAAACACATAACTGAATTGTGATCGATATACTGTGGTACCCGAGTAAAGTTGAACATTGAAATGAGCTCATAGCGAAAGTTTATTGTTATAGCAGATTGATGAAATTGAAATCTTAATTTAAACCTGGGAATGGACGCAACCAATCTCAGTTCATAATCACTTTCAAAAACAAAATCAACAAAAACTAAAAAATCACATAGAAAATACATAGTAAATGTGTATAGTGACGTGATATACCATACCAAAAAAGCACATATCTGCTTGATGAATAATTGATACATATAAATCCATAAAACGTCACTTGGTAGTCGAGTGCAAATTACACTTACTTCCAAAATGCCTTTTAAACACGTCAGAGTCAATCAATTATGTTGCCAAAAAGAAATCGTGCTTAAAACAAATCGAGCCAAAACACTATGTTGAAATGTACTGTATTCAATCTTTCAATCAATTAAAAACAATTGTATTGAAAATTGTTTCTATGATATTACTTATATTCTTCATCAGATTTTTTAAAATTTATATAATTAACACGTTGACGGACAGTAGGAACAAGCGAAGTTCGAAAATTGACACTATATGTTTTTGTGATTTTTAGAATGTTAGAAGTATAGTTTTACTCTTTCTGCTTAAATAAACTTAATTTTGATTAATTTAGTACCTTTAATTAGGTTGCGGCTATAACCGTCATGGCGCCAGCGGACTCTATACACTAAGTGATAGGACGATGGCGGCTATAACAGCAAAAATTTAAAAACGTAAATGACAGGTTTAATGGTTCAAACAAGCAATTTTTGTATGCAACAAAGTATATTTGTGCTGCTATAGTGCCGTAGTGTCTAAAAACGACCGTTTCGTTTTGGACGGCTATAGCAGTCATGCCACATTGTGAACTTCGCTTTGACGGCTATAGCCGCAATTGTCCGTCAACGTGTTAAGATTAAGATAAATCTTACAAAAATTGATACACTGATGGAGTATATAAGTAATAGTCGAAATACGATGTGATGGGACGTTCATTATACATGATTCAAAGTGTTGTGAGATACATAGTGAATGTGGCATTCCACGCAAAATCCACCACCCAATTTTTTTTTCATCAGACTATTTTTTTCGGTAAAGAACTCGAAAATATTCGACACGTATTTTTTTATTTCAATTTTCTGTGCAAAAGCTTTATGTCACCATTATTTTATTACTCATTTAAATCCTTTATCCCAATTTTACTCGCTTTCTGCCTGAAACGTTTCTAACAATAAACTGACAAATTTAGCATTCGATCTATGGCGCGACATGTGTTGACAAGTTAAGCCCGTATCCGAGCGAATTGCGCTGCGGTACGCTCCGCGCGTGCGGGTCGTGCTCCGAAAGTATTGATCTTTCCATTTTGAAACTTTGCCAAGATTGAGTTAAACCCCTAAGGCTTCTTTTTTCAACAAAAAAAAATTTAGGCCCAAGTTTGAATTTTTTTTTTATTTGTTTAATAATTTGTAACTTTTTTCATTATATTAACTTTAAAGGTTGTTTTATAGTATCACTTATTTCAAAGCTAAGGAAAAGACGCACATTTCATGTCTTTGACGAATTTTTGTATCTTTATTAGATTTTAGATTTTGTTGAAAAAAGCTCTTTTTCGAAAACGCGAAATTTCAAAAAATCATATCTCGAAAATTTCACGTACCATTTTGAAAAAAAAATATGTGTCGAATATTTTCGAGTTCATTCCCGAAAAAAAATAGTTAGATGAAAAAAAAAATTGGGTCGCTGATTTTGCGTGGAATGGCCCGTATATAGTGCGTGATATACCTATAGTAGAATTAAATGGTGTTATAAATTTTTTTCTAGAGAAAAGGTGTTCGGCCCTCCGTGTTTCTATACCTATTCAAAATTTTTTCCGTCAATTGGTTCTCGTCTCGTGAGAGCTGTGCTGTTTGTAATGAACCCAGCCTAAAGAGAGTTAACAAGAGACATGTTATGAAAATTCGTAAGTGGAAACTCACTTTTTGGTGCATTTAGAATGAAACAACAATAATTTGCTTTTGCTTAAAAGCATGGCGTGATTCGTCTTTCGATGCTTTAAATAAAAATCATTGCTATAGAATAATTAACATTTCGTGCAGGCGATCTGACAATGCAATCAAAAATACTAGCAATCTTGCAACGCCACTAAATTGAACCTTACAAAAAAGGTCAATTAGTCGTACTGTACTCGGACAAGTAAAATGGATCATCCACAGAATCTGTCTGCTCAAGCAATCTATCTCTCTCATGATTGAATATTCTATTACGGAAATCCAGCAGGTGGACAAACGAACTGAGTATTATCGGAACTTCCACAGAAAGGAGGGTAGGATCAACCTTTTAAAAATTCAAATTGGTCGGATTATAAATGAAAATTGATTCTGTATGCTCTGCTGGCGGAGAAGAAAGTGGTCAACATTGGAAAGCTGCCATTCTTCGTTCGGTCTTGTGAGCATTTCAGTCTCTTTTTTAAGCTGATCATACACCTATCCGTTCCACCTTTTTTTGCTCGCTCCGCTACGCTTTTATCATGAATTCATATCACACGGAACTCCAGATGGAGAAGTAGTTCAAACATGGTTATGGAAATGTAGATTTTTTCGTTTGTAAACTTGTTAGTGAGGACAACGTACTATCACATTCTGTAGAGAAGAAACGAACAAATACTATTTCTTTCGTTTGAGGACATACCATAGCTTGATGGTTAAAGCCAGAACAATTTGCTCTCGACGACGGAAGGAATCATTTCGTTAATAACTAAACATCTATTGTCCTCTGCAAGTACTATCATCCTGTACCCAAATGATGGAACACAGGACGTGGGAGAAGTTCCAACAATAAATTTTCCGCTCTTGCTTTATTAGGTTAGAAAACATCTATCTTGTTTACATTATTAAATTGAATGCATTACTCATGGCTGGTTTGGCCTTCGTGCTTCGCTCCTTCCGAATGTTGACTTCGGGCAGCCGGAAACGCGAAGGTCAGTGCTGCAGTGGAGTAAGTAGGGCTTGCTGAGAGCAATTTGTTTTTCCCCTGCCAAAAGCTTTCTGCCATTCAGAGTGAAATTAGGGAAACCGTTGGTAGACGAGTACTTGTGGATGAAGGTGAACGCTTTCGAATATCTGCGGATGGTCTGAACGAAAAAATAAACGGAATTCAGTGTCTATTTACAAGAAAGCGTAATGCGCCCGGTTGGCTGCATATTGCAATCCAAGTTTTTTGTTGATGCAGGGAAAATATAGGAGAAATATGAGAAGCGGAAAAAATGCTAACAGGATGCAGTTTAGTTATTTTCAACGGGATTCGCAGATAGCCATTTTTCCGTACTGATGGAAAAGTGTTGAGACGTTGGAATGTTCGGGATCTGATATCATTTCATTTGTGTGTAATATAAAGGAATCTGCATTACTGCGTTCAGACTGGAAAGATCCGATCCATTGCTCAATTTCAAGTGTTGAACTTGGGCTCTTAGAAGAACACCACTCCATCGTACTGGAGTCTAATAGTTGTCAAAGTAAATGTGCTTTTCCTATAACTATTATTTCAAACACATTGATTGTCATTTGGGTTCAACTTGCACTAATCAAATCATTTCATGAATAAGCTGTTACGAATGATTCGACATGTTTTGCATGACGACTTGCTGAAGCTTTTCATTTCCATAAAAGCATTATACTAGAACGCAATCTTCCATGGTCTTGTTATTTGTGTCGGTTATAAAAGTTTTAACATCTTCTCGGGTCAAATAAATTTTTGGGATGTGTCTTGCTGGATTAAAATAAAATCAAACAGAGACGTAGGGGTCTATTTCTACTCTAACAATGCTGCGTTCATTTGTTCACTTCTGATAAATCTGCGCTGAGATACAAACAAGTCTGCGCGTCCTCAAAAATACCTCCTCACCGATATATTTCTCATTATTTTATGTAAGCGACTTTTCCCCCTATTCCAGCAGTAGGAGTTTTGAGCGCTGTATGACAAAGCAATGCTTAGGAGCAATGTGAAACACGATTTTTTATACTGTTACATACAATTGTTTCTAAGTACCAAAGAAACTGTCCTTTTTCATGACATTTTGCCTCGGACCGATTTTAGCACGGTTCGTTTTTGGTAACATAGTCGTTCGAATATGGCATATGTAAACCAGATGATGGCAGAATTTTTGAGTTGAGAACAATTTCATAATTATATTGTATTAATTGAATTGTATTACACTATTATATTGTATACTCAACCGTTTTCTACAAACCCAGATTCATATGAAAAGACGTATGCTCCTAAACAAGGTTCTTGAATTATGTTTGGATCCGACTTCTGGTTCCGGAACTACAAGATGATATGTAAAACGAAATTAAAATTGTGTAGCTCATTCTTCTCGTAGATGGCTGAACCTATCTAAGATTCAATCGAAATCTAAAAATCATCTAAGATTCAAATGAAAAGTTTTAAGATTCTGTAAAACATCTTACTTTTCAATCAGATATAACTTCCGGTTTCGGGGATACAAGGTGATTGGTATAAAAATGTCTATTTCATATAAATTAATCAGGTTTATCGGGTTAGCAGATTCGGATAGTCGATAACCAAATAAACTTATTTCAGATTTAATGATATTCAGTTTTCGATTCGGAAGGTACCCAAAAATTTGATTTGCACTACGATTTCTCAAAGATGTCTACACTGATTTTCAAACATTTTGAAACAAATGTAAACTAACTCAGGTGAATATATCTGACTTCGGCTACACTGATTTTCGAATTCCGGTTACAGTATCGAATCGTTTCTCATAACTCAATCGTTTTCTCAAAAAAGCCAAATCGAATTTAAGAAACAAAAATTCAAATTAAAATAAACTTATAGTCCTATAAAAAAATTAATTTGATCCAATTCTGACTTCCGATTCTGGAATTACAGGAAGATATTTTTTTTAAATTCAAACCAATATAAAAGATGACAATCCCTAAAAGCATAAAAGTCGGACTCAAAACTATTGCAATTTATTCGGCAAGTCAATTCATGGCTTGCAAATCGGTTTGGGCTATGCTGGTTCCTGAATACCGGATCTGGAAGTATCGTAAATAACCGTAAACTCTAAAGTGGAACTTATTTCGACATCTCATGGAATATTCAATCGATTGTCACACTTTTAGATTCAAATTCGATCCGATTTGCTGTTTCGACATTACAGAGTAATGAGTGATTAAAATCTCAAATTGCCGCTTAAAACGACGTTCATGAAAATAATGTCATGAAAACTTAAACACCGAAGAATATTCATGCAAAAAACACATGCGGATCGATAAAAAAAGGTATCATCTCACTGCTAGATGGATTAAGCACGTTTTTTTTTATTACTATTTATTAGAATATGAGTTAAATTTAAATTATTAAGATTTAAATTGGGTGTTCAGCCACAAGTGGTGGCTTTTGAGCCCAATTATATACATGATTTGGTTACTGCCATGAAGACATCATTTGCTTCCGCAATTCTGTGATTTTTGTGTAGGGAAAATTGTAAACCTATTGTGTAATGGGGAAAAGAAACTTATATACTAACTTACTAACTAATTCAGAGAGCGAATCGATTCAATTGAAGATTGCATCGATTTTTGTTGGAATTTGCTTATAATATTATGTGACATTACATCTTATGGTTCTAACAGTTCGGCTGGAAAGTTCGTATCGCTTAATAGAAACACACATTTTTTTGCCAAAATTCGCTTTTATTATTCAACACAATTGACATCTGAGGCGATACAGCGATTATAGCGATCTTCCAACTTTTCGATACCATCTTTGTAGTACGATTTGTCCTTTGCCTCAAAATAGGCCTCAGTTTCAGCGATTACCTCTTCATTGCTTCTAATTTTTTTACCAGCGAGCATTCTCTTGAGGTCTGAGAACAGGAAAAAGTCACTGGGGGCCAAATCTTGAGAATACGGTGGATGAGGGAGCAATTCGAAGCCCAATTCGTTCAATTTCAGCATGGTTTTTCGTTGTTGTTTTTGATCGATTGTGAGCTCACGCGGCACCCATTTTGCACAAAGCTTTCTCATATCCAAATATTCGTGAATAATATGTCCAACACGTTCCTGTGATGTCTTTAGTGTGTCAGCTATCTCGATCAACTTCACTTTACGGTCATTGAAAATCATTTTGTGGATTTTTTTCACGTTTTCATCGGTAACAGACTCTTTTGGACGTCCACTGCGTTCATCGTCTTCGGTGCTCATATGACCAGTACGAAATTTTGCAAACCACTAACGAATTGTTGCTTCGCCCGGTGCAGAGTCTGGATAACACTTATCAAGCCATTTTTTGGTATCGGCGGCACTTTTTTTCATCAAAAAGTAGTGTTTCATCAACACAAGAAATTCCTTTTTGTCCATTTTTTCACAATAACAAAAGTAGCTTCACTCAAAATGCAATATCTCACAAACTAATAATCAGACAGCTGTCAAATTTATACACGTATCTTTTGAAGGTTGGTACTAACTGAAAATGGTATGGATCTAATTCTAGTGGCGCCCACTCATAGAAACGATACGAACTTTTCAGCCGATCTGTTATAATTGCGGGTCTATGTAATTCATTTGTACTAAACCAGGGAGGACGCTTCGAAATCATTTTCAGAATTTTATACTAAATCCGTTGAAGCGTTTTCTTTCTGGTGGAACAACAACTTGACCAAATTGGTACTGCATAAGGCATGGCTGGTCTGAAATTTTGTTCATAAATTAATAATTTGTTTTTTAGACAGAGCTTAGAATTTTTAACAAAGAGTCTCAAGGCAACATAGGGAAGATTTTTAATAAGAATATTAAAAATTCCATCATTACCAGGAGCCTTCATGTTTTTAAGTTTCCCAATGATTGACATAATTTCATCAACATTCGTCTCAATAATGTCATTTGGTAGTAACACTTGAGTTGAAATATGATCATATTTCAGTGAGACTTCATTTTCAATAGGACTCACAACGTTCAAATTAAAATTGTGGACACTCTCGAACTGCTGAGCAAGTTTTTGAGCTTTTTCGCCATTTGTAAGAAGTATTTGATTTCCTTCCTTGAGAGCAGGAATTGGTTTCTGAGGTTTCTTAAGAACCTCAGAAAGTTTCCAGAAAGGTTTAGAATAAGGTTAAATTTCTTCAACTTCTTTAGCGAGATTTTCATTTCGTAAAAGAGTAAATCTATGTTTGATTTCTTTTTGTAAATCCTTAACTATGTTTTTCATAGTAGGATCACGAGAACGTTGATATTGTCGTCGACGAACATTCTTCAATCAAATAAGCAGTTGAAGATTGTCATCGATGATAAGAGAATTTAATTTAGTTTGAGCTTTGGGAACTGAAGGATTTCTAGCTTCGATAATGTATTGATTCAAATTATTTATTGCTGTGGCGATAGTTTCATGATCCACATGATTTTCAAAGTGAGATCTGTAATCCAACCAATTAGTTCTATGATAGTTGAATATAGAACTAATTGGATTAATTATAGTTTCGTTGGTAAGTCTGAACATGACAGGAAGATGATCTGAGTCAAAGTCAGCATGTGTAATCGGTTCAGTTTGAAGAATAATTCTTTGAACGGCTAGCCTTAAAAAAGGCTGATTAATTTCTTAGTCTTGAAAAAGACTGATTATATTAGAATATTACTCTTTGTATAGCCTTGAGAAAGGCTGACTAATTGTTAGTCTATAAAAAGACTGTTAGTGATTCAGGTAGCCTTGAAAAAGACTGAAGCCTTGAATCAATGAAACCCTAGGTAGCCAGAAAAAATTTCCAGGAGCCAAGAGCTATACGCGTGTGGTGCGAACGACTGTTCAACACCGACGACGGTTTTCACATTTTTTTGCCTTTCTCATACAGAAAGGTTATCCAATCACTGCGAAAACCTATTTTTGAACCGAGTATCAGTATCAGTATCATATACCATTCGACTCAGTTTGTCAAGTATCCAAAATGTATGTATGTGTATGTGTGTATGTGTATGTATGTGTGTATGTAACATTTTTTTGAACTAGCTTTTCTCGGAAATGGCAAAACCGATTTTCATGAACTTAGATTCAAATGAAAGGTATAATTGTTCCATAGAAAGTTCCAGAATTTTATTTCGATCCCACTTTCGGTTCCGGAATTACAGGTTGATTAGTGAAAAATTCCTATTTCATATTACTTCTTCATTTTTTCTCAGATATGGTGTGACCGATTTTCACAAGGTTGGGTTCAAATATTGAATTCCTGAGTTTTGACCGGATCTGACTTCCAGTTCCGAAATTACAGGGAAATATGATTTGGTGAAAAATTCTACCATCACTAAAAGAGGCGAAGTAAAAAACGTAAAATAATTTCTAAACTTGCCTCAAAACTATTCCAATCGGTAACTATTGTCAGTAGACGACAAAACAAATTAATTTCAACTTTCCTGGTTCTCGGAACGACCGAAGAGTCATAGACTCAAAAATGGATCCCAGTCCCTTTTCTCGAACTGACTTCGATTACACCGGGTCCCGGACTCCAATTTCAGAATTACCTGCAATAGTGGAACTCATTTCGTTTTCTCAGAGATGGCCTAACCGATCTGAGTACTATTTCACTCTGTAGGTTAAACTAGTTTATGGACAAACCTTCTTAGCTTTCAAGAATCATAGAAAATTATTTTGAAGAATACCACACATTTATATATGATAATATATGAGGCATTATTACATCACTAGGTGGGTTAAAACAGGTTTTATTGTTATTTATTTCATATTTTTATGCAAAAAGATTATCATTTATTTTGTGTTTCAACTTAAAAACAAACATACCTAATTATCAAACAAACAGAAGATAAATTTGAATGTACATGGTCAATTGTTTATGAATTAATTTTTATATCATTGTTTTTCTTCCAAAATTAATTCATGAATCGTGAACTGAAGGAACTATTTTTTTAACGATTTAATAATTTTTAGTTGGTTTGACATAAAGTCGCCATAACTAAGTTCAGTTTTTGCAAGGACTGAATTGAAACATATATTGGAGAAGTCAAATGAATGAGAAACTCACAGAAAAGATGATTTTTGGAAAAAGATACGCTCAGAAAAAGGACTCGAATCTGCGTTCTTATGTATGCCGTGCATACGTGTTACCATTTCGCCTCCCTAAGCAGTGTGATAGACATGGCTCTACCACACAACCGAGTCTAGTTAGCGTACACCAAACCTGGTTTGAATCCTAGCCGCCTCACGACCCGTATCATATAACCAAACATCTTCTCTGTTCATCAGACAACGAACATTAAACTTCTCGCTCTATTCCTATTCTTTCGCTCAAGCATTGGGCAGGAGAGTATATTTATAATCACTTGCAGCTTTCTCTAATGTGATGTGTATTTTAACCTTATGTCCCAGGAAATCAACCCTTTAAGATATATTCCTATCCGTATCAGTATTCTGAACTCAGCTTTATTTTTTCACACATTAATGCAGCGCGAAGTGGAATCCCGGATCACCTACCCTCGATGGAAATATTTTCATGTAAGTTCAGCTGAGAATATGTTTTACACGGATCACGGATTGAAGAGGCTACTGGGTTTGGTATGTTCAACAATATAGTTTCGGCCTTATTTAGGCTTTGAGAACCTGCATCTGTTTATATAGCAGAGTTAGCAGCAGTTCATTATAGCTTGAGTTTAATCGTCACATTATATCCAAACGCTTATTTCTTCTTCACAGATAGTCTGAGTGCAATTGAAGCCATACGCTTAAACATGACCGCAAGAATGAACCGTTTTTCTGGGCAAAATAAAAACAGTTCTAGAATGATATATCGAATAATAATTATCAAATCACTATAGCCTGGGTCTTGGCTCATTGCTCCATTTCAGGCAATGAAAATGCCGATACTTTAACCAAAGGTGGTGCTATTGAGGGTGAAATTTAAGAGCGGCCGATTGCTTTCAACAAATTCTATAGCGCGTCTCACCAAATAACAGCTGGCAAGCTTCTTGGGATAAAGATGACCTGAGTCTGTGAATGCACTCAATTATTCCTAAAATATCGATAAAGGCCTGGTTAAGAGAGCTGGATGTGAGTAGGGATTGCATTCGTGTGATGTACAGACTGATGTTCAATCACTACGCGTTAAATGCATATCTCCTTCGAATTGGACTTTCCGAGACTAATCATTATGCTTGTGGCGAAGGTTATCACGATATTGATCATGTCGTTTGGATATGCGTGATGTCAAATCTCAACTAATAAATTCCTTGCCTACCCAAGGTAGGCTATCCCACTTCGCGACATTCTTGCTTGTCGTGACCTTCCTAACATGAAACTTCTCTATCATTTCATTGGAGTTCTTTGGAGTTCCACTTTATTTTTTATTTTATGTTAGACTCCTTCCTCTTCCATGAGTTGAACCAATAGCCAGCTATAACGAGTGGCAACTAAAATTTTGGAATTTTTTCGAGGCCTGTATGCTCAACAACAAACGAGCTCAGAAAGAACTAAGAGTGTGTATGTGTTAGCTCTCTTTCTCTTCTTTCTGCTAGTATTTTCTGTTTTGTTCATGCTTGCTCAGTTTTGCTCAAAATGCCGTCGAAACAAGAAGTATTTCACGAGCGCATTGTACAGTTCTACGAACTGCACAGGAATCTCGGCAAATAGTATACGGTACAACATTTTAAATGCAAAAATGTTGCGGCTTCGACAGTTTACAATATCCTAAGCTGCCCAACAACTGCTCGTAAGGAAGGTAGTGGAAGGCCAGCCAAAATTATGGACGCAAAAGGACTCTTTCTCGTGCCTTCAACAACAATTCAAACTTCACTGAGTCAAAAGGATACCACAAAAAAGTTCAACTAATCTCACCAGTACATCTGCAAATCATTAAAAAGACTCGGAATAAAGTACCGAAAGAAGACACGAGCCCCGGAATATACTGACGCACAGTTTTCAACGCTGAATTCCCAATACCGCTGGTTGATTAAAAATTTTTCCGGAAAAAGTTTTGTTTTGGACGACGAAAGTTACTTTCCTCTTTCGAGGACGCAGATTCCCGCAAACGATCGATACTATTCAACGGATAGTTCTACTGTACATTCGAATATAAAATATTAGTTTAAACATAAGTGTGAACAGAAAGTGATGCTGTACATTGTCATTTCCGAGAAAGGCATTTCTAAGCAATGGTTGGCAATCAATCAAGGTGTGTACCAGAACGAATATTTGTAGAAAGTTTTGATTCCGTTTTTTTCAAAAACATCATGCTGATGGACAATACGTGTTTTGGCCGGATAAAGCGTCATCGCATTGCACCAAAAAACCACAATCGTTCCTGAATACCCATTCGATCCCATTTGTACCCAAAAACCACAACCCGATAAATCTACCTCAGTGTCGCCCAATCGAAGATTTCTTCGGGGTTTTGAGCTCCTTGGTGTACAAAAAGGCGGGTGGATAATGTCAGAGACATAACTGGATGTCGTGAATACGAAAACAACTGACAAGTTCCTTAACACTTCCGAATATCAATTAGTTGATCAATTGTTTAAATTATGCCAGCATTCCCCTTTTTAACATTTTTCGCAAAAACAAAGAAGGCTTCACTTGATCTCAATTGCTGTGAATTTCACACAGCGAAAAGTGCACAAATCTTATCAAACAGTTCTAGATTTGCACTAAACTGAGGATATTTTCCTTCGATTTGCGAGCAAGACATCTTAATAGTTCTTTAGACAACTTTTTGAGTCATTAGAACGGTTGATTTTGTGTGATGCTCCCCAGTGTTGTCCTCTTTTCGTTATTGTTTCACCAATTCAAATAACTAGGGTAACAGAGGTATTTTGGCCCACTTTAGGATTGATTTTATTTTGGCCCACTTTATAAAAATATCCACCAAATATTGTAATATCTTTAAAAACCCCTTCCGCAATAGGTAATTTAATGTGATTAGCTTCAAATTGATGCAAAATGAGTTACTTAACATCGATAAAATTCGATGAAATCGATCAAGTTTGTTAGGTGGGCTAAAATATATGAAGTGGCCAAAATACCTCTGTTACCCTAGCAGCTGGGAAGTAATCGCTCTTGTCGGCACACAATACATCTGGCGATAGAATCCAATTTTTGTTAAGAGGTTTCATTTTACGTGATTTCGTTTGTAGCTATTTCACTAATGGGCGGTCCTAATGCCTAAAAAAATAGCCGCATACAGAATTTCAATGTCGATTGTTTAATTTCAAATTTGCATTTCAAACTATCAGGATGCTGTACGGGATTCATTTCTGCCTTTCAGAAGGACCAAATTTTGGAACTCACAACGATATTAAGCACTGTTCGGAACATTTTTCTCAAACGATTTGACATTTTGTTCTCTTCCTCAGAACGCGTTCTGATTGGCTGGTATTGACATGGGTCAAATGAGACAGGTTTTTCAATAGTGTACTATTGAAATACTTCAATGCTGTTGCTATACACGTTTAAGTTTAAAAATTTCGATTCTATTGGTAGTTAGATTATACAAATCCTTTCACAGATCACTGAGCTATGACCTTTAATAATACGCGCCTAATGAAATATCCTCTTTGATACTCGTTTATACCAAACATTTCAGAAAAGTTTAATTTTGAATTATTTAAGATTATATCACACAGCTGAAAATTTTATCATAAAATTTTGATCATATTTCCGATGGCATGTAGCAAAAATTATGTTGATTTGTTAGATACAACAAGAGATATCCACGATCAAAAACTTATCACTCTCTCAGAGGGTAAATTTTGAAAAGGCGCCCCATAGTACAGTAAGTCGTGTTCACGAAAAAATTACTGGAGAGCCACGAATTGCTAACAGTTGATTGATAGAATCAAGAGATGCTTTCGCAAAGCTGACATGAAGGCCGTACAACGCTCATGTTCCGACATCAAACGGAAGCTTCGCCGAACATCCGATTACGGACCGTGTTCAAAATGTTCACTATTTTTTTTTCAACAATGAACAATGTATCTTTAATTTCAATAAATCAGATCTTCTCCAAGTATGTTTGTCTTTTTTTGACAGCTTGAGAAAGAAATTCCAAAATTTTGTTGACCACCCGTTATTGCATTGAATAAAAGTGATGGACTGATACAAACAAACCTGAAATAGTTTATTTTCTTCTTTAGTGTAATTTATACTAGCAAATCGTTTGACAAAAACAGCCAATTAGTTCTTATGTTATAAAATTATTGCAACACCTAGAACTAGCTGTAACTTTTGTCCCATTGGTAAAAAATAAACCAATGCATTTGCAATTGCGTGGATGTGTTGTTTGTTATGGCCAGGATGAGATTCATTTACATGGAAATTGTTTACATTGTTTTGTGCATTTTCTTAAAAAATCCGAAACTGGGACCTGAGCAAAATTTCACAAAACAATAATTTTACTATCTCAAGAGTACTAATTAGGTTCAAGCATCGGTTGACTTTGAATCACAAGCGTGGAACAACATTGAAACTGATGCATGTAGGAAACCGGAGGAAAAGGTGAAGGACAATTTAATGCGTCGGTGTTTTACAAAAATACGATCAGAAGATCAGAAACGGAGCTGCATGCATATAGGGTTCAACCTATATAGGCAACCAAGACCCGTGCTAGGAAACCGTGTTCGGATATATTGACCTCATACAGTGGTTTCCAGAATATGAGATTCACACTGAAAAAGATAAATTTAAAATGAATTGTCGTAGAGTTGAAAAAGCAAAGTAGAAAATGGATTTTGACGATTCTGTTTCAACAGACTTCGAAGCCGAATCTTGTCATAGAAAATGATTGCATGGCATGGCTGTTGACTTAGAATCTTTCTACATCGAGGGTCGAACACACGACAAAAGGATTAACTGCGCGTAATAATTTAGTGTTAGACCTACCAATTAATGTTTGTTGTTTGAGCATTGTTTTGCTTTCATCTATAGAAAGGGAAGTGTATTGTTGAGAAACCCGACATTTTCAAGATCGAATAGCTGACGACTTCTAATATATAACTATATAAGTGATAATTATGTTAAATCAAACTACTTCTCTCCGCTCAATTTTCTAGAAGATAACGAAACCTATTTCGACAATTTAAGGCACGCTACTATTAGGTTCTGGATATATGATCGTAGAGGATTGCACTATATCATCAGAAAAAACTCAACCGATTTTGATAAGTTTAGGCTCGTTTGAAAGTTATGAAAGGACTTACAAAAAAAAATTGTCAATTCTTATAATACACATAATCGATTCGAATCCTCAAATATGCTTCATGGAATAAACAATTTTTGGCAGCAGAACCAACGAAGGTTTATTTTTGCTAAGAGTCTTACTTACATCATCACGTTGGTAACAATCACATCCATCCCGTTAATCAACACTTCGCTCTACAGTTTCGTCGAGGATATAAACATTCGTTCATGTGCACATATGTCGACCCGAAGGTGTTGCCAGCCGTACGTTAGGAACACCCGGAACGTGACACTATTCTGGTTCGGCTCTGTGAATGTGCTGATGCTGATGTTGTCTTGTGACGATGCTCCGTCTGCAGCAAGCCTAGGGCATTGTGGGTCACCTATTCGATAGTGACAAAATTTCAGCAAGTGCCACACGTCAACTCAAATGTTCCCAGGAGACTTGGTAGAAAGGGAAGAAAATGGTTGAATACTTATTGCAACTGGTCCGATTCACCGGTTGGGATGTGCAGGGCCAGTAAAAAACGATTGTAGTCACATGTTTGACTGAAACTTCAGCACTCTGATTGGCCTTGGTAGACTGAACCGAACAAATGATTCAATCGAACGATGGCCAAAGGAAAAACTTTTCAAACAGTTAGCCAGCTGTCGAGTAAAAAAAGGGAAGAAAACTGCACAAGATAACATCCTTCGGTTTGCTTCAATTTCTTGCTGCTTTATCTCTGAAGAATGTGATTGAGTGTCGTTATTCGGACCGCAGTTTAAAATTTAAGTTCTTTAATAGTTTATCGTGTCACCTCGTTCTGTTCAACAAGGCATCGCGTCGTCGTTCTGGAAAGTGCAGATAATAATAAATAGTAAGTTTGAAGTGATGAACTCAAACAGATGAAGCGTTTTGTAATAATGTGTGATACGGGAGTGGAAAAACAAACGTAAAAGTTTGAGTACTGTTACATCAGAGGAACGTGGAGGAACTGTATTTTTCCTATTAGTTTGTTGGACTTCAATTTGCTGCATGTCAACATAAAGAACTAAGCATTCAATCGAAACATAAGATCAAGTTTCACTAAATGAGCCGGCACATTTTCATAGTGACAAATTCGAATAATCGAATCATATAGCATGAGATTTTTCCCGACATACACATGAAATGCATCTCTCGATAAAATGAAACCCTTGAAGTTATGAGTTTAACTTTTAGCAGTGAATATCTATTTGCGTATATCCATTTACAATTCTAGATAAGAATGATCATATCTTGGATTTATTGGTTTTAATTGCGGAATTTATCAAGCACACAGACGTTACAATTCTTTTATTCGTAGTTAATTTTGTTATTTGAGCATTTCCAACCAGAATCGGCTGGCTGTAGACACGACCCCCTTCAATTTGCATGAAACTAATAAAGTATTTTTCACCGGCTTAGAGATTTTTTTCACTCAAGACTAATTTTTGAAAAGAGGGTATGTGTAAAACAGTCACATTATTTTCAATCAATTATAACATAAACTCTATAGCTTCTACAGAACTAGTGTCTAAGGTAACCAATTGAACTTTCTAAAAAACCAGTTTCAATCCACTTAGTGGTGTAATGATGCCTTCTCATATCAATGATACTATCATATATAGTACTGTGGCATTCTTCAAAATAATTTTCTTCGATTATTAAAACAATAACCGAGATCGGTTAGCAACAGCAAGCTTAGCAATAGAAAATGAACAACCAATAACAAATTCGACAGCTTTTTACGATTGGGCTTCTAAAAGGTATCAAAATAATTTCACAGCAATTTATAATCTCGTTTTATTATACACCCAAACCTCCGTTTACGTAAACTTTTTTTACGTTACCTCTTTTTACGACAAAAATCCCAAATAACGTAATCTTTTTTTACGTTGAAAATACTTCGTAAAAAGAGGTTTAGGCATACAATGAAAATCATTTCCGGCTCATTTATATTCCATGGAAATTAGTACAATATGGGTATTTTCGGGACGGGTTTGATGAGTAGATGTCGGAAAATGATGTTTAAGGTGATTCTGAATTCCAAGATGGCGGCTTCCGGTTTATTGATATTCCTTGAAAACTCTTACAATATGAGTATTTCCGGTACGGGTTTGATGAGTAGATGGCGCAAAACGATGTTTGAGGTGGTTCTGGATACCAAGATGGCGACTTCCGGTTTATTGATATTCCTTGAAAACCCTTACAATATGGGTATTTTCGGAACGGGTTTGATGAGTAGATGTCGGAAAATGATGTTTAAGGTGGTTCTGAATTCCAAGATGGCGGCTTCCGGTTTATTGATATTCCTTGAAAACTCTTACAATATGAGTATTTCCGGTACGAGTTTGATGAGTAGATGTCGAAAACGATGTTTGAGGTGGTTCTGAATTTCAAGATGGCGACTTCCGGTTTATTGATATTGCTTGAAACCGCTTACAATATGATTATTTTCGGAGCTGGTTTAGTGCATATTGCGTAGAAAATAATGTTTGAATATTAGAGGATTGCTGGTCGTATCCTATATTGTATTAATATTTTCGAAATGGGAAGAGTCGCTTAAAAAAAACTATGTTGTGCCTCTAAAAATCACATGATATACTGTGAGTTCAAGTGTTTCACTCTGTACTCCAGTACTTTCACACTTGATGAATAAAAAATTTATTGTAATCCGTCAAATGTTTTATGTAATGTAAAATTATATTGGCTATATTTTGCAAATATTATTTAATTTAGTTCTCAATTTATTGAGTAACTAAGGTTTTCATTGTTTAAGTCATAGTCCTTCATTGATACCTTCCACTATCTATATAAGTAACACTTGGTGATTGGTAATAGGTGTTACACCCGAAAGGAGGTGATAGTAAACCTTTTATATAGCCAAAATTTGTACAGGAAGGTAGATCCGAAAATCTTCCTCAATGAGTTTTTGCCAAAATCAAACCTTTACCGGAAATTGTAAGAATTTTCAAGGAATATCAATAAACCGGAAGCCGCCATCTTGGAATTCAGAACCACCTTAAACATCATTTTCCGACATCTACTCATCAAACCCGTTCCGAAAATACCCATATTGTAAGGGTTCTCAAGGAATATCAATAAACCGGAAGTCGCCATCTTGGAATTCAGAACCACCTTAAACATCATTTTTCGACATCTACTCATTAAACCCGTTCCGAAAATACCCATATTGTAAAAGTTTTCAAGGAATATTAATAAACCGGAAGTCGCCATCTTGGAATTCAGAACCACCTCAAACATCATTTTCTGACATCTAACATCAAATCCGTACCGAAAATACCCATATTGTAAGGATTTTCAAGGAATATCAATAAACCGGAAGTCGCCATCTTGGAATTCAGAACCACCTCGAACATCGTTTTCCGACATCTACTCATCGATCCCGTTCCGAAAATACCCATATTGTAAGGGTATTCAAAGAATATCAATAAACCGGAAGTCGCCATCTTGGAATTCAGAACCACCTCAAACATCGTTTTCCAACATTTACTCATCAGTCCCGTTCCGAAAATACCCATATTGTAATGGTTTTCAAGGAATATTAATGAACCGGAAGTCGCCATCTTGGAATTCAGAACCACCTCAAACATCGTTTTCCAACATTTACTCATCAATCCCGTTTCGAAAATACCCATATTGTAAGGGTTTTCAAGGAATATCAATAAACCGGAAGTCGCCATCTTGGAAATTGATGCTGCTTAGAACATCCTTTTCCTGTAAATACTCATAATTTTCGTTCCATAACTATCCAATATATTATACATATCAAATAATACATATAAATAAGGAAAACTTTTTTTGCGTCGAAATTTCCAAATAACGTAAACTTTTTTTACGTCGAAAATTCCAAATAACGTAAACTTTTTTTACGTCGAAAATTCCAAATAACGTAAACTTTTTTTACGTTATAATTCGATTTACGTAGTCCCGATTATTACGTAAATGGAGGTTCGGGTGTATAAGGAATATGACGATGTTGCTGTTGAATGGAAATATATTTATCAACAACCATATTATGTAAAAGTCTGCGAGATTAAACTTAAAGGTTAGTTAATGTTTAAAATAGACTATGTAATTACAAAGATAATCAAAACAAGAAAATATTTGCCTGTAATAGGTACTGGTTGATGGGACATAATAAAGTTGGTTTGCAAAACGACAATTGTCTTATTATTTTTTGAAAATTATATCTTCAATATTATACATTTCAGCTTGTATACATACCGCCTTAAAATTGATTATGAAAAACATGCTTGATCCAGCAGCAGTGAGATAATACCTTTTTTATCATTTGTTTATCATATTTGTTTACTGACTATTTTTCGATGTTTTAGTTCTCATGACATTTCAATGACGGTCATTTCAAGCGGCAGTTTATGAATCTAATCACTCATTACCCTATAATGTCGGAGCTGTAAATCGGATCGAAATTTAATCTAAACGTGTGACAACCGATTGAACATACCATGATATGTCGAAGTAAGTTCCACTTTAGATCTGATCCAAATGAAATTCAGGAACCTTGTTTGGGAGAAAACGGCTTTTCATATGAATCTGAGTTTGTAGAAAACGATTGAGCCATCTCCGAAAAAATTGAGTTAAATTATTTGTCACACAAGCATTTGCTGAACTCGACGAACTAATTCGAATGGTATATGGGTGTTCTGTTCTTCCAACATTTATTACTGCTAGTAGTTTAAATCAATAGAATTATGTAATTGTTTTCAACTCGAACATACCATCTTTGCTATCATATGCCATCTTTGGTTTACATATGCCATATTCCAACGAATATGTTGCCCAACGCAAACCATGCTAAAATCGATCCGATGCAAAATTTCATGAAAAAGGATACTGTACACAGTCTTTTTGGTACTTATAAACAATTGCATGTAACAGTATTAAAAATCGTGTTTCAAGCTGCTCACAAGTGTCGCTTTATCATACAGGGCTCAAAACTCCTACTACTGGAATGGGAGGAAAAGTCGCTTACACAAAAATATCGATATCTCCGTTAAAAATGAACGGATTTCAACAATCTATGGCTTATTAGATAGCTATCACCGTGCGAAATATTAGTCTAAAACATATTCAGTTTTCATCCATTCAATAGCGTTTAGGGTGACAGGAAGACCTTTCATTGGCGACTAGTTTGATCAAAATCGGTCCAGTCATCTCTGAGATCTCGACCTCTTTGTTGACAACACACATACACACAGACATATACACACGGACATTTGCTCAGTTCGTCTAGTTGAAATTTTTTTAAAGTTGGGGTGAATTCTATACCTTTATTTTATATCTCTAAAAAAAGGTAAAACCGCACCCAATTAATAAAAAGTGTGTTTTTTGCAAACCAGTGATAATATTGAATTTTGATTTCAAAATATCTCCAAAACAACTGCTCCTTGTCTTGTGGTGAAAAAAGAATTTGTACAACTTTTCATCATACTTATCAATTTTCATAAATCAACTTAACTATACAAAATAAATGAATTCGGACATGCCTTCTATTTTGAAGTCCATGAGTCCATAAGTAATTCATGGCATTTTTTTTAAAAACGAAACGAAAAAATGAATTAAATTTAGACATCGAGAGGCACTGAGCATCATTTTGGAAAGAGTAATTATTGAGTGTTTAGAGAGAATGCAACAATGATTCGATACAGAATCATTCAATCTACAGAACGAATCAGTGAAAGAAACATATAGAACTCAAAATGTTTACCATGTGTATTGTAGTCTCAGTAAAAAATAAAGCAACTGACTGTACTCGATAAAAATGTCAAACTTTTGTGAATAATTTTTCATTGCGAGAGTAAAAATTGATGAAGTTTTGAGTAAAACTAATTTAGACTAATTCCAAACCGATACAAAGAATATCAAATCTCGCGCCGGGAAGCTGCACAGTGAGTGATTGGTGCAGCGAAATGCGACGACGAGACGTACATTAGTCGGTTCGCACTATGCCGGGACTATGCAGGACGTTTTTTCTCATTGGCGATGACTGAGCTGCCGGCGTGTGCATGTATTGGAATGCAGGATCCGGCATAAAATCCATTTGGTTGCCACCGATATTCCTCACCGAGTTTTTCCCGATGCCGACGGTGCAATGTTTTCGCAGCGGATATTCCATTTAAAAAAATAATCGCGTTGAATAATTTCAGACATCGTAAATATTGAAAAAAGTTTTGACATTTTACAAAAACATGCGTATGTATGTATTGTATTTGAAATACTAAGGGCTTTTTTGACATCATGTCAGAAAACCAGCCTACCACAAAAAATACCGCGCAGTTCAATTTTTACCGATACGGACAATTTTTCGGACACAGTAATATAAAGAAGAATGCCTCCTGAAACACCTGCGGCCCATTCCTCCGCGGCTACCTCGTTTGGCATAAGGTCGTTTGGAATAATATCGTTTGGCATAACGCCGTTTGACATAATGGTTATTTTACGACTATTAGGCATAATGGTCATTTGGCATGACAGTTATTTACAGTTCGTGCTCGCATCTCATCCGACACAGTCGAAAATTTCTTACGGTCGCGACGACAGAAACAAAGACAATACAGTGCAGTGAACAATAGAGTGTATGAAATGGGCAAATACGATTTAACAAAGCCTGAAACTTGGAAAAATTCAATTTGTATTGATTTCAAGCACTGCAAAGTTAGACCAGCAGCAACCGAAATTGAAATCTTGCTTAAGGAACGAATGCATCTAAACGTTAATGATGTAAGTGAGATTCAATTCAACAAGGCGTCTAACTGTGTGTACATTATGTTCAAACGTGGAAGAGATGCAATTGCATTTGCTTCGGTTAATAACGGGGTGCACAGTGTTGATCATGACAATGTTAAATATAAAATCCCTGTGTACATGGTGGACAATGCCATAGAAGTACGCGTGCATGACCTTCCCCCGCAGACCAGCGATGGGTTCGTTCGGGAAAGTATGTCGCAGTACGGTGAAGTTCTTTCCATCGAAAGGGAATTATGGCGGAATTTTTTCCCGTGTATCCGGAATGGCGTGCGAGTACGTATGCAACTACGTAAAGCAATTCCATCTTACATCATTTGTGATCAAGACGGGATACATCCGTGTAAAACGTTGATTACGTGTAAAAATCAATTGGTTGCACTGCACTGAAACTGCAAAAACAAACAAAACAAATAAAAACAAGGACAACCGCTCAACAACGGAAACTAGTGAATGCAGTGCACCTGTTTCAAAAACACCTTTACCATCTAACCAACTATCAACTGCAATTAATGTACAAAGCGCATCTACAGCAACCACTAATGAACCCAAGACTGCGATCAACAATGAAAACAAGGGAACGGAAACCACTCACAACTCCAACGATGTAGCAATGGATGATATGAGCCACGGACAAAAAGACCTCCAATCTTCGCTAGAAGGAAATGGAAGCTCCTCTTCCCCTAGAAGAAGGGTGACAACGAGACCCAACAATAAAAAAAATATTGAGTAATAAAAACATGGGTAAATCGGCCTCGTAAAGCTTATGTATATGCAAATTGGCCTGAATAAAAATTGTTAAAAAAAAAACAGTTATTTGGCATATCATTTACAAGTCTTTGGTACTACGATGGTTGTTTGGTATAACAGATCAACATGCTGTTTAATAGAAATTTGTTCAAATTTGCTAATTTACTATGATTTTGAGTTGCTTATATAAAATGATAGCATATCATCGAAATATTTGGATCAAATACAGGATTCGCCTATTTCGTTCGAGTTTTCCTTGCAAAACATGACTCGATCGAAACACAATCGAAATTTCAAATAAGATGAAACTATTGCCACTAGTTCTATAATTATTATGACAAATGGCATTATGCCAAATGACCATTTTGCTAAATAACTCCTATGCCAAATGACTTTATGCCTCACAGAAAGATATGCCAAATGGACCAAACCGAAGCCCCCCACCCTTCAACCCCCCCCTCCCCTCCACCTTCTTCCTGGACCACGACGGTGAATCAAAATAAAATTAGTTGAATCAATATCGCGAAAATTCAAAAACTGCGATACCGTAATTTTATGATCGAAGTTCTCCGTGGAGCTGCAAATCTCACCCAAAATCGAAATTTTCCACCCAGACTGGTAACTGTGCCGATAAAGGAACGATAATGATAGTTTGCGACAAAGCAAACATCACACTGAGGGATTCGAGCGTGTTGACCATTGAGAGGACCTCTAACGTACTCTTCTGCTTCTCACCTCTCGGTAGGCCAACGAAACGCGTAAACATCCACAGAAGCAAAGGTGCCAGACAAAAGGGCGTCATTTGGCGCGGTGATGCTGTTCAAACTTCAAGTACTTCATGTTGTGTTCGTGTATAAGCGAAAAAGTTGTATGCAAAAAAATAAATGCACCGGCGAAAAAGTCATGTTTGAGCACAAAGAATAATTCCATTTTTGTCTCCTAAAGGGGCGACACGTTGGGAACGGAAACGACAGAGACAGGATAGCTTTGAGTGATGAAAAAATGAGCTCTTACTGAATGTGCAGAAGGCATGTTGATGAACACAGATAAAGGACAATGGTGCAGCCAACGAACGGGGAAATGTTGACTCGTGAAAAACTAGGTTCCGTCCAGGGTTGAATGAATTTTTAAAAAGGCTCCTAGACGTGTGTGCTTCAAGAGCTGTACGAGTTCAACACAAATAAAAGAGCCCGAAGGCAACGAGCTCAGGACCATCCATCTGCGAAAACGTGCGGACAATACTAGAAGGAGCTTAATTATAATAATTGCACGTCTGTCGGTGCTCAGTCATCATTCCTGAGAACGAACGCCAGGGAAAAATGTTGGGACTCATTCTTGTATGGTTGGATTTCATGATGAAGCAATCGCAGGCTAGTAAAGTTCAGTGACAGTTTCCACTTGCAGTGGTACATCTTGTGGAAACTAATTGAAACCGGAATGGATACCAAAGATGGAAAATGTCGAGCCTGCAGGCGAATCATTTCAAATAGAACGGATTAACTTTATGAAGGAAACGCGTGGTGTGTTACAAACAAAGTTAATTTGTTTAATGGGGCGACATGATGATTCAACTGGAGAGTTAGTCTTTGACTAGATCTGCAAGGTTCAGGCTTCGCTTAAGTGGATAATAAAAGCTGTCCTTAAGGGGAACAACGTGTCTGTGCATTCCAAACAATAGCATCATTTTAAGCAGTGTCAGAGCATAATTTTCATCGGAATCTACTTGAATAATCGATACATGAGTGAACCATCTACCACAAAACATGTACCAAGCTATAAACTTGCTCGTTATCCATTCGTGTTGTTGCTACAAGTACCAACAAAGTCAATATCCCTACCGACCACCTTAACTCGTTTCGAAACAATTGTCAGCTCCAGCAAATGTTGCTCAGCTTTCAAACACACCCTATCGCCTGGTAAAGTATGTATGTTATCTTGGGACATACTTACTAACTAGTCCATGTCTCGATGTGCGGTGGTTCCTGGACCCTCATCCTTATCCGTACGGTCTCTTTTTACACTCTCAAAAGATTTAATTCTGGCCAAGCAAAAACGATCTGAGTGACCGTGCGAAGAAAATTCGATTTCCTCGGAAAACGATGACTTACTGGCTGACTTGCTGGCAGAATCTAGCCGAAGGCAGCTGGTTCCGTTTGGACATGAGCTTGGGATTCACTTTACTTTACTTGTTGTTCCTCCCTGGTAGTATATCTGCTGTAACTACACACGCGATGGAGTGTGGAGCGATGTGAGCCCCGAGCGTTCCGGTAGAAACCTGTTCTAGCCTGTTGAACTTGTTGCAGTGGTGAAACTAATGTTTCTTTGCCGAACGTTGGCTAGTAAAGCTAACTTAGAGTGGGTTGTGTGTTTCGGGAAAAAAGTTTTAACCACATTAACAGCATACTGCCAACATGGATCGCAGTGTAGTGGAGTTAAAAAGAAAAATTGTACGGTTTCTCAAAGTGCCGCACACGCGATTGCTGACCATATTTGCATGATAAATGTTCTACACATATAAAAATCTACTGTGAACTTAATTTGAGTTTGGAATTCGCATCCAGAATTCTGGAACGAAGTTCAGAACTCTGGAACAAAATTCAACATATGAAATCTGGATTTTAGATTTCAACTCCGTACCAGAATTTCTGAACCAGAAATTAGTTCCTGAATTCAGTTTCTGAATTCGATTACTAAATTTAGTTTCGTAATTCAGAGTCTGCATCTAGGATTAAAATTCTGCAACTAGATTCTAAAAATAAGATAAGTCCCTAATTTAGTTTCGGAATTCAAGTTCAGTATTTAGTTCTAGAGTTGAATTCGGGTTATGAGCCAGAATTCGGAGTCAGTCACAGTTTCCGAATTTAGTTTAATATTTTTAATTTATACACACTTGTTTTACGCGAAGATAGCTGAACCCATTTTACAAATTAAGATTCATATAGAACGTTTTACTTTCTCATAGAACTATTGAACTTTATTTCGATCCGACTTCTAGCTCCAGAATTGCAAGATGATATGTACGAAAAACTGCAGAAAAATACATGAATCAGCCCCATGGGGTTGTTTGAGCTATTTATGTGAAACAAGGCAATCAACATTTCAAATGATCGATATCTTCAATCAAACAGATAAATCAATCGTTATACTACTTCATTTTGAATGCGCAATTGCACAAGAGTCTCCTCAAATCGATCCTCATTAGGAACCATCATCGAACCCGTGAACCCAGAAAATAGACTTTGTTTGCCTTGATTTGTATTTGTCTTGTATCCGACGAAATTACATCAATAGCCCAAATATATGCAATTGTAACTATATGCTAACTATTGTAATGGATTACGATATTTAAGCTTCTCTTTGCCAAGCTTGTGTTCAAGTTTTGCATGCATGCAGTTATTTTGATAGCGTTAAATTTCTCTTGTGAAGTATAACATAGCGATTTGTGGTCTCTCCATGGTACTACCATTCTGAGATTTCGGTTGAAGCCATAAACTTTTCTCATTATTAATCGAGATCATCTTATTTAAATTAGAAAATAATCTTAAGCACTTCAAATTTACTCTAGGGTAGTTGCAGCTTCCTCAGACGAAAATGGCATAACATAACATTTCATCCAAACACACACGCATGGTTTCTCCCTCTCTTGTTTGGTTCCAGTGTAACCGGAGAATCAGGTTCCTTTGCGCAACCCTGTATATTAATATTTATAGTAACCAATGTTTTGGTGCTCCATCACTCCGGTCTAGGGTCACCGGAATACTAATTACACCTTATTATTTTTGTTCGAGTGTACTTCAACGATGCGTAGTAGATGCGCATTGTTTTATCTAAGTAAGCTGATCCTTCGGTTGATAAGAATGTTTCAGCCGATTAGTAACATCTTATTATTGAAAATTCGACCCGGGTTGATGATTCAATGCATGATGGCGCTGGTCTTACAAGCTAGTTGTCGTATGTTCGAGCCCCGACCTGGAAGGAATCTTAGTGTCAGTAGGATCGTAGTACTAGCCATGCAATGATTCTGTACTCTATGAAGCGGCTGCGAAGGCTGTTGAAACAAATTCCACAAAAGGAATGTAATGCCAAGACTGACTTTTATTATTGGAAAACTATGGCTCTCGAATTGCGGGATCTGATGTTCATTGAAACGAAGGCTTCATACAATTTATTATGTATGTGACCTTACTCAAAAGTTTTGTTCTTTTCATGCAATATTCAGAATAAAATCTTCACTAAATGCTACAAAAATCTAGCAAAATGTCCGAGAAAATAGAAGTAGTATAAGGTTAAGTTTGTTTTTTATTTGGGCTATTCCTCAAGTTTTTCGCCATTTATCGCCTTTTTCTGTCTGATGAAATTTTCCGATTCCCGCTGTGGTTGTCATGTATCCAAACTCTTTTGGATTTCAGTACACCAGCAATAAAAAAATTGAATTGCTCTAATGCAACTTTTTTTCTTGCATTTTTTCGTGCAAAAATATGAAAATTTATGATTGAAAACTAACGAAAATTTGTCCTTCAGTTTATGTTCTAAAATTGTACCAGCAGCAAGAGATAAGCAAGAGAGAAATTATTCGACGAGATTCACCACATAATTCATTACTGAATTATAAGTATTAGTATTTCGATTCGACCTTAGTAAAATTATAAAAACAGCATTTTCAGAATTCTAGGAAAATGTTAGCAATGTTAGACTCCTATCTTTGGAGCAAACTTTTCCATGCTTTTCCATCCTAACTTACCATTTAAAGTTTTCCGTAGATTGTTGATTGATAGTTCTCTCGTTGCAACGATAAGAATCTTTAAAAGTCATCGGTTAGATCATTGTTGATGTTGAAGGGGCAAATTGGATCACAACAACCATATTCTAATTTAAAATTAACATAAATCAAATTTAAAAACTGTTTTGTTATCCTAAACAAGCTCCATTTCTCTGTGTGTAGAAAATCAAAATCATGGTATTACGCATTACATAATCACATTCCTTCTGTGGAATTTCACCATTCTGTTTCAACGATCTTCGCAGCCGATTCTTAGCGTACATAATCATTGCATAACTAGTACTACGCGACACTAAGAATTGTGATTTTACATTTTATCAGATGCAAATAAATGGAGCGTCATATTCCACACAAATTTATATCCATAGAACATGTAAAGTTGTGTGATTTGAAAATTACATGGCTTTAAAACGAATAGAATAAAAATCAAAAGATCAACAGCAAGAACCCGACTTGAACCGAAAAACATTAGATCCCAAAGCACACCAGTTAGTTGACTGAACTACAGAAGCACATATCTGCTTGGCTGGTAAATTGTGCATATAAATTCATACAGTCTCACTTGCTAACTGACTGCGAATTACACTCGGAACCAGTAAATTTCTGTACGCATGGAATATTGCGTCATTTGAGAAGTAATGTAGTTATGAATTGTATCGTTTGTAGAATTATGTCACCTGTAAAATTCATAATTTTTTTCTGTGTGCGTCAACTTGCTTGTAAGACCATAGAGTGTGATACCCATCGACAAATATATTGGTAAATAAAAAAGTAAGAGTGTATCCATTATAGCTTGCGATCAACTTTTTTTCGGTTGAGGAAACCTTAGACTTTGGTGTTTTGGCAAAAAATTTCAGTCAAAGTCAATCTTCTGTCGGAAAAACACAAAAATAAAATAAAGCGTAAAACACATCGAGGCCGTGTTCATTTGCATATACTCTAAAGGACCAACAATAAACTACGCAGTGTCAACTAATTACATTAAAAAGTCGGTATCGTTTGTAAAGAAGTGAGTTAAATGATTTATATAGTAAAAAACCTTCGATGACCTTCCAAATCGTGGTTCGGAAGCAAAAGTGACCAAAAAGGACGAAAAATGAATCGTGGTCCTAACGCCAAGGACAAGCGAAATTGAAACAAATATTCTCGAGTTATTGCACGTCGCCATTCGGGAACATCTGTGTGCTAACAATGTAAAAACCTGTTTTAATCCACCTTGTGGTGTAATGATGCCTTTCTCATATCAATCATACTATCATATATAGTACTGTGGCATTCTTCAGAATAATTTTCTTCGATTCTTGAAAGAATAACTGAAAATGGTTTGTTTGACCGTCTACTGATAAAAACTATCAATTGGAGAAGATTTGGGGTCGATTTAGAAAACTTTTTACGGTTTTTCGACCTTTTCAGTGATGGTATAAAATTTTTAACACATTTTACCCTATATTTTCGGATCCGGAAGTCTGTATGTGACCGCAGGATCTTTGAACCTAAGTTTGTGAAAATCGGTCCCGCCATCCATGAGAAAAGTTAGAAAACATATTTCCATTTTTTTGCACATTTTACCCCATAACTCTGGAACCGGAAATCCGATCTAAATGAAATTCAGGAATTTAGTATGGGACCCAAAAAGCTTTCATTTGGATCTAAGTTTGTGAAAATCGGTTCAGCCATCTCCGAGAAAAGTTAGTGCAAAAAAACGTTACATACACACATACGCACATACACACACATACACACACATACACACACATACACACACATAAATTTTGAGTACTCGACGAACTGAGTTGAATGGTATATGACACTCGGTTCAAAAATCGGTTTTCACAGTGATTGCATAACCTTTCTATATGAGAAAGGCAAAAACCTGTTTTAATCCACCTAGTGGTGTAATGTTGCCTTTTTCATATTATCCATTTTCTATATTATATCATATATTATAGCAAAAATTCCCCGAAATACTACAATACTATAAAAAATTCGGAAAAGAGTTTTCAAGATTTCTATTGCATAATACTACTACATTGATATACTACATTTGAATTTAAGTTAGTGAAAATCTATTCAATCATATGTGAGAAAGTGATGTGAGCTCCATTTTATCACATTTGATTATTATTTTCGGTACTTCCGGAACCGAGAGCTGGATATCGGCATAGTGACATTTGGTTCATTCAACCGTACACTAATTAGACCAAAAAAAATTTAAGATTCTCTATGGTGATTTGATTTTTGGAAAAAATGTACCGGTAGTCGGACTTGGACAAAATTCAGCAAATCATTTTTGGGACTACCAATAGTTTGTTTGGTTACAGACTCTCATGGTCTACAAACTAGAGAAATAAACTAACATCAGTTTATGAGAAATTATTCTTGAAATTAGTATTTTTAAATGCAAAAACCAGACAAAAAAATTCAGCGCAAAACCCGTGCACGGACTATGAAATGTAAATGAACTATTGATCGCAAGATTTGATTAGTAATTTGAGGAATAGATTCAGGAAACTAATTGGGATCGACAGTTGTTGATGGAATTGGGCTTGGGTCTGCTCATCCGCAGTCTCGTTACTCCATCGTAGCTGATGTGTGTAGCGATAAACTGATCCGGGGGGAAGAGCCAGGTCAGTAATCGAACCCGATATCTTTACCAGTCTGATACTGGTAAAGATATCGGGTTCGATTACTGGGACCAAGGATCTTCCCGGGTTGGAAATTCTCTTGATTAACCCTGGATAGAAATCCGAAATATTTGAACGTTATTTTGTTGTCAGTCGTTCTATTGAAGAAGAATCTATACCTGCTAGATTATTCAGGTCGTTTTTTTTCTGTTTACTGGTGAGAATATGTGCTGAAATATTAATTATCACGTAGATAACTTGTTCTGCTGGGACCATCATCAAAAACCGTTTTGCAAAAAAAAAACGCAAGACAAAAAACGTTGAATTTAAAATCAGAATGAAATCATAACCGGCTCTTCAAAAACCAATGATTTTCTCTGGTTTGTGTTCAAATTTTTTGCAGACTGCCGCTACTGGCGAGGCATGGTTTGCTTGTTTGTTACAGGAGGCTGATCAATGCTGCAAGAATTACATTACGAGATCTAGTTTAAACCGAATAAATAAATTCGATTATAACTCTAGAATACCATCTAATGAAGATCTTGGAAAGTCCAAATCAGATGAATATTTTCGGAAGAAATGTGGAGTGATCTACAACCGGAAAACGGTCTTTGAAGTGGTTCTGAAATCGAAGGTGGCGAATTCCGTTGAAATGATGCCGGAAAACGATGTTTGAGACCGCCATCTAGGATTTCGAAAGGAAAAAAAAATCAACAATTCAAATCCGTACCAAAATCTGTAAATTAAATCTGTTCCAAAAAGATACACATTGGTAAGGGTGTTAAATGAATACAAATAAACCGGAAGTTGCCATATTGGATTTAGAAACTAACTCAAATATCGTTTTCTGGTAGCTCATCAAAGCCGTTTCGAAAATACTCATATTTTCCATATTTGGTCAATTTGGGAGAGATCACCAGGGCACTAGATTGAAACAATTTTGATAGGGAGAGTACAGTCGCTATCTCTAATAGAACTAAAACTGAAACAAACGTATCCCCAGCCAGCCGTTCTAGTTTTATTTATTCGAACAGCTCTACTGTCAAATTTAAAACTGGTATACGATGCCGTTCTATTTTTTCTATATTTGAAACACAAGTAAAACGCTGTTTCTTTTGTTATAATTTCCGGATTTAAATTTTAAAACTGACATAAATTATGCATCTAGAACTAGAACACTCATGAACATGCCCTTATTGTTAACACTTCGTTGATATTATGATTATGAGATTCTTAAACGTTTCCGCGGTAAGTGTAAGTGCGCACTGGAATTGATTGTTAATCGGCTATCCGATTCATTGTTGACTCTTCATACAATCACATGTTGATTTTTATCAATAAATTGTACATGATCGAATTGTAATGCAAGGATGGCTTAGTGCTATGAGCGGTAGTCCTGCTACTATAAGAGGTAGCGAATCACATCATTTATCATACGTCATATTTGAAAAATGTAAATTATTTATTATTTATTTATTATATTATCCTATTCATATCTACCAAATGATTTTCTAAAATATATTATTATGATATTTTTTTTTGTTTTTTTTTCACGCAATTTTTTGAGTAGATTCTCAAATATCAAGTCAGAAAAAGAACGAAAACATACATGGAGCAATGCATGAAAAACTTTTCCGAGAACACAGTGTTTCATACGTCGTTCTTCAAAAATGCAATATATTAATTTTCAATGCTAAATTCAAATTGATTTCTAGTTTCGTTCAATATGATACTTTTTTCTTGATGCACCTTTCGCTAATGATAGCTACAACTCCATTTGACTTCAATACCGCATGAAAATTTCAACCCGACCCACTTTCTTATCACCAACGTCAACGCGAAATAGACGTGCGTAGACGGATAAATTATGCAAATGTGACACTCGGCAATGTGACCCACGACGATAAATACAACAGGATACCCGGAATCAAATTTCCAACCGCATACTGCTGTTAAGCTTAGATAAGCCGCAATAGGACGAATGCCGCCCGGCAGTCTGCCTCAATCTTATGAATTCATTACAGTCTGCGGCCTTTCGTATATGGTGCGGTTTCGTAAAACAATCTGAGTTGGGGCAAGTGCAAAGATTAATCTTCATCAGCACTTGCTGCGTTCCATTTGTCTCTCGCTCTCCATCTTATTCAAAGATTTCACATTTGATTTTACTATGCGAGGCGGAAATTATGGCCGCACTCAAATCCGGTCCGTTATTAGGAGCTTCAGCGTAAGTGACCGAAATTAAGCTGCTGAAACATTATTTTAGTCAGTTTTAATGGAAAGCTGAGTAATGTTTTTTTATATTAATCAGATTGTGGATTATGATTGAAATAGTTCATAGATTATGACCCGCCGGTTTAACATCTAGGATTCTTTGTACATTGGCAGATATATGCTGGCTTGGTGAATTAGGAGGAACTGAACTGATCTACAAAATTATGGTCTCAAATTAAAATTATTTGTGCATAAGTACACCACCCGCTAGTAATGGGTATCACATACAATCTAGTATAAAAAGTAACTTCATGATTTTAGAAATAAACATCAAACAAAAGACAAACTTAGCAAATCCACAGAGAAACTAAATCCCATAATTTAGAAAAACCGCGTGAATTTAGATATTTGCTTTGAAAAAAAAATCAAGCGAGATATATTTTGCGTAGCTCTTCAAAAATCCATTTGACGGTGGTGATGATATGATCGAAGCTAGATTGCGAAGAATTTCATTGATGGATGAATGTACATTTAATTCATATTCAAATTTCTTTCTGCACTCTATGAAATTCTCGGACGGCTGTCAGCTGTTTCACTGAACATCCATAAAGCTTATGGGTTTTGCTGTTTTCCGTCATCCATTATTGAACTTTTATTTTGTTTTTGGATTCCCCCGGCAGACCTGCAGTAGTGTTGGTTATTTCTATCTCACCGTACTGTTGCTGCTGCGAAACATTCTTTCGCTACAAAAAGTCACTCAGAGCCAACGTTCAAGAATACCTCTCAATACCGTCTATAAAAATAGAGATGGGGATGCTGTCAATATAGAAAAGAAAAATCTCATTTCATCCATAAATTTCATTCGTCTGTCGTGAATTGTACTGATACGCTACTGATTAGTGACAGACAACTAAATGCTGTATAGTTCATACTGCTAAAAAAGATGTTTATTTTCATATCTTTTTTGGGAAGGCTTTGCAATCACTGTGAACATCGGGCTTTGAGCCGGCCGGAAGGGCCGAGTGCCATATTCCACCCGAATTAATTCGTTTGACATCGCGAAATATTAAAATGTACAAAGTGGAAATATCTCATATAAAAGGTAATGAGAAGAGTTTTCTAACACCACTAGGTGGATTAAATAAGTTTTTGTTATTGTTTTGCCTTTCTCATATAGAAAGGTTATGCAATCACTGTGAAAACCGACTTTCGGACCGAGGCCCGGAGGGCCGAGTGTTATATACCATTTGACTCAGTTCGTCTAGATCACAAAATTGCTGTGGGTGTTCATTTGGATCCGACTTCCGGTTCTGGAATTACAGGGTGATATTTCACAAACTAAGAAGCAAATAAAAGGTCTTAAAATTCTTTTAAAAGTCCCTGAAAAGTTGATCTAGATTCGACTTCCGGCTCCGGTATTACAGTGCAATTAGTGAAAATTTTCAATTTCATAAGTATTTTTTCACAAGCGATGGCGAAATGAGGTGCACGTTTTCATAAACCTTACTGCTAAACTGCTAGTTGGCAGACCTTGTTAGTTAGAGAATATAAAAAACTAGTTTGAGATCACTAGTCCTTGGTTTCCGCTTCTATAAGCACCGATAATGATGAAAAAATCTCTAAAAATGGAGCTCACTTCGATTTCTCAGCAACGGTTAAGCCGATCTCCATGAATCATTATTCAAATTGAAGCTCTCATTGTCTTTAAATTTACTGTGCAATTTCATTCAGATGCGACTTCCGGTTCCGAAGTTGTAGGCCGATGACTGTCAAAACATTCAAATCGTCATTCAACATGACGATGCTGGCACGCGTCGGTTTGTGCGGTTTTGCTCCGTTCGCCGCGTGCTTTGTTCAATTTCGTATAGCATGCAGGGTTGCCACATTTAAGTCTATATTGTTCAGGTGACAAATATGTAAATTGTAAATCTTTTATTTAATTTGTACCTACTTGTTAGTGTGATTACAAGATCATGATAAAGATGTCTTTTTATAAAAGTACATAGTACATACATAAAGCCTTTCTCATATAGAAAGTTTAAGCAATCACTTGAAAAATTGATTCATGAAAATTGGCCCGTAAGGGTGATTTGTTGAAATACAAAGCATTCTATGTCCTACATTTTCACGACGTTCGAAATAATTTGTCTTCAAATAAGACAAAACGCACTCACTCTTTTCAGTGAGCACAAGTTGTTTTTTGTTACGTTCCGTCTCGACTAGACAGTACACGACAGTATAACTTGAAGCGCAAAATTAAGGTAACATTCAGTCCACTCGAATTTTATTTGTTAACTGTAGCATCTTATGTCAAGTCTAAAGAAAAGAAGGCTAGTGACGGCTTACCGCTTGCAGATAATGGTCATTCAGTGGTTTGGTTATCAATAATTGTTTTGTAAAAGTTTTTTCGTTTTACTAACAATGTTTTTAAATGCCATTTTTTTAAACATTTGCACAGAAAAAAATATTTTGTAAATTTAGGGGGAAGTAGTATAAAGCGCCTCTGCTGACTAAAACGCCTTTTATCACTTTTTAAGTATTCATTAGGCAGCTCTTTGAAGGAACTAACTTTTAGTAGTGCCAATAGTTTAAGAATGTAATCATACAAAGCCATATAGTTGATATACAGGGTTGTGCAAAGGAACCTGACACATTTATATTGACAACAGCTTCGAAGTACTAGACGAAAAAACTAACCAGCAATAAAAAGTTTGGCAAATGAAGCTCATTATATGATATTCAATTTTCGAGCCGTTTTTAGAAATTATTGATCGCTTTTTGATGCGGAACATATCTTTGTTTTCTTTATAGGAGTGAAAATTAGAAATTCAAGGGAAAATACACGTAAAAATGTGGTCAGATTACAACACTTACAGCTCAGTCAATATTTTGATCAATTAAAAATATTATTGCACCTTTTGATTGAAAATATTTCTAAGTTTCGGTTTGAATATATCAAGCCATAATTTTTCAATTATATATGATTGGAATGATTCATGATTAATAGCGAGCAGTGTTCTATTTTGTTTGTTGAAAATCTAAGACACGATACTGAAAACTATTTGAATCCTAAACTGGTTTGCCTTCATCCTAAGTGTCATGCGAGTTTGATTGAAATGCTATGTCGTTTTCGCCTGAGAAATCTGCAACTACCCCAGGGTAAATTTCGAGTGTTAAGGATTAATTTCTAATTTAAATAAGATGTACTCGATTAATAATGAGAAAAAGTTCATCGTTTCAATCGAAATCGCAGAATGATAGTCAGTGCGGTAAAATGTCATTTTCAATCGAATATTATTAGATGAAAATGAAATGGATGGCCATTGATCGCCAACACATTCCTTTTCATTCATTTGTCTTTTGTTGCCATACTCAAGTGAAGCATTTAAGTGAAGTGAAGCAATTTAATAAACGAACCTAGTCGTTTGTCATGCCCGGGTTGGTGGTTCATCGCATAGAGCGCTGGTCTTACAAGCCAGTTGTCGTATGTTCGAGCCGCGACCTGGAAGGATTCTTAGTGTCAGTTGGATCCATAGTACTAGCCATGCAATGATTCTGTACACTAAGAATCGGCTGCGAAGTCTGTTGAAACAGAAAGGCCAAATTCCACAAAAGGAATGTAATGCCAGAACTTTGCTACCTAGTCATTTAAAGTTTTGCTTGCTCAATTTCAGGTGACAAGTAGTCTTACTGCTTCGATGTCTACGCAGTTGGTGGTGAGCAAGTTCGAATGATTAGACATGAACATCAACTCGACAGCAGAAATTCTTTCGGGCCAGAATTATAAATAGAGGCTGGCAATTCTCATTTGAGTTTTTGGTTGTCACCAGCAATTTTAAATCGATAATTTTCAACTGTTTGAAATGTAATGAGGTGTGTTCCAAAGCATTGGAAATGAAAACTAAAGGAGGAAACAATTAATTTACGTTGTTTCTGTAAATGATATTTAAACTATCATGACTGTTATACCTTCCATCTATTATCTTGAACCAATACGAATGTTTACATGAACCTCATTTGAAGGCCGCTCTCTCACTAAGTTGAAAGAGATATTTTGTTGCTTCAGGAGATCAACTGACGGTGGTCAAACTGAGGTTCGAGTGAAAAAGTAACGAATGAAGAACTGAATGCTGCCCGTTCGGTACGTCAGCTACGTGAGGATTTTACTGCATTAAAGCGATCATCAGTGTGTTTCACATTCGGTTTCAATTGAATTGAATGAAGTTTTACTACACTGATGGTATTACCATAGAGCGACCACAAATCGCTACGTTGAACATGCACAAGAGAAATTTAACGATTTAAGAATCCACACTCACGTAGCGCTCGCTCATGACTGTCATATGCGGCTTTCATATGTGCGAACTGCGTGACATTCATATATGACTGCCCGGATAGTTTACGTTATTTGGAATTTACTTCGTAAAAAAAGTTTTGTGTAATGAATGTGAAAACCGCCCAACATATAAGGTAAGGGCTCCCTATTTCATCTCATTTGTAAGGACGTCGCCTTCAAACCTCGATTTAGCCACTAAAATCACTATAACTATTTCATATTACTGATTCATTTGCCTTGCTCCACATTGATATTTGATTCACGTTCCTTGGAAATTAAAATAATGTTCATAAAACAGCAAAAAACACTTATGAAATGTTCACTACTCTGCTCCTAATTTCATCTCAAGGGATTTTTATCCATCCTATCGTTGATCCTTTATTCATCCTATAAATTAGCAATGGCGACAGCAATCAAAACGAAATATTCCACTATTACACTCTCAGGTTCAAAATGTCAGAATTCTTCTTAAAAACGGCCTAATGCCAACTATGAGGCAATATACGATATTTTTAAAACCAGTTTGAAATCATTTCAACGTTTAAAAATTTTTCAGTCGTTTCCGTTACCCCTCGCTTTAAATTTAAAATTTTACTGAAAAGTTAATTTGGTGAACTTTAAATAAAAACAAAACTGTGATTGTTACTATTTATTCATTAGCCCATCTTAAAACAAAGTGTAGAGCCAGAGATGCCATTTATACAGATTTATATGTATTGTATAGATTTTTGCGTTCGCATACTGGTTTAAATCAAAGTACTGATTTTGTAAAGATTTCCTAAATTTAATACAGATTTGTACAGGTTCATATAAAGAAAGAAGTAAAAAATTAGGCTTTTCTCTCTGAGTATCTATTACTATTTGATTGCAGTGGTTCTTTAAAAGTTTATTAATCAACGGACAAATCACATGTTAAAGTGGAAATCTTTTATGTAGATAATTAATTATGAACACTGACAAACATTTATATTAAAATTTGGAACCAATTTGAACTATTTGAAGCCAGATATTTTCATAGAATATGTATTACGTTGCATAGAAAGTCTATATCTGGTCTATCTGTTTTAACTAATAAAATGATGTTATCAGATTTTATTAGTGAAAACAGATTTAACATCATTTTATTAGTGAAAACAGATAGACCAGATATAGAGTTTCTATGCAACGTAATACATATTTTCTATGGAAATATCTGGCATCTCCGTGCACAGCCCATGAAACACACACACTTCACAGCGTTATGTTGACGTATAGCGGAATGAAACCAGTGCTACTAGATATGCCACAATGGTTATTTCATTAGTATTTAACATGCTCTTCCTGGTAATATTCGAAGCCGAAACAGTTTTATTGAAATATTAATATCAATATTATAATTAAACTAATGTCACGGATACCAAAAAACATACTTTTTGATGAGATTTTGAAATAGAAAAACAATTTTTGTTTTGTAACATTATGAGATAACTTGGCAACTTTGCGAAACCAAATGAGATGAAAACAAAGTGCAATCATGTGAACTAAGTGAAAAACTTTCATCTCATATTTTTAAAGACTTTTATTGTTTGTCGGGTAGTTTTTGAAGTATTAAATCGTTAATTAAACAAGTAGCAAGTGAACATTACTAATTATGAAGTCATCCAGCATTCAATGGTAGTGTAATTGTGCGAAAAAGTGATCATGTTTTGAGACGAATCGATTAGTAGATAATCAGAAACATAACGAACTGTAAATCTTGAGACGAAAATGTGTCCTAAATTGAAAAGTGAGTTCATTTGAAATGAAAAAAACGATAACCGAAGAACTTAAAACCATTTCTTTCAATAGGAAAGTGTGACAATAGCTTTTATAATCATTTTAAAACATTTCACAGTTTGGTTCAGGTAGGTTTTAAAATATTATTCATGTTCAAAGTAATGAGGTGAAGGGAAGAGATGGAAATAGGAGCTCAGATGAAATAGGGAGCCGTTACCCTAGTTATTTTCGAAACGGAGGTGTAAGTGCACGAAAATAAAGTTTGCGCTCGTTTCAAAATCCAAGATGGCGGCTTCCGGTTTGTTGATATTGCTTAAAACTCCTAACAATATGAGTATTTTCAAAACGGGATCGATGAGTAGATGACGGAAAACGATGTTTGAGGTATTCCTTGAAAACCCTTACAATGTGGTTATTTTTTTAACGAGATTGATAAGCAGATGTCGGAAAACGATATTTGAGGTAGAATACTGTAACCTAGTATGAGAGTCATCAAGTCGAATCATCGATTCGATTTTCTGCGATAATTGTCTAAGAGTATGAGGAGCGAAGAAATATAGAAACATTCTCTCACGGTTCATGCACTGAGAGGCAGCGAGTTCTTGTAGCATCATCTACCAGATTGACGATGCTATATACAATGTAGAGGAATATCGAGCCACTCTCTGCCAAATTATCACCAACACTGGTGCGACATAAAATTAATGCAAATGAAATATTCCGTCACATTTAAGCTTTCATTCTACTCAATTCTCAATACTTTTTTGTTCGATTCTGGTTTGATTGCGCATCGAAGAAAAAGTTGTAGAAAATAATTGTGCGCTTCTAAAAAAGTACGCATTGAGAAAAATGTCGAGTACTGAACTATAAATCAACTTAAAAAATCAAATTAAAAAATATCTCTGCAAAATTGAAAATTTTTTTGCATCGAATTTTTTTTTATTGGCGCTTATCAAACTATCAACAAAAGTGGATTGAAAGCTTAAAATAAAATTAAAATTTTGGGTGCACAATGATTATTTACTCTATATGATCAAGGCCGCCGAGAAAGGGAATCCCCCTGGGTCCGGAATTTTTCAGGAGTCCCGGGAAAACTCGAAGATTTAAAAGTGTTTTCTATTCTTATTCTTCATAATCAAGTATGCTGAAATTATTCTTCATAATCAAATCATTTGTGACTGTTTTTTTGTTCGTTCAATCCCCGGACATGGCGTGAAGTCTTTTTTTCTCACTAAACGATCGGGGCCCATATTGCAATCCCCCGGGCTCGTTTTTTCGACCCCTTGTATATGATTGTGCACATGAAACGCAATAGATTTACACATAGTGACCTTCCTCTCCTGCTACTTCTAGGAGGGAGTGTAAATATATTGCTTTTTCTCGGTTGGATCATATATTATTTTTCGAATGGCTATTATTAGGATCTTAAAACTGGAAAAAATATTTCACCTGTAAGCTTTACCTTTTAATTGACACTAATTAAATTAACATAAAATGTTGACCTAAAGATAAGGTTCAAAATAAATTAATTTAAAATAAAATTAAATCATCAATTCTGGAAAAGCGTTTGATATTTTCTCGTTGCCTTTTTATGGAATGGTCCGATGAACGTCCAATAAATCGTCGAACGGGAGGCCGATTCGGGACTTTCGTTTGCTGATTTTGAAACAGACCATTGAACCGTTGGACTAGTTTTACTAGAGAATTTTGGAAGTTTCCAATCATCTATTTTTATAAATTAACACTACATACCTGTACAATACTTCTACTTTGCTTAGAATAACAACACATTTTCTTTTTATATGAAGAAAACACTCAAACTTCACACTATTTTTTGTGGGAATGAAAACAACAACAAACCGTTCCAACAAACTGAACGAGTATTTCGTTTAGTATGTCGTTCAACAAACGCTCTACGCCCAACAAGATCTAACCGTCTTCTCAGTGGGTTTTCTACATCTCCTTTTCCGACTCAATTTTGTACAATTAACAGTTTCCAAGTTACAGTGATATGAAGAAATTGCATAAACCCAAGTTCAACTGGCTATGATGGAAAATGTGTATGAGTGCTAACGTTTTCAAAAGGCGGAATTAAAATATTGTGCCACAACCTGGAAACCGTTGCTATTTCAAAGTCACGTGAAAAACGCAAGGCCTGTACTGCAAAAAATATGAAAATTATGGGTGACGCAAATCCACATATGATACAATTCATGCGAACGTAACTCGTAACATGACTGACTTTAACAAAAGTGGTTTACACGTAAAAAGTAATGAAATTTACATGACATGTTTATCAATAGTGCAATGAAATAGACATCAGTTGAATTGAAAATCCTATTTAAAACCACGATCAATGTAAAACTAGTTTTGAATGCATTGATTTTTCAATAAACAAGACTGTATATTTAAAAAAAACACGCTTAGTTTTGCTTTCAAAGCACATTGAAAAATGAAATATTTTTTCTAGGTGTGTAAATATTCCACATATTTGGTCTACCAGCGATAAAATTCTCATCCTTCGTGTCAGTAAAATACAATGTTTGTGGGTGTTTCCAACTCTGAACTTTTGAAGGTTCAGAGCTGTTCAACTAGGTTAGACTCTAGCTAACGAGACGATCAAAATGTACAGTCATAAACTACTGAAGTTGGTTAAGAAGCTGTTCAAGAGCAATCATGAAAATTGAGTGCTCTATTAGGAGAGCTGCCCCGATCATCGGAGTTGTAGACATCGGAAAAAATATATCGCCACGAAAATTGAGTGGCGCTCACAAACTCCAGATGCTCACTCAAATTGAAATGTGTGAGCGATTAAGGATCTTTAGCTTGAAATTTATATTATAACTTTTACTGTACATAATAACATTCACTTAACAGTGAAATAGTAAAATACAATGTTGACTAATAAAGCGTGAATATGAATAAATTCTACTAATAGCCCAATCTAAAAAATAGTGATGCAATGTCATATTCATAGGGATATCTATAGTATTCTGAAAAAATTAAATTAAACATTTTCCGCTGAGCATGAAGAAATAGTTCCACGAAAATAAATTGCATTTCACGAGAAGAGAGAAATCGGCTCCCACAAAACCGAATGCTAAACCCTTTTTTTGTCGAAGATTCTGTTTGTATATGCGTGCTATTCATAACACTGAAAATTCAGATACGGAACGTTGTTCTCTCTATATTTGCACAACAAGATAATTGCCTACTTCCTTCGGGTAGGGGAAGCGATTGTTTTCATTATGTATTATCTCGCACCGTTTCAAAAAAAAACATGTAGCATCCCACCGCGGAGCGCAATTGAATTTGTTTTCCTCCATCGAGGAGGAACAAAGCGCTACAAGTAGCCTTTATTGGTGTTAGGAAAATGTAGAACTTAACAGAAGATGAAAAAATGTGTCTGCAAAGGTCATTCAGCGCGAGTCCTAGGAAGAGGTGAGAATTAATGAAACAGATAATGCTGAAAATTGAAATTTATGGTTCAATCTGCGGTGTCTCGCCCTTTGGCAACTTTCTTTTTTTTGTGTTCGTCGCTCACCAGACCAAGGTTCTGGACCGGATATCCTCTTGGCGGGATCTAAATTATGGTGTGTATTTGAGGGGTGGATGCGAGCAAGTTTCCATTGCATTTACTTGTTATAGCGGAACATAACCGTCGCGCAGTGAATGTATTGCTTCAATAGTGATCTTTCTTTTTTCTGAACATTACTCTTAAATGAAATATTTTGAATGAATCTATTGTTTTCCCCATTATACTACTCAATCGGATGAAAACGTTATCAAGCACAGTGACGTTGGTTGTTTAATTAGGATTTAATGATTGCAGGAGACATTCAATTTGGCGTTCAGATACTTTGCCACGTGTCGTTCGTTAAATTTCGGTGAGATTTATGATAGAAATTTGTAGGATTTAGCCATTTTAGGTGGTGTAGTATTTTTACCGAAATTTGTAATATTACTCAATACTTCACATGTCAGTTATATTACCCATATTTTCATTCCAGTTCCATATGAAAAACCAATCAAAAAAGGACAAAAATACAAATTCAAGTAAGAGAAGTATAGCTTGTGATGTCGTAGAGAAAAGTCGAATTGTAACCAGAACATTGCTTTGGAGTCATAAGTTTGAAATGTAAATAAGCAATTTTATGCTGTATGTACTTATTTAATGCTATTAGAGAAAAAATAAAAAGTGTTGATGGGTATAGCTTGATAGGTAAGTCGATGCCTTTCACGCAGCCAGTCTGGACTCGATTTCCAACCCCGAACATAGGGCCCGACAATTTTTTTCTCCAAAGGTGAACGATAACAAGGTTAAAACTTCTATAATAGAAAATAAAAAAAAGACCCACATGATGCATACATTTTTTAGTAGAAAATCTTGGAAGTTCAGTTCGTCTCAGTCCATAATCGTAACAAACATGATATGTAAACGAACAAGGGATAAAAATAATGACAAATGCGAACAATGAACGATTTATTCGGAACCGTTGCTTTTCCTACTTTAAGCAGTAGTTTAAGAATTGCTCACATTGTGCTTAGAATATGATGGATTTGAGAAAAGTACAATTTTATGAAACATATTTATAATACCACGTTTTGCTGTCTCTTGTAATCTCCGCTCCGCTTCAAGAATCATTAATTTTATTCGGTTGCACCGTTTGTATGAGCTCTATTAAGGGGTTACACCACTGTAGAATTTTAAAAAAATTGGATTTTTTTTTTCATTGCAAAAGGGCATGTATGATCTTAAAAATAATATTTCAAAAGATGAAAAGCGGGAAAAATTTCTAGACATCTTAATTTCGAGTTTTACCGCGAGACTCCGACTATTATACTCCTAGCGCCTTTTGTGTTCGCGCGCGTCATCCTTCTCTGCAGTTGCGACACGAGTTAATTTAAGGGAAAATTAAGGAAGGCCCAACAGGAGGAGAATATCGACAACGAAGGCGAATTGTATGGTCCAGGCATTGCCGATTAATGGCATGTAAGTATGAGATACGATCTTACAGCACCGAAAACTTTAAATGCATTTATCTCAGAACCACGTTTTTTGAACTGGCCGGAAACATAAATCAAGTAAATCTTGACCAATCGATTCAAAAATTTTACAGAATATTCTTGATAATTATCTCCACAGTGGTGCGTAGGGGTTTTGGAAAATTGTGAATATTTTTTTTATGAACAATTTTGTGATGAAAAAATTTGGTTTTATTTTCAAAGGGCTGCCATTTTACAGAAAATCAATTAATTAAAAAACCCCTACGTACCTCTATGCACACTGTAATATGAAATTAGAAAATGTTTTGTTTTTTGTTCTAGATCGAAAATTGCGGGAGCTGAATTTCTGGCCGTCAAAATGCAGCACTTTCGCGGAAATGCCACTAATCCGTCATTTTGTGTGCTTTATTCAAAATTCGGATTACCCCATTTTTTTTTCAAAATTCGGGACTCTTTTTTTCTACGGTGGTGTAAGACCTTAACGAATTGAACATTAGAATGGGATTGGACATATTTTACTGCACTCACATATGAATAAAATAGCATTCATAACGGTTTGTTTCGAATTTTTGTTAGGATTGTAGAAGCTGTCTTGAACTGTTTTTACTTTGGTTTAATAGCAAAAATGTCCGACTTCCAGTTTCCTAATTATTTGATAAAAATCATTCTCCCATCTATACAGCTACCGACTGAAAATTTTCATCTACTTTTCTTTTTATTCAAGTACAGTCAACGATAGCATCATTGATTATCATAAACACATATTTAGTATATTTATTTCAAAGCATTGTGAGTAGAAACTATAACAGGGAATGAATGTCCAGGAATTGAAGGTCTCATTACTCGAACGAATCGTGGGAAAGTGTGAAGGAAAGTGATATTGAGAGATATTGAAAAAGGACTACTTATGCAGAAATTTGAAAATTACAAAAATGTTGATTCATTTGTATTCCATTTAATGTTTGCCTTGACAACAACTGAAAATTCTATATAGACTTAGTTTCTTTGAATTTAAAGTAAGAAGAGCGATGTGTATAAAGTATTTTAGTTTGAATCTTCTGGTTGAAGATAGATGAATAATTAGTTAAAAGAATTATTATTATTATTATTCGTTTATTTGACATCTGTTTTAACTTTCATTCTACTACATACTTGTACTTGAGTACAGTGTATTGCTTTCCCAAGCGATGAGCTTAGAACTAATCAATGATAGTGATTTTCAGATTTTGCAGGAATATTTGAAAAAATTACTAGTTTTTCAAATTCTGAATCAAATACTAACATACATGTAAAAATTGGATAAAAACTCGATCATTATTGCATCAATGGCTTATCGCTGTATGTTTAATTTATAATTTTGTAAAATTAAATATCAAACTGTTTACAAATCTGATTGATGACAATAAGTTAATGATCTTTTTTTTAAATAATATTTGTAAGCTTCTGCCATAAGCAATTATTCAAACTAAAGTAAATTGAAAAACTTTCCAAATTAGTGGCATCTTACAACCGCAGTATTGCGTACATTTCCCTTCGCTTTAGTACTTTGTCAACCTAATAAATGCAATGTATACGTGTTTGTTTATTTTTATTTGGTATTTCAAACCGCATCTGTCAAAAACTAGTATCACATCTCGATCAGGTGGTCAAAAACGGTACGTAATGTCAAAGTTTAGTCGAATCGACTTTAAAAATAATCGTTTCGAGAAACTTTATTTAAGATGTACAATGTCAGGCCAGGTGTCCTGATTGCACTGTTGAACAGTAAAGTATATAAATCAGCTTTGATCCATCTAAGATCTCAAACGATTACGAAACATCAAGTGTTGCACATATGAATCGTTTTTTTTTTAAACCATGTTCTGTTCGTTTCGTTTTCACTGAATGTTATGCTGCTTTGAAATCGATGAACAGATGGTGACTTTGCAAATATATACTTTTCTCGATTGAAGTGTATTCAGGCTTCTGCAATGGTCAGCATTGTTTCATTATGTTCGTTAATCACTTAACAACACACGAATTTGTTCATTCATTTCGATATCGTCGCTGTCTATCAATATTTGGAAGCTTCCAGATAAGACCAAATTAGCATATTTGTATGCTTATCGGAAAATGTGTGACAACAAACTTGTTAAATTAAAAAAAAAACAAATGTTTAGTCACAATAACTCTCTCAGATTATCAGGTTGAATAACATACAAACTCAAAACCAAACCAAGGTCGAGCTATTTGAATTAAGTGACATTGTTTCGACATCCGAGACGAGAAATGCCATGCAAATCACGTTCGCTCCCAGATGCCGGTTAGCTCTGAGGATTGGTATTTTTCATGCTGCATTTACAGCTGCATCATTTATAGGCACCGAATGTTGGCATCTTGGACAACATCGATTCAGCACTCCACACTGGCAATCTCGAGCGATGATGGCAACAATCCTCCCAGGCACGTTCATCTGCAAAATCAACCCGCTTACAATTGTAATCCATCGTACCCCGTTCTGGTCGCTCTTGTCGTTTGTCTATGCGGTCGATAATGGTGCGGTGGTTGCTAGTTGGATAGTCGGTCGCGAAAAAAGAAGTACTTTTTTGATGGTTCCAACACAGGCACGTATCAATCGACCGGCCGATCCTTGAGTATCAGCAGCCACTGCTGTCGTTAAGCCAGTTTAGTCTGTTTGCAGCTATTGAAGGGTGTTAAAAAGAAAGACTCTGAAGCGTGAATCAGGTCGCTATATATTGAGTTTATGTTTCACCTAGCCTGCAGTTTACTGGTATGATTAGAGTCCAGGTGGTCTTTCGCATAGAATTTGTTTTAGAATATATTCAAAATCGAAGGATGGATCATATTTTTTCAATGAGGTTTTCTCACGTTTCGTCTCCTACTCGTCAGTGATTAATAGTTTGTGGGGAACTGCTAAGTCACTTAGCCGTTTAACATACGTCACGTGCCGAATCTGAATTTCTCATGTCGAGTTTGAGCTTCACGATTGCCTAGCGGTTTATGCTGCAAGCTGCAGTTCAGCATAGATAATGCTTTACAGATTTTTTAGGTTTATAACCAACCAAGCGCACCTCGACAATACCTGTCCTGTTCAGGAAGTACCGGAAATAGTGATAAAAAAATTCAAAATGGACCAACATCGATGTTTCGGAGACGGTTTAACCAAATTTAACTTAGAATCAAGTATAAAATCTCCGAGTCTCATGCGTTTATATTAATTTTCATTTTCATTCGACTTCTGGTTCCGCAATTACAGGATGCAAAGAGATAATTTTTTTTTAGATTCAAATAAAATTTCATTAAAAATCTTTGTGACCATAGCCTAAGTCGGTGACAATCGGCTTAACTTTTCGTATAAAAATTGAAGGGGTCCGATATTTCGATGTTTTTACCCACTGTTTCCGGTATTTCCGGACCCGAAAAACGGGTATAGCCAAAGCCGTTTAATTTAACCATCAATTAGCCAAATCTACATCTTGCCAAATTTCCAGTACAGATGAAAAGTTTCTAAGTGCTTTAAAAGTTTTCAATATATTTCGCCTTATATTCTGGAGTCGGAGGTTGAACCTGAATAAAATTTCCTGGCAACATATAAGATTATCAGACCTTTCATTTCAGCCTAAGCTTGTGAAAATCGGTTTCACTATCCCTGAGCAATTATAATGAGTTCCATTTGTTTTGAAGATGTTGACCACTACTTCCGGTACTTCTGGAACCGGAAATCGGTATAGCGAAAACCACTTCGTTTGGCCATCAACTAATATGACTTACATATTGGAATTCTTTTTAGTACAGTGAGTCTATACATAGAATTATTTGCCGCTGTAATAAATACTGTGAAACAATTGACTTCCGTATGCCTGGAAGTGATTAGTCAAACTAATTAGTCAAATGGATGCCTGTACATCTACTAGGCATCAGTTTGACTAATTATGATGTATTTTTACCACTGATGAGTTAATAAAATTAAGGGTTGGGAATTCCTTTATTACTGACAATTTTTAAAACAAATGCCATTCATTTAACAGATGCTATGATAAAATCAGACTAGGAGCACATGCATACGAATGATATACATGAATAATAAATCTGTTTTAATATACCTATTGGTTTAATGGTGCTCTTCTAAAACAAATCAAAAAAATCTTGAATAAGAACAAGAAAGTTTGTTTGGGCCAGTGTTGGTGATTGCCGAAAATTTGACAGAAGTTGCTATATTGCTATTTAAATTGTAAACAACATTTTCAATCCGGTAGAAGATGCTACAAGAACTCGAGTCTCTCAATGCATGAACCGTTAGAGAATGTTGCTACATTTCTTCGCTCCACTTCATACTCTGAGTATTTCACGCCCTTAAAAAATTACAGTCTGATAATGATCGTTGCTGTGTGAAATTTCCCAAGATAGAACCGCAAGTTGACAATTATCGCAGAAAATCGAATCGATGATTCAACTTGATGATTATCATACTAGGTTGCAATATTTCAAAACCCTTGTGAGAAGCATTCACAGACATTTCCATAGACACAACTTATACAAAGGTTATATGTACATAGTTAGAATAAGCGACAATAGTAAAATGATTCTATCGCAATTATTAACTGCCTGTATAGAATCGGATCGCGGAACGAGAATAAGCGACCGTTTGTTGCTTCAAAGAGTATCCTCACAGCAGCGTGCTAGCCTTTGATTCTCAGAAATGTCATCGAGAGAAATTCGCTCTCGCACTACTGTCGATTCTATGTTAAATGAGCCATGCCGGGTTTTTGTTGTTGCGATGATATCCGTCTCGCTTTGATGACACTGATTCAATCGTGTGAAGAGTTGCCAGTGAGCGTTCTTTGATACGATAAAAGCCATCCTTGGTTTAGGCCCAAAACAGTTTTGAATAACCAAAGGTCGTCAAATGGTGAGATAACTAAGTCCTCACAAGTCCCTATCTCATGCCTCCCCGAGCGTCTATGATGACATTTGGTCAATAGAACGGCGTCGACTGGGTGCTATCGCCTTCTGCGTTAGTAGCAGAATGAGAGGGTGCGAAATGGCTTGTAGGTTGAAGCCCATCCTAAAGTGCAATGTTTATCATAGTATATTACAACATATAATTCTGTTGTTTATTACATCATCTATTATTATTATTATTATTATTAGAAGAGCGTAACTTACACTGCGACATTAACTGTTATATTGTATCATAGCATATTGTTTCATATATTATCGTCTTACACTATTTCATGTTATGATATACTATGTTGTATGGTATTATACCGCATTGCATTATATCATATTATATTGTATTGTATTATATTACATTATATTATATTATATTATATTATATTATGTTATATTATATTGTATTATATTATATTATATTATATTATATTATATTATATTATATTATATTATATTATATTATATTATATTATATTATATTATGTTATATTATATTATATTATATTATATTATGTTATATTATATTATATTATATTATATTATATTATATTATATTATATTATATTATATTATAATATATTATATTATATTATATTATATTATGTTATATTGTATTATATTATATTATATTATATTGTTTTCTATTATATTATGTTATATTGTATTGCATTATGTTGTATTATATTGTATTATATTATAGGATTTATTATGAGTAGTACTACGTACCTCTGCGCAAAATATAAATTTGTTTTCCTTATAAGTTATCATTTTTAAAGTAATCTTTTAACTAACTATCAAGGTCGTCACAAGGTGAGCTTGATCCTCACTGGTTCCTGTTTCATGTCTTTACGTGTGTCTGTGGTGACAATTGGTCGAGGGAATGCGTTGATGGCAGAATGAGAGGATGAGAAATGACATATAAATTCAAGTAATATAATATCATGGCATATCGCAACATATCATTTTATTCATTCTATTATTTATTATATATTTCATTGTACTATATTATATTGTTTTTTATTATTATTTTCATTATAATATTTATTGTTACTAGAAAAGAAATATTCTACTTCCTACAGTATTGCGGAGATAGAAGAGCATAACTGACACTCTACAATAACTGTTATTTTATATATTGTTCTATATTATATTATATTATATTATATTATATAACATTGTATTATATTATATTAAATTAAAATATATTATATTATATTATGTTATATTATATTATTTTGTAATCTATGATATAATTTTATGTTATATTAATTTCATTACACTATGTTTCATTGTATTTATCAATATAAAACATTTTGCACGGGGCGTAAAGGGGAGGGAGCATCAGGGCATCGGACGAATTGATAACTGGACGAGGGATTGTGGATAGCCAGCCCAAGTCACTTGAAGGAAACTTGTTTCCTTCTGAAGGTTTGAAATGAGTCTGACGCGTCCTTCTCAAACAAACCATCAGGCGGGTTCAAGCATGTATAGCGATATGCTTTATCCATGCACTGGATATTATGGTTGGAAGAGCATCTTTTATTCCCGCGGAATACGAGTAAGTGACTCTACTTACATATCCGCCCAACCCTTTTTGTTCGCTTTTCGGTAACAGCTATAGTAAGAAGGTGAATGGATGAGTCATATCGGAGCTACTGTAAGTCTACCCGCATCCACTGGCAAGTCCTTGAACTGATGGTGGCTTCACTTCACATCACACATCACATCACAAAACAGTTTTGAATAACCAAATTCAGAAGAATTCCTCCCGATTTCTTCATCGTCACTCAAAACGATGGTTTAAAAATTTTTAACGCACTTCTCTCTGTGGCTCCGAAGTCGGAAGTATGATTCGGATGATTTCAAGCAGAATATAGAACCGACAATTTTAAATTCAATTCGGTCATCACTGTAAAAATGGAATAAGCTCCGTTTTGAAGTTTTTGCTTTGGGATCCGAGAACTAATGTTATTAAACCAGCAACTGACATAACTTTCAAACAGAAACAATTTTTTTAGACAAATTTAGAAGTTTTTTTTTTCTTTTTACTTCGTCGCTCTGAATGACGGAGGTTTTTGACTACTGTTTTCGGTACTTCCGGATCAGAGAACTAAAAATCAATATCCAATCCAATTGCAAACAAAAAATTCTTTTATGTAACAAAAACATAAGCCAATCGGTCACGTAGCTTGTACTCGAGAGACCTGAGTTAAAATTTTTTTATTGAAAAAAAAACTGTAGATGGCTAGTTCAGAGGTTATTTTTCGTTTCCACTTTGTCTTGTATAGAAACACGCTCTTGAAATGAATATTTTTCTACTCATCACCATGTAATATCGGAGCCGATAGTAATATTTTATCCAAATAAAAGTCAGCATTATTTCACGAGTAAGTTAGACTTTTCATTTGAGTCTAAGTTAGTAAAAATCGATTCAGCCACCTACAATAACATGGAGTGTTTATTTTTTGCTATTTCTCGCACAAATTACTCCGTAACTCTTAAACCGGAAGTCGGATCCGAATGAAATTTAAATGCGTTCTTTAGGAAAGTATGGTATTTCATATGAATTTTAAACTGTGATAATCGGTTCAGCCATCTCCGTGAAAATTGAGTGCATATTTGGATGGCATTTTTCGCACTTATCACCCTGTAATTGTAATACTCATTTGGATTGACAACTGATTTTACTGGAAACACTTTACCTTTTACGTCTTGTAATGCAAGCTGATGTGCTCGTGATTAGAGTGCCTTCAACCAGAGTTATTACAGACCTTTCAAATACAATGTAAAGCTAACAAAACTGCCATCATTTCGGATTGAATGTTTTGAATTGTTGTCAACATTACGGATGAGATGTTATCACTCTGGTTATAGGCACTCTACTTGTGACTAGAAGCAGGAAGCGATAATCAAATTTAAAACTGAAGTGTGATCTACTGCCGACATTGTTATTGAACTCATTAAGCCAGCCATTGTTTCGGCAATTTAGACGAAATCAAATCTGATTCAATTGTTATGGATCGAGAATGTAGACATTGTCAATTGCTAATCGAAATTACATTAAATTATCTTTGGTGTCAGTAAGGTCCTTTCTGTTTTCTATTCGTTTTTCTCGTTTGTGCTATACAGATTTCATTTACATTCTGCTTCCATAAGTCAACATTCGATATGTGATATCCTGTCTAGGAACTTATAACCAAGGAAGCACCTCCAGGCCTTTTTCATTTCTGGTCCAACATTTACTCGAACGTAGAAACAGCTTCCACTATTGACCCACAAATTTGGAGAATATGCGATGCGCCTTCGGTAGTTTATCAAAGCAAATGGGATCTACTGGAGAGACCGAGTCAGTTCCATGACCGATCCGCATTTCCGCTTGTTTGACTTTCCCTGCTATCACCCACCACGAGCTACGCAGTGTTGCTGCCAGCTCGAAAGCACCATCGGGGTTGGCATTCCAGCCCCAAAACGATGACGGAAATGGGATCCACATGAGATTTATTTTCGTTCTCGGATGATTTCTTGCATCGTCCGCCCTCCATTTGTACATCCCAATTTAAAAAGAAGTGTGATCGTGCACACTTCCGACAACGGTAGCTGCTGCAGTAGCATGGTACGGATGTCACCAATTCCGCCTCCCCTACCACTACGATTGCAACTAGCGAACTGTGAAACACAGCGGTAACGTTGGTGAGTCAAATTTGCATTCGGGATTTCCCCTACTTTCCTACGGGGACTAGCGATTACGTGCATCCCATGGAAATCAAGCGTCGGAAAATTGTTCGAGAGGGCAACTGAAGTGCAATGAGACGATAAGCTGAGCATCAAGTCTCGTAGATCCCCAATTATTCGGGATATTTGCGTTTATTCAGCGGGTGTTGATGTCGTATGGCGTGACGTTAAATACTGACTTAATGTGTATAAGGATTTTTTCGGGAATTCATTTGACAGGTTCATAGACTGCAGATGTTGAAATAGATTGCAAAAGGAAAATCTGCAGTTATGAGGATGCCCGGCGGGGAACAAGAAGTTGACCTATTTGTGTTAGGAGCTGCATGATCGAAGCTGTGAATTTGTCTCAATCTAGCAGCGAACTCATGACGGTAGGTTATTAGTCATTGTTTTTAAAGCATGAACTTTTTTTCACATATATCTTGTCTGTTTTCAGTGTTCTTTTCGCATCAAAGATGTTATGTATAAAATCTACTACGGCACTTAGTTGAAAGCTGCACTTAGTTGAAAGGATCAAAAATAAAACACGTTTCAGTTCAAGCCAAGCTACATTATGTTCCTATTTCTCTGCAATCCATTAGAGGTATACCATGGTTCTAAGTTTTTTGAGCACCAAAAATGACTAAGCACTAGAGTAGAATAGTACCCCGACTATTCTGTACTGATTGTTATTGCTGTTCTCGTTCGTTTTCATTTGCTACAATCAATCACATGTGGAAGTACTCTTCTCTTGTTTTACGTTTCTTCGATGAAGTTCAGAAATATATCCTGCTAACAAAATGTTTGATTTTGAAGCGAAATTATTAATAACTTGTTGGCTAGTTCACTTTTCGGTTTTGGGAATCAGCAGAACTAAAAGCTGATTTAATTCACCTATTGGTGTAATGATACTTTTCTCATATTATTCATATTCACATATGTAAGGATTGCGCTCGGAAACAATGCAACAGATAAAAAGGATCACCAAAAATTCATGTTAAGTCGAATATTTTTGAAACTATTCATCAAACTCTGTGCAACACTTGCGTCATCTTTCTCACACACTTTCATTAATTCTATCTTGAAAACCTTGAAATTGCCCGTTTCGAAAACCTTTCGTGTTTCCAGAAGCTTTCCTTTCATAATCGCGCAGAATTATTCTATTGAGCGAAATTCTGACGAGTTTGTTAGATTGACCCTTAGGAACAAACATCAGCAACATCGTTGGTTTTGTTCAACTTCATAACAGGTTTCGCGTAATAGCACGATGCTTCTGAAAGCATTCCTGTTTAAGTATTTGTCGGTAGTTATGTACGGCTTGCTGAATTTACCGTACGCACAGATCGCCTGTCACACTAACTACTTCTTGGAAAATTATTCGACCAGGCGGCACTTTCCGACCTAAAACTTCAAAGCCGTGGATCCGTACAGTGTCGACTTTAATGTACGTATCGTTGTCTGTTACGAAGAATTTCGGTCGCACCAACTACTCGAGCTTCCCTACCCTGCATCACAATTACTTTCATAAACAACGAAATGTATTTTTTACGTTTTGCATTCAGTTCATCAATGCGTAGGCAGTTTATGTTGAACTGCTAACGCCACCTAACGGTTTAACATAAACCGTTGAGCAGGCGTAAACTATTTGCTATTTGCAAATCACTTATTTGCACCGGATTTGGTTGAACCGTTAGATGTCGTTAGCAGTTCAACATGAACTGCTGACGCACTGATAAACTGAATGCGAAACGTAAAAAAAATCCATGCACTTCAGCACAAACCGGTACACATGCGCTACCAAACCCTTACCTTCAGACATTAACCTACCAAGTTGTCCGCAAATTCAACCAGTTGAATAGTTTTGGACACTGGCGAGAGCTAAGAAAATTTTATCCTTTCCAAGAGGCTTGTGAGCGATTCTTCCGGAAATCACGATCTCTCTAACACCGTATCTGAATTTTTTGATTTGGCATAAGTTTTGCATAAGTATTCCTCATGTTCAAATTGAACAATTTGTATTTTCAGCTTGTTATTTTAACTCTAGTTTTACTTTTAGGAAGAGCCTAAGCAAAAAATCCTTGAAACTTTTCAAAATACTCTATCTCCTAAACGGTTTGTTGCATTGAGTTAGTGTCTTCGGCATTGTTTTTTGTAACTATTAGAACTATATGAAGAAAGTATACAATGTGAAAAATGTTGCTTTTGCCTTTCTCATAAAGAAAGGCTATGAAATTGCTTCGAAACCCGACTTTTCAACCGAGGCCCAGATTCAGTTTCACCTGGACAAATGTCTGCGATGTAATATTCACACTTCTCGAGAATGGCTGAACTGATTTTCACAAACTTTTACAACCGATGGTCAAAAACAGGTCCCATGAAACTGATTAAAAAATACTTCTTGTTTTCAGAAGTTGTTAGTTTGTAGGTATATAAATTTAATTAGACACTACTGGTCTCCCGTTTTCTGTTCCCGAAGCACCGAAAGAAGTAAAGAAAAACTCCAAAAAAGAACTCACTTCGATTTCTTAGCGATGCTTGTATCGATTTTCACAAATCTTGATTTAAACTAAAGCTAATTTGTCATGAAAGTACTTTAAAATTTCATTCGGATCGTACGGACGAAAAAAAACACAGCACGCCTTTACGAACGATGCAAACAGCGTGATTTGTTCAATTTCGAATACACTATAAAGAAAACGAAAAATAACACCTAAGCATTTGTTCGAAAACACAACCGAGTCCATCAGCATAGTAAACACATTACCAAGAATTTTCAATCGCGATGAATAAACCAAAATCTACTGGTGTGTGATTTTGGTACGAGTAAAACACGGTGCTGAGGTTGAGAAAAATCTTAGTTATTTTACGATTAGTGTGACCGGAAAAATAAAATAATGTCAATGAATTGTCAAAAAATTGAAAAAATAACATGCATCAGAGTTTCATGCTTCGCGCTGTTCGTGCAAATTTCCCAGCCGGTAGTGCAGTAATACCGTGCCGGAAATGTAGTGATGTCAATGAAGACTGTTAATAATATTAACATACATGCTGTTATGAAATTTTTTTACGATGATAATCATTATAACAATAGTAATAATCCTATTACAAAGCATGTGTTATGCTGCTCATGTTGTTAAACTTGTGTAACACATGCAAAAGTACCAGGAACGCAAGTTCATTTGGTTCGTTATGTTTCGTTTAATTAGTTTAATCGAAATACAACACGAGAGGTAAGTCAGCTAATTGGAATTTAAGCAAAGTCTTTGTTCTATAACTAATATTCTTATGAAATATTCTTTCACTGGATTTTTGCTCTTCTCATATGGAAAGGTTTTACAATCACGTTGAAAACTGATCTTTGCACCAAAGCCCGAAGGGCCGAGTGTATTATACCATTCAAATCAATTCATTGAGTACGAAAAACGTCTGTGTGTATGGAACATTTTTGTGCACTCACTTTTCTCTGTGATGGCTAAACCGATTTTCTTAATTTTAGATTCACATAAAAGATCTTAAGATACCATATAAAATTTCAGAATTTCAAATTCATCCGACTTCCGGTTCTGGAATTACAGGGACTAGTGCAAAAATTTGAATTTTTGATTACTCACTCACTATCCTCAGGTGAAGCGTGACTAATTTTTACAAACTTAGGTCTAATGGTTATATCGTCACTTAAAACGGCGAAGCGAAAAAACGTTAAAAAATTTCTAAACTGGACTCGACACTATTCTAATTGTTAACCATAAGATGGTCTATTAAATTAACTCCGGCTATCCTGGATTCCGATTTCCGATTCCAAAAGCTCCGAAAACAGTGTTCAAATTCGCCAGAATGGAACTCAGTCTATTTTCTCAGAGATGGTTTGATCGATTTATACGAACTTAGATCCAAGTAGAAGGTCTCATGGTTCCATATTAAATTCCTGAATTTTGTCTGGATTCGATTTCTGGTTCCGGAAATACTGGGTGAGCCGATAAAAATTTTATACCGCCACATAAAGCGACGAAGCAAAGAGCGAAAAATTCTTTGTAAATTGGTTAAAAACTGGCAAAAAAAGGAATTTTCATCAAGATGACGAATCATAAACTTATGGATTCAAAGGAAAAATGGTGACAATCGATTATAAATACACTCTCCTAGTCAATACTTGATCGGAGAAATAGGTATAAAGCGAGAAGACTAGTGTTTGATGGATAGAGAAGATGTTTGGATGTAAGGTATCGGTCGGGTGACGGCTAGGATGTAGACCATGTTCGATGTACGTTCTACTATGTCTGTCTGGCGTTTTAGAGTGACTAAAACAAGATTCAGAGTGGCAAAATGGTAGCGCGTATGCACGGAATGCATAAGAACGCAGGTTCGAGTTCAGTCTCTGAGTGTATCTTTTTTCCAAAAAATCATCTTTTCTGTTAGTTAGTTTTTCATTCATTTGGCTTCTCCAATATATGTTTCCGCTCAGTCATTGCAAAAACTGAACTTAGTTATGGCGGCTTTACGTCAAACCAACAGAAACTAATAAATCGAATTAAAACAGGTTTTTTATTTTGTTCTTAAAATAAGTCTCACTTAGCAGCTCATGTTGAATTGCTAGGTGGCATAACAGTTCAACATAAACTATTATGCAATGACGAGTGGAAGACGAAACGTAAAGCAAATATAAAAGTTTAATTTTCTTGAAAATAAAATTTTAAATTTTTATATTTCTTGATATGCTATAACTGATATCAAGTTGCACTGTAGCTCAAGATGGAGAAATATTGAACCAAAAAGTTTTCGCACATACGAAAAAATTTGGAAAATTCTTCCAATATTATATTTCAAATGTTTTTCAATCTGATTTTGTGAATGAACGCAAAGTTTTCAATCGATGTTTCAAGATACAGCAAAGTTTTCAATCACTGTTTTAGAATACAGTGAGATCACTGAAAATTTACAGATCATTTATGTCTTTCTAATAGAGAATCACAGCGAAAACCGTTCCCGGTACTCAAAAAAAGTGATTGTGTACTCAAAACCGGAAATCACTCCTATTCCTATAGGAACGGCTGGACCGATTTCCACAAAGATATACTCTAATGATAAGCATTATTTATCCACAAGTTGGTGTACAATTTTATCAGGAACCGGATTCCGGATTTAGCTCCAAACTATTTCAATTTATATGTTATGTTGGTTGATGGCCAAACGATACCGGTTCCCTGTTCTTGCTTCAGTAAGTACCAGAAATTAAGGTCAGGAAGCCGAAGACGGAACTTTCTTGATTTTCTCAGAGATGACTGAGTCGATTATCACAAACTTAGACTCAAAAGAAAGGTTTATGGTCTCATAAACTGCTGTAGACCTTTGTTCGGGTCCGACTTTCGGTTCTGCAACAGGGTGAAGTTTGTTTAACATTTTTAAACCATCTTTTAGAGCGATAATGCAAAAACCGATGAATTCCTCTAAACATGGCTCAAAACTGTTTATTAACTAAGAGATTTTGCTAGTTTATGCTCAAACAAACTTTTGTGTTATTATTTATTATTTATTATTTATTGTTCATTCAAAGGAAGGGGTTTTTAAAGACTCTCTTTCTTTATCTCTTGGTAGGGGAGAGTGTTCGGTTACCGGCACCCTTTTATTTCAAGCTCATAACTTTTGAATTAGTGCACATTATGCGAAAATATATACATAAATGGAAAACTAAAGTCCCTAGCTAACAAATGATTAAGAAACTAAGATAATTCATTCGATTGAAAAAAAAATATTATCAATTTAGTAAAGCGATAAAATTTGGCCATTTAAAAAAAAAAGTGTTCGGTTACCGGCACCCCACGAAATTTCACTAAATATGGAAAAATATAAATAAAGACTGCAGTTATTCAAAGAAAAAACAGAGAAAATCTTCATTGTTTGATGGTGACTTCACCTTGGCTCTCTCAATCGATGATTTGGATGGTGATGCCTATTTTGTTAATTTGGCCGGTCTCCCACGTTTTTTCTTAGCCGGATCATCTGCTGTATGAGCAGCCAGGTGTTTGGCCAAAACTTTGGATTGCTTTGTCTCGACAGCAGCCTGCATATCCCTAACAATTTTCCACGATTAGTCGAAAAAAAAAGTTGGGTGCCGGTAGCCGAAATCGATAGCATTTTGAAAATGACAAAACAAATCGTTGGGTGCGAAAATTTTGATTGTATCTGGTACTAAATCACGAAATAGATCGATTTCACCTCATAAATATTTAATCCACTCATCTTTCCGATTGATGCTCTTCAATTTATGATACTACAAAAACAGTCAGAAAAAATTTTTGTGTTGATTTTCACGCAATTAAAATTTGTTTTGAACGCTGTAAAACGTATAAGCGTCTGTTTTCTTCGGTATTCGGCACAAAAAAAGTGCTGCTATTACACACACATGACATTTGTCAGAATGATGCTATCTATTCTCTGTCAAAAGTTACAGTGGGGTGCCGGCAACCGAACACCTTCTCCGAATATTTGTGAAAATGAGAGGTACAAGAGAAAGGCATCATTACACCACTAGGTGGATTGAAACAGGTTTTTACCTTGACGCTTGTAATAATTCTGTTGTTTGGTGATTTTATGTGGTTTAAGGTTATGTAAAATAATATAGATTGTATGAAACTTTATCAGTTTTCATTCACTCGAAAAGAGTCTTTTCAGGAAAAATTCCATCCTTATTTAAGTTGATTTGTATTGTGTAGCACAGAACAAGTATTACATTTTGCATAAAGGATCAAAAGGAAAACCAAATTTTTAAAAATGTAAGTTTACTAAACAATAAAATCACGAGAAAATAGCAATCAATTTGCGGAATGTCTATCAATTGAGTTTCAATAAATGATATCTAGAAATAATAATATGAGCAGATGTAAAATAACTTTATTGTTGGTGGTAGCTAATGATTGTTCCACGTACTTATGTTTGTATATAAAAGAGTATAATAGTTGTAGATTCGCAGTAGACTTTATTTTCTACTTGTTGTATCTCGAAAATGGTAGTTAATAAATTTTTTTTTTAATAAATACGTTTATTTCTTAAGGCAGTTTACATAAGTTTTTCTTCGCCGTAGCATCACTTTTACATAATATTCTTATCCTAATTTAATTCTAACATAGTCACAACGTTTTGCATTTATTAAAACATATTCTCTTATTACTTAAATATCATCTTAGGTAACTCGTCATTAATTATGAAATCTACTCGGAAATATTATTTGAACCAAACGATTAACTTCTATAAATTATAAAATAAGCTGTTATTTTCAGACATTTTGTTAATAATTTCATAAACTGTTTCGAGTTTGTTTGTATCATTACATTATTTTTATTCTAATTTAGCTATTGGTTGAACTCATGGACGCAGCTGGGATCAGAACTAAGTCTTGAAAGGGGCCTTTATTAAATTGAAACTCCAGTTTTCTTTATGAAATGATAAATAAGTTTCATGTATGAAAGGTCACGACAAGCAAGAATGTCTCGAACTGGGATATTGGATAGTCTACCTTGGGTACGCAAAGAATTTATTAGTTGAGATCTGACATCACGATACTCCACGCATGTCCAAACGACATGATCAATATCTCGATAACCTTCGCCACAAGCACTGTTTACGTATAGTATAAAGAGAGAAGCGAAACTGTTATACAAGTATCAATCCTCTTCGAGAAGTTAGGTTGGATGATTTTTTAAATGAGCCGCTTTGCGCATAAAGTCAAGAACTGTACACGGCAAGGTAGAATAGTCGACCGACTCATTGTATGTATTGGTGATCACATAATCGGTTTCGTTTTTAGTAGTTCAGTTCAGTTCAGCCTTCATTGCGACAGGTCGGCCACCAAGGCCAAAGTGTAAATTGTAGTAAATGTAGTGTAGTAAAAGTAGTAAAAGTAGTAAAATATAGTTTGATTTAGTAAAAGTGCTGAAATCGTTTTACTTACCTGGTGCTGCGATCCTCGTCTTTGGTTGGCTATCTGCATGGGAATTACTTACCTGTAGATGCACTTGCCGGTTGATACACTGCTGCAGTTGAGACCTGAAAGGAAAGGTAGGAGAACTGTCCGCATATTTGGCCTCGGACGTTTTTTTTGAACCGGAACACACCAAGGTAAGGCCAAAACATTGGTGCCGTGACCAGGATCTTTTGTGTTCCGGAGAAGCGACGCGGCGTCGGTAGCACCATTTTTATTCGGAGAATAAAGGCGAAGCTCCGCCATCACGAAAATTATTTGGATCTTCGAACGCCATCATCCGACGGAGAAGCAGCCATCACACTTGGGGAAATAACGCCATTGGTAGATTTGGATTCGCTAGGAAATTTTTGATTCAATGCCTGGTTGACAGGCTCACAAGGTGAGTACCTGTCCAATAAATCTACTTTAGCTTGCGTATCTACTTGGTCGTTATTTTGTTTTTTCTCGGTGGCTAATATTTCGACACTACACTACTGGATCGCTGACCGATGGATGAATGGAGGCTGAACTAATTCGGATGGTGATCTTGGAACGTTTATCTTTTTTTGGATGGAACAAGTGCACATACAAATAAATATTAATTTCAATATACTGCGTATTTTGCTACATCAAGTACTGAGCCCTGGATGCCCGCGGGCAATTTTATCGACATTTGGTATGTGGATTGAATGAAATAGAAGTTTGATTGTTTGTGTGCGATGCAGTGAAGATGAATGTATAATTATCTGTACAAGGCATTTGATACAGGTACAAAAGGTGAGTACCTGTCCACCTATTCACCCAACAGTGCGGAAGGTGTTTCGCTTTGTGTATTGTTTGCAGATTTGAATGTTAATTTTTGAGAGCTTCTGACTGAATGCGAGTGTGATTTTGACGAATCTGCAACTGTGACGTTCGAGTGTGGGCATTGCGTAACGAGTTTGAGTGATACTTTTCGTATATACTGTGCTGGAGGAGTAATTTGTTGGCAATATTGATTCTTGATTCTCGCGAAGTTTTTCTGTTTTGACATACAAGGCCTGGTAGACAGGCTCACAAGGTGAGTACCTGTCCAACACACTAAATTTCTCTCGCGAGGTGCTTTCCTGGTGTTTATTTTCCAGAATTATCTGGTTTGCTGCATCATTTTTTTGTAAATTTGGTCTTGAACGTCTACTATGGGCAAAAAGATGAAATCAAAGATTCATATAAGAGACAGTATAGTCGATTTTTTGTTTCGGATGGAGAGGTTCATGATGAGCACGGAGTCACCGGACGAAAATCAAATTAGATTTCGACTGGAGAAGCTAGAGACGAAATGGGATGAATTCGAGGAAATTCAGTGCGAAATCGAGAGTGCTGAAGATCACGAGGAGAACATCGCAGGCCACCGACTTGTTCGAGAGGAGTTCGAGGAGAAATACTTCGAGGTAAGGGCGGGGCTGGTAGGCAAATTACCACAAACGGTAACGCATAATACGACACATAATACAGCTGTAGCTTCATCGGCGAGCGTGCATACATACGTACGTTTACCACAAATAAACTTGCCTGAATTTGATGGGTGTTTTGAAAAATGGCTTGCATTTCACGACACATTTAGAGCCCTGATAGATTCGTCTTCCGAGTTGAGTGGTATCCAAAAGTTTCATTACCTGCGGGCTTCTCTTAAAGGCGATGCTTTAAAACTAATCGATTCATATCCGATGAGTGATGCGAATTACAGGGTGGCTTGGGATGCATTGGTCGCTAGGTTTTCCAACAAGTATTTAGTAAAAAAGAGACACTTGAACGCTTTATTCGAGTATCCGAGGATAAAAAAGGAATCCGCTGTTGCTATTCACGACATCATAGACTGTTTTGAGCGTAATACAAAAATTCTAGATCAGTTGGGCGAAAAAACGAATGGCTGGGGTGCGATGTTGGTTCATCTCATAATTTCAAAATTGGATGACGTTACTCAAAAACGCTGGGAGGAGCATGCTTCAGGTGACGATGAACCATCGTTTGCCGTATTAGTAAACTTTCTGAAGAAGCAGACACGTGTGCTTGATGCAGTTTCTGTGGATCAACACTCTTCAAGTTCAGCTTATTTGTCTTCTCCGAACGGTGCTAAATACAGACCAGCGAAGGTATCGGTCAACGCGGCGACTGATAGTTCGGGTCCAAACTGCATTGTATGTTCCGAGCAACATTCTATTGCAAGATGTCCGACCTTTTTTAAGTATCCAGTTGATAAAAGACTGCAGATCACCAACTCTAAGAGATTGTGCAGTAACTGTATGGGACGTAATCATTTGGCACGAGATTGTCCGTCGAAATATCGGTGCAGAACCTGTTCTAAGAAGCATCATTCTTTACTTCATCCCGGATTTCCTGGTTCTGGTTCATCTTCTGCGGCAGGTACAACTGAGACTGGTGGGTCTCCATCGACTTCTGGGGCTGCGTCGAACTCTGGTGGTTTGGTTTCTAGTTCGGTCGCATCTATATCATCTAACATGGCGATGGGGGTCACAGGATCGCATATTTTCCTGCTGACGGCGATACTGAAAGTGAAGGATAGATGGGGACGGACACATCTCGCTAGGGCGTTGCTGGATTCAGGTTCACAGGCAAATCTCATGTCAGAAAGACTATGTCAACTTCTCAAACTTCAACGTAGCGACAAGAAAGTGGAAATTAGCGGAATCGGACAAACAAGAAGACATATTTCTTGGGAAGTATCTACGGTTGTTAGCTCGCGTACGCTAGATTTTTCGTTGCCAATGGAATTCTTGGTTTTGGGGCAGGTAACAGACAATCAGCCATCTACATCTATACCATTGGCGCATTGGAATCCACCGTCCGATATGGATTTAGCTGATCCTGAATTCTACATTTCGCGTCCGATTGACTTGGTACTTGGTTCACAGTTTTATTACGATTTTCATCTTATGGATGGTGGTCGGTTACAAATTCGTAGGATCGACAATACTCTTCCAGTTTTTGTCAACACGGTTTTCGGATGGGTTGCAGCAGGTGAATCCGATTGGAACGGTGGAATATCAACAGTGAGCTGCAACTTAGCTGTAACAAAATCGCTGAATAAATCCATCGAAAGGTTTTGGACAATCGAAGAACTATCGGAAACGCTGCCTCGGACCCAAGAAGAGGAAGATTGTGAACTACATTTCCGGAATACGGTCAGTCGTGATACAAACGGGCGATATGTAGTGCGCTATCCAAAGCATATGAACTTCCACGAAATGATTGGAGAATCGAAGGATGCAGCAATACGAAGATTTCAACATTTGGAAAGGCGGTTGGCGAAGGACTCCGAACTGAAGAAGCAGTACTGCGAATTCATGCAAGAGTATCTAGATCTGGAACATATGAAGCTCATCGGTTCAGTGGACGGTTTGCGGGAAGAGAAAAAACCAGTTTGTTACCTTCCTCATCATCCAATTTTCAAGGAATCAAGCTCAACAACAAAGGTGCGAGTCGTGTTCGATGGTTCAGCAAAAACTTCTACGAATTTTTCTCTCAATGATGCGCTTCTTACTGGACCGGTAATACAGGATGATTTGCTAGATCTAATGATACGCTTCCGCAAACACGCTGTCGCTTTGGTTGCCGACATAGAAAAGATGTATCGGCAAATACGCGTACATTCAGAAGATACACCATTGCAGAGAATTGTCTGGCGTTTCAACCCATCAGAGCCGATTCAGGTTTATGAGCTTCTCACTGTCACCTACGGTCTTTCTCCATCGTCGTTCCTGGCAACACGAGTGCTTAAGCAGTTGGCTTTGAACAGTGCGAGAAACCAAAAATCAGTATCTGTTGCAGTAGCGGAAGATTTTTATATGGACGATTTTCTATCGGGAGCGGAATCTATTGAAGATGCTAAGCGATTGCGATTCGGTGTACAAACACTTATGGCGGAAGCAGGACTACAGCTTCGAAAATGGAACTCAAATATCTCAGAAGCTTTGGAAATTGCCCCGGAAGGACCCACCATTCTACATTTTGAAAAGGAACCGAAGGTGAAAACACTAGGAGTTGCCTGGGAGACTGGACCAGATCAGTTTTGCTTCGACGTTCGCGATATCAAACATGGCGAGCAATGGACAAAGCGAAAGATATTTTCGGCGATAGCTCAGTTATACGATCCTCTTGGACTTGTGTCACCTGTTATAGCTTGGGCTAAGATACACATGCAGCAGCTTTGGTTATCTTCCGTTGGTTGGGATGATCCAGTTACCGTTACTGTAAACGCTAGATGGGAAGAGTTCTACGTTCAGTTACCTGAGTTGAGATCGTTTAAGATACCAAGATGTTTGTTCCTAGCCAAACCAACGGATACTCAGTTTCACGTTTTCTGCGATGCCTCGGAACTGGCATACGGAGCTTGTATTTATGCGCGTTCGACCAACAAGGATGGCGAAATCAAGGTTACGCTCATATCATCAAAATCTCGTGTAGCTCCACTCAAACGGCTTTCTCTACCTCGCTTGGAGTTGTGTGCTGCTCTTTTGGGGGCCAAACTATACGCCCGGGTCTCAGCAGCATTACGGATGGAAGGAACTTCTTGCTGGTTTTGGTCAGATTCCACCGTCACTCTACACTGGATACAAGCACCATCCAACACTTGGCAGACTTTCGTCGGAAATCGCACTTCTGAAATACAAAATCTTACTCGAGGACATAACTGGAACCACGTCAAAGGAGTCGAAAACCCGGCCGACTATGTATCTCGTGGAATGCTACCAAGGAACTTCATCGCAAATATGATTTGGCTCGAAGGCCCAGCTTGGCTCCAAAAATCGCAGGAAAATTGGCCTGAACACCATAATCCAGAACCTCCGCCAGAAGATATTCTAGAGAGAAGAAAAACCGTACTAGTAGTTCAACAAAACTCGACCGTAGACTGTCTATATGAGAGATATTCGTCATTTCTAAAGCTAGTACGTGTTACAGCCTATATACTACGCTTCGTAAACGCTTGTAAGAGTAAATTTAAACATCCAACTGATATATTTGTCACAATACAAGAAATGCAAGCAGCCAAAGAAGCATTAGTCAAAGGTGTGCAGCAGCAAACGTTCCACGAAGAGTTGAAGGCGTTAAAAAACAAGCGACCACTTCCATCACATTCAGCATTGAAATATCTTCGTGCAATAATTGATACTAATGGAATCCTTCGTGTCGGTGGCCGGCTTCAACACTCCGAAGAAGTATACCAAGCCAAGCACCCTATGATTCTCCCAAGTAAGCATCCACTATCTCGCCTCATCGCACAGCATTATCACACCCTCACATTGCATTCAGGCCCTCGTATGACATTGGCATCGATTCGGCAAGAGTTCTGGCCGTTACGTGGTAAAGACTTGGTTAATTTTGTGTGTCGTAAGTGTCTCATATGTTTTCGCCACCGCCCTGTCCCTGCTACTCAGTCCGTAGGTCAACTTCCCAAGACTCGTACTGTACCCAGTAGACCATTCACGATCACTGGAGTGGATTATTGCGGCCCATTTTATATGAAACCAGTACATCGCCGAGCATCCCCGCAAAAAGCATTCATAGCTGTTTTTATTTGCTTTGCTACTAAAGCCGTGCATTTGGAGTTGGTCTGCAATCTTTCCACAGACGCATTTATCGCCGCTTTACGTCGTTTCATAGCACGTCGTGGTTTGCCTCAACAAATTCATTCCGATAATGGAACTAATTTCAAGGGAGCAAAAAATACTCTACTGGCACTGTATCATATGCTCAACGATAAACCTAGTCATGAAAAAATTGTCAATGAATGTGTCAATAGAGGCATTCAATGGAAATTCATACCCCCTCGAGCACCCAATTTCGGAGGGCTATGGGAAGCAGCAGTAAAAACAGCAAAAACTTCGTTGATCAAAACGATCGGTCAATGTAAACTATCGTACGAAGATTTCGTCACTCTATTAACGCAGATCGAGGCCAACATGAACACTCGTCCACTTACTCCACTTTCGGAAGATCCCTCTGAGCTCGACGTGTTAACTCCAGGACATTTCCTTACGGGATCATCATTGGGAGCATTACCAGATCCAGATTACACTAAAATACAACCCAATCGATTAAAACACTATCAGCAATTACAGCAGCTGATTCAACAACATTGGGTTCGATGGAAAAAGGAGTATTTGACCGAAATAAACAGCCAACATCAAAAATCTTCAAAATCGGTCCAATTAGAAGTAGGCCAACTAGTTTTAGTGCGAGATGATCTCAATCTCTTGGCCTCTTGCTCAAATCATCACCACTTATCCTGGTCAAGACGGTCACTCAAGAGTGGTAACAGTGAAAACTGCAGCTGGTGTTTACACACGTCCAGTATCCAAAATTTATCCACTTCCGATGAACACCGACATGCAGCCGCAACAAGAAGATACTCAAGGGGTAGCAGCATCCACTACAGAAGACACAAATTGTTCCACTTAACTGAATTTAAAGGATTTAGCTCTGAAAAAAAAAACATTAACATTATGTGTGAATATAAATTTGTAAACAAATTTAGGTGGCCGGCTAATGTTTACGTATAGTATAAAGAGAGAAGCGAAACTGTTATACAAGTATCAATCCTCTTCGAGAAGTTAGGTTGGATGATTTCTAAATGAGCCGCTTTGCGCATAAAGTCAAGAACTGTACACGGCAAGGTAGAATAGTCGACCGACTCATTGTATGTATTGGTGATCACATAATCGGTTTCGTTTTTAGTAGTTCAGTTCAGTTCAGCCTTCATTGCGACAGGTCGGCCACCAAGGCCAAAGTGTAAATTGTAGTAAATGTAGTGTAGTAAAAGTAGTAAAAGTAGTAAAATATAGTTTGATTTAGTAAAAGTGCTGAAATCGTTTTACTTACCTGGTGCTGCGATCCTCGTCTTTGGTTGGCTATCTGCATGGGAATTACTTACCTGTAGATGCACTTGCCGGTTGATACACTGCTGCAGTTGAGACCTGAAAGGAAAGGTAGGAGAACTGTCCGCATATTTGGCCTCGGACGTTTTTTTTGAACCGGAACACACCAAGGTAAGGCCAAAACAAGCACAATGATTAGTCTCGGAGAGCCCAATTCGAAGGAGATGTGCATCTAACGTGTAGTGATTGGACATGAGTCTAGATATCACACGAATGAAATCTCTACTCACATCCAGTCCCCTGAACCATGCCTTTGTCGATATTTTCGGAATAATTGAGTGCATCCACCGACCCAGATCATCTTTATCCCAAGAAGCTTGCCAGCTGGCAAGTGTTCTTTGGCGAGACGAGCTATAGAATTCGTTGAAAGCAATTGGTCTCTCATAAATTTCACCCTGAATAGCACCACGTTTGGCTAAAATATCGGCTCTTTCATTGCCAGGAATGAAGCAATGAGCCGGGACCCAGACTATAGTGATTATATAATTATTGTTCAATATGTCGTTCAGGCACTGTTTTATTTTGCCCAGGAAAAACGGTTCAGTCTTGCCAGTCATGTTTGAGCGAATGGCTTCAATTGCACTCAGACTATCTGTGAAGAGGAAATAATGGTTTGGAATTAATGTGACGATTACACTCAAACTATATTGAACTGCTGCTAGCTCTGCTATATAAACAGATGCAGGTTCTTGAAGCCTAAATGAGGCCGAAACATTATTGTTGAACATACCAAACCCTGTCGCTTATTCAATTCGCGATCCGTCCGTGTAAAACATTTTCTCAGAGTCAATATGCCTGAACTTACTTGAAAATATTTTTGGGATTTCCGTCGAACGTAGATGATCCGGGATTCCACGCACTTCGCGCTGCATGGATGTATCGAAAAATAAAGTTGAGTCAGGGACATTTAGGAGGCGGACACGGATAGGAATATATCTTGAAGGGTTGATTTCCTGTGACATATGGTTAAAATATACTGTCATGAATTTTGTTTGAGATCGAAGCTCGACTAGTCGTTCGAAATTATTAATTACCATGGGATTCAGCACCTCACATCATATTAGCAGGCGTGATGAAAGCTCCCAAAATCGATCTTTTAATGGAAGAACTCCCGCCAGAACTTCAAGACTCATTGTATGTGTCGAATGCATGCACCCTAAAGCAATTCGCAAACAACGATACTGAATTCGCTCCAGTTTGATAATATGAGAGTTTGCAGCGGAACGAAAGCAAACGCATCCATATTCCATCACTGAAAGTATCGTTGTCTGATACAATTTTATTAGATCTTCCGGATGAGCACCCCAACAAGATCCTGTTATTGTTCGAAGAAAATTTACTCTTTGTTGGCATTTTGTTATCAGAAACCTAATGTGTCCTCCCCACGTGCATTTGGAATCGAACCACACCCCGAGGTATTTAAAAGTTAAAACCTGTTGGATCATTCTTCCCATCATATGGAGCTGAAGCTGCGCGGGATCATGTTTTCTTGAAAAGACGACTAACTCTGTTTTCTCCACCGTGAATTCGATACCAAGATGAACAGCCCAATCGGACAAGTTATCTAAGGTATCTTGCAATGGTTTATGCAGATCAATAGCTTTGGGTCCAGTAACTGAAACCACGCCATCATCTGCCAATTGTCTTAGTGTACATGGGGTTACTAGACAGCTGTCAATGTCATTTACGTAAAAATTATAGAGGAGCGGACTGAGGCATGAGCCTTGCGGGAGACCCATGTAACTATTTCTGAGTGTTGCCAAATCGCCATGTGAAAAATGCATGTGTTTCTCTGACAAAAGGTTGTGCAAATAATTATTTATAACCGCTGGGAGTCCATTTTGGTGAAGCTTGTCTGAAAGAACATCAATGGAAACTGAATCAAATGCTCCTTTAATGTCTAAAAATACAGATGCCATTTGTTGCTTTTGAGCGAAGGCAATTTGGATGTCAGACGAAAGTAATGCAAGGCAATCATTCGTCCCTTTATTTCTACGGAAGCCAAACTGAGTATCTGACAACAAACCGTTCGTCTCGACCCAAGTGTCGAGACGTCGTAGAATAATTTTTTCGAACAATTTTCTGATGCAGGACAACATCGCAATGGGTCTATATGAGTTGTGATTGGAAGCTGGTTTCCCCGGTTTTTGAATGGCGATAACTTTCACTTGTCTCCAGTCAGGTGGAACAATATTTTGCTCAAGAAACTTGTTGAACAATTCCAACAAACGTCTTTTTGCGAGGTTGGGCAGATTCTTCACCAAGTTGAATTTAATTCTGTCCAACCCTGGAGCGTTATTGTTACAAGACAAGAGTGCTATAGAAAATTCCATCATTGAAAATGGGTTATTAATAAAACCATTATTTGGAGGAGATTCCCGTATAATGCTCTGCGTAGGAACAGAATCTGGGCAAACTTTCCTAGCAAAGTCAAATATCCATCGGTTCGAGTATTCATCACTCTCATTGCCCACGGTACGATTCCTCATTCGTCTGGCCGTGTTCCAAAGAGTGCTCATTGAGGTATCTCTTGACAAACCTTCGACAAAATGTCTCCAATAGCTACATTTTTTGGCTCGAAGTATGCTCTTGTACTTGGTTTCTAAAACCATAAGTTTTTCAAAATTCTGAGGAGTTCCTCCTCCCCGTTTTAGAAACGTCTTGCAAGCATTTTGTTTTGCGAGTTTAGCCTCTGAGCACTCTTTGTCCCACCAGGGGTTGGGAGGCCTTCTGTTAGTCGTTGGCCCAGGAAAGCGTTTAGTTTGGGATTGTTCTGCTGCCTCCAGAATCGAACAAATGAGGAAGTCATATTCTTCAAGTGGAGGGAGCTCTTCCATTGAATTCAAAATACTAGAGATACTACTTTGGTATTTAATCCAGTCGATATTTTTTGTCAAATCATATGGAATACTAGCGGAAGTAGCAATGCAATTGCTACTGCTAATTGAGATGATGATTGGTAAATGATCGCTACCGTGTAAATCAGGCAGTATTTTCCAGGTGCAATCTAGTCGAATTGATGTTGAGCAAAGAGATAGATCTAATGCACTTGGGCGTGCCGGAGGTCTTGGGATCCGTGTCATGCTACCCATATTTAATACCGTCATGCTAAAATTGTCACAAATGTTTTGTATTAAAGATGATCTGCTATCATTGTAAACGGAACCCCACATAATACCGTGCGAATTTAAATCCCCCAGAATCAATCGTGGTGCAGGAAGGGCTTCAACCATTTCATTAAGCTGTTGCTGTCCAACTTGTGCTTTTGGAGGAATATAAACCGAAGCTATGCAAATATCTTTGCCTTTAATGTTTATTTGGCAAGCAACAACTTCTATACTAGAAGTTGAAGGGATGTTTAATCTATAAAAGGAATAGCATTTCTTAATTCCCAAAAGCACTCCACCATACGGAGAGTCTCTATCGAGACGTATAATGTTAAAATCATTAAAATTTAAAGCTATGTTTGAAGTAAGCCATGTTTCGCATAAAGCAAATACATCACATTTTTGACTATGCAATAATATTTTAAATGAATCAAGTTTTGGCATGATGCTTCGACAATTCCACTGCAGGACAGTGATTGTATCATTTGCGACGGGTGATAAATTATCCATCAAAAGATACAAAACCTGAGACAATTGGCCATTGAGCTGATAACTGCTTCAAAAAGGTTCTAGCTATTGGAAGGAATGCCATTATGAGGGTCTTTAAGGGTTCAGATATATTGAATGCTGAGAAAATCCATTCAACAATTTCCGAAAACTTCAGTAATCTTGTTGGTGGCTGTGAAATGGAGCCCACTGGATTATTATCTTTTTCTGTACTAGATCCTGGATTGGTTTGTGAATTTGACAAACCAGGAGGCACAGTCTTTGGTTTTGACTTTTTTTGTTTAACACGGGGATCTTTTTTTGAAGATGAAATTTTAGGTGTCTTTTTTGGTAATTTGGAGGAAGACTTCTTTCTCTTAACTGACCCTTGGGTAGTGATAAACGAATTACCTTCACTATTTTCGTCAGAGTCAGAGTCCTCTGGTTCCTCTAGATTTGAAAACCCGTTTTCGGTTTCCAAAGGGGGGACATCAATGACCGTTTTAAGCATTTCTGCATATGTGCGCTTAGACCGTGCTTTTAAAGAAAGCTTAATTTTGTCTTTGTGCACTTTAAATGCAGTGCATACTGAAATATCATCATGAGGACTATTCCCACAATAAATACATTTTTCAATTTCCTTGTTGCAATCATTATCTTTATGAGGCCCTTCACACTTAATACATTTTGGTTTATTACTACAGTAAGTAGCTGTGTGGCCGAATTTTTTGCAGTTCGTACAATTCATTACATTTGGAACAAAAAGCCGAACAGGGAGGCGAATTTTATCGACATAGACATGGGACGGCAACGCAGACCCGGCAAATGTCACTCGAAACGAGTCTGATGGGCGATAAACTTTTTTTTCCTCTTCATGAACTACTGAGTACAGTTGTTTGCACTCCAGTATTTTCACACCCTCAAGCATAGAGTTCTTGAAACGACCAACACCATGCTTGAGTAAATCATCTACCGAAAGACTCGCTTCGGTAACAACACCGTCAATTTCGACATCTTTGGAGGGTATGTAAACTTTATACTCTTTATTGAAATGTTCCGAAGAGACAATATCATTCGCGTGTTTCAAATTATTTACCACAACACGAATTTTATCGTTATTTACTTTTATGATCTCTTTGATTGAAGAGTATCGTGATGTCAAACCTTTATTAATTTGAAAAATGTTTAATGGCTTTGATATACGTCTAAAAAAGACTATCCAAGGCCCAGAAGAGCTCTCCTGATATTTTTTCGTTCGTGGGGGTATCGGATTCATGCTAGGATTTACGTCCATGGATTCATCCATTACATTAAAATTTTTAACTAAACTTTAAAATAAAATTTGAAACCAACACTACACAGTACTCAATCAAAAGGAAAAGAAAAAACTTCTACCTTGAAATTGTTGTCTATCTCCGTTGCACTGCCGTGTAGATCCTCGTTGCTCTAGATGTTCTTGTTGGATGTATCTGGACGTTGATACAATGCTGAAGCTCGCTGTAGCGATAGAATATGATGTGATGCTACTGCTACCTGACATCCAGCACCACTCGAATTCCGATTTGCTTTCGTCTTCGCCAGCTGCAACCAGCGCAAGTCACCGGTGTATACCTGCGTGTTGTATGGCAGTGGAAAGACCGAGTTGTCTTGTCTCCTTCTTCCTTGTGCTCCGCACCGATATGCTTCTGCACTGAAGTGCCTTCGCACCGGTGTGCCTTTGCACTCTCCTGCTTCTATGTGCCTTTGCACTCTTCCTCTTCGATGTGTCTTTGCACTCTCCTGCTCAGCACTTGTGGCTGTATATTGCGGCCTGGGTAGAGTTTGGGAAACGCCCTTTGTTGTTTCCTTCACCAGCTTGGCCCAGCACTAGGGCTCTCTTATGCAGCACGACTATACGTTTTAACGGCTGCTGCCAACAGGTTTCTACCTGTAGTTCAACCGTTGTCGTATTTAACGCGTGTAAACCAACCAGCGTTATTAAACTGTACGCTTCTATACACAACCTTCTCGGTTGAACGGCTATTACTGAATGATGATTAATAAAAGTTAGTAGTTAGTAGTCTCGAAAATGGTTTTTAGTATAATTTTGTTAAACACTGTTTCGATTCAAAATTGGGAGTTTTGTAATATCAGATTTTCCCAAAAGTAAGGCTAGAATTGAAATGGCAAGCTGACGATGAAAATTGTCCTCTTTAGTCGCGAAGAATACTTATGCAAAATTTGGACCAAATAAAGAAATATAAAATTTGTCGACTTTCGATTGCATGTCGAAATAACTTTGTACGAAACAAAATCTCAACTACCCATTTGACCGATGAAATCCTCACTGTTCTTCGAGCAAAAGCACAGGAAGCAGTCAGAAAAACCCTCTGAAACCACTATCAGGGATCGCTACATATATCCCGGGAAATGAGTGTTGAAAAGATTTAGGCACCAAGACAAGTGTAGAAATTTCTGAGATATTTTCATTTCTCTTGACGTAGAGTTCTATCAGATGTTAGAACTTCAGACTCCAGTGCTGGAATGTAACTAATAACGCGATGGATAAGTAAATGTCGATTTCCGACCCCGCACAAAGAGTTATCAAGTATTTCTGGCTCGAAGGGGCAAATGACCTTAAGGTTAAAATATCTATAGTCGAAACTAACAAAAAGTAACCACATTCACAGATGGTAAATGTAATTCAGGCCCAAACCAAAATATGGTAAGTATTGCAGTTTGTAGTAACTTTTCTCATACCATCGATAATTTACTCTGATTCATGGCAAATGGCACATTTTACGAGCTCCAAATTGATCTTTTTATCGCTGTTAGCTGATTACGAATTAATACACTCCCGCATCATGTTTACCAAATCAACTCCTTTGCTTCAACCCGGAAAACTCCGTTCCAAACTTTCGCCTGCACTGTGTGCTCGAGCATGTGAGGCTTGTTATTAATTCCTATGGAACACACATGCGGTGCCTCGTCGGAGCTCGTCTGGTTCGTGTTAAAAATTTGAATTGCCGGTAATTTGAGCCATTCAAGTCATCTCTCAAGAAAAACAACCTAACAAATTGCAAATAAAAAAACCTGTCTTAATCCACCTAGTGGTGTAATGATGCCTTTCTCACATTACTAATATTTCCAAAAATTTCAGATTCTGTCAAGAAATTTTTTTCTATCTTGAATAAAATAAGAAACTTTCTTTGGGTATAAACTAACATAACCTTTTCAATTTGTAAACAGTTATGTCAAGTTAATAAAAATTTTACTTTTTTTGCATCGTCGCACTAAATGATACTTCGCCCTATAGATCTGGAATCGGAAACATACTTCGCCCTATAGATCTGGAACCGGAAATCGGACCCGGATGAAATTAACCAGTGACCTATGAAACTATAAGAACTTTTATTTGAGCCTAAGTTTGTGGGAATTGATCAAATCATTTCCGAGAAAATTGAGTGAGTCTCGTTTTAGAGTTTTTCATCACTATTTCCGGTTCTTCTGGAATCGGGAACTTGGAACCAGTAGAACCGAAGTCGGTTCGTTTAGTAACTAACTAATATAGGCTACAAATTGAATCAGTTTTGAGTCAAATCTAGAAGAAATTTACTCTTTTTTGCATCGTCGCTTTAAATGACGGTGTGCAATTTTAAACACACTTTATTCTATGAAAGCATTATGAAATTATATGAGAAAGGCAATACGTGTACTTTTGCAGAAAAGCATCGTTATCATGATTTTGTTATAACACTAACAAGTAGGTACCAATTGAACAAAAGATTCACAAATTTACATAATTTACTTTTTTCACCTGAAAAATTTAAATTTAAATGTGGCCTACATGCACGCTTTAAGAAATTGAACCAATCATAGCCTGTTCGCACTATACCGGGACGGGATATTCTTCGCCAAGTTTTTTCCAGCGCCGGCGGTGCGAAAAACTCGGCGAGGAATATCGGTGGCAACCAAATGGATTTTATCCCGGATCCGGGATTCCAATACATACACACGCCGGCAGCTCAGTCATCGCCGATGAGGAAAAAAACGTCCCGGATAGTCCCGGACGGTCCCGTCCCGGTCGTCCCGGTATAGTGCGAACAGGCTATCACACTACGAACGGATCAAAGCCGGAGGTGGGTTCTTCTTCTTTAGTACCAGCACGTATCGACGTGTACCGGTTTTGCATCGTCATTTTAAATAAGGATTTGAATGTTTTAACACTCATCTCCCTCTAATTTTGAAACCGGAAATCGGATGTGGATGAAATTGAACAGTATATTTAAAGACAATAAGAGCATTAAAATAAATCATGATTCGCGAAAATCGGTTTTACCGTTGCTGAGAATTCGAAGTAAGTTCCGTTGTTGGAGTTTTGCTTCACTATCACCGGTGCTTTCGAAGCGGAAACCGGGGACTAGTAGTCCCAAAGTAGTTTTACATATTCACTAACTAACAAGATCTGCCAATAAGATGAATTTAGGAGTAAATTCTTTGAAAATATGCACCTCATTTCGCCATCGTGAAAAAACACTCATGAAATTGAAAATTTTCACTAATCGCTCTGTAATACCAAAACCGGAAGTCGGATCCGAATTAACATTTCGGAAACATTTTAAAGAATTTTTTGACCTTTCATTTGCTTCTTAGTATGTGAAAATCGGTACAGAATTTTCCGAGAAAATTGAGTTTGCATGTTTTTATAAATTTGCACACTCCGGAACCGGAAGTTGGATCAAAATAAATTCAGGAAAATTGAATGAGGCTATAAGACCTTTCATTTAAATCTTAGTTTGTAAAAATCGGTTCGGTCATCGCTGAGAAATGCGTGTGACTATTTTTTTCCGTTTTTTGATGCATATCACCCTGTAATTCCGGAACCGGAAGTCGGATCGGGATAAAATTTAATAGCAGTCATGAGACCTTTCATTTGAATCTGAGTTTGTGAAAATCGATTCAGTAATCTTTGAGAAAATAGAGTGAAATTATTTGCCACATACATACATACATACACACACACATACACACATACATTTTGTGATCTCGACAAACTGAATCGAATGGTATATGACACTCTGCCCTCCGGGCCTCGGTTGTAAAGTCGGTTTTCACAGCGATTGCATAACCTTTCTATATGAGAAAAGCAAAAATGAAACATTCCGATGTTGTAGAAGGAAAGAAGATGTGATTGTCGAAGGAAGTGAAAATGAAAAATTCAAACCCAGAAGTTTGCGTTCGCCAAGCCGGGGAAGAACAAAATGAATGGTTGTATTTGTGTATGTGAGAAAAGTTCAATAAAATAAAAATAAGGATTTATGGGCTGTCGAAGCAGAGCGCAGGATGAAATAGGCTCGCCAATGTGGGGCGCAGTGTGGGTGGATAAATGCCTAAAAAATGAACAACAGTGTCTGGAAGTTTGGTAAGTATGTGATGGAAAGCTATCTAGTATTGGCAAATTGGAGCAATAAAATTACACGCGAATCCAAATTGAGGCTTTTATGTTTTGTTTGGGGTGTGTTAGAATCGAGTTTGAACACGGCCGAATGTTGCGAAAAGTGGAAGCGCTGTGGGATTAATTCGTATGCTGTATGGATATCTATTTTTATGAAGTCTCAATAACGTCTTCTTTTATTAGTTCACCAAAAACAACAATCCCACAGTCGTTTACGCCACTTATCGTTTTATCAGGATTCAGGATACAATTGAATGCAAACCTTCAAATGTGAATTGCATCACGTTCTTAGGTGTAATGCTCGCTTAAATTGCTACTATCTTCATAAGTTCGATTCCTTTTAAATATTTATAAATTGCGTATCATGCTAACCATTTTGTTCGGCGAAATCAAGAATCAATTCAATTTGATGAGGAGAATTTCATGTTGTGAAATATTTTGCTCATGGAAGTCTCCATGACCATACACTTCGAAGCGTGTGTATAGAAGTCAGTTTCCCATTCATTTTGTACCTGTTCAAAGATCCCCATTACCAGCTCTCTTCAAAACATGTTAATACTAGCGCTTATCGGGTTTCCCATCCCTTCAAAGAAAACCCATTCACTACGGTTGGAACCAGCCAGCTATTGGCACCGAAAGGACAAGCGTGCATTGGGAAACACCCTTTTACTATTGTGTAGTCTCGTTTTCGGGGGAAAAATCGTTTGGAACAGAACAACACTGCACATACAATGCGAGTTGACTTGCAAAAATCTTTGCCGTTATGCTTTTTCCATCATCATTATCGCCCCAACCAGACTGGCTGGCTTGTGCTTTACTGACTTGGACCGTAAACGAATCCCGTTGTTTGCTTCTTGCTTTTGGGGTCGGACATGTGAAGAGGGGTGGCGTGCCGTGAAAACATCAACACGCGTCAAGCACACGAAACTTTCTCGGTTGTGTCATTTGCGACGGGCTTTATGTCGACGGCGAAGACTGTTTTGCATCTCATTCAAACCGAACGAAGAAAGAAAATCCCCGTCATGCAATTGGAGTTTATGATGCATTAGCAAGGGGAGTTGTTCGGCCGGGTGGCGGAGGATGGAAATAATGTCGAAGAATGGATGTTTGGTCTCAAGCTTTCCCTTTGGTCGTGTTGCTGCCACTTGCCAAACATTGAAGATGGCGATTAAAGTGATAACATTCGCTTTGTGAGTGGTTATGTCATGTCCGTAAGCCGATGTTCTTTGTCGTATGCCTTCTGGGGAGGAAATGCTCGTCGTTTCAATTTTATGATTATAATGGTAAAAGCAGATCACACGTTTCTGAAAATGTCCTGTACCTTGACCATTCGTTATTACCATTTGTTATTAGTCAGTATTCTCGTCACCAACTAATTTTATGCTGTCTGACTGTCACCATCACACTTGAATTACAGCACATAGAAAACAAGAAAACCCTTCTTAATCCACCTAGTGGTGCGATAATGCCTTTCTCTTCTTTCATAACAGTCTCATGAAAATATACTTCATACTTTTATTAAACAATTTCGGATACTAATTTTGACACCAATTGATTCAGATTGATTCGAGTAGTTCACAAAAGCATGCTTCAGTGAAATTTCCAAAATCGAAAAAAGTTAGAATGCTTGGAATTGCATGAAACGTCGAGATTTAGTGTCATCTCGAAAAAAATTGTTATTGGAAAAATCGACTTTTTTGAAGTTTTGAGACTTTTGGCATTAAAAAAGTTTTCGATTTTGGAAATTTCATGTACTCCCCCCTATGGTGCTTTCTCAAGATTGAAAATTTTCAAAACTTTACCGCCGAGCAGCACCCCTTACGCATGTCCGATTTAGCTCAAATTTTGCGTGAGGACTTTTTTCGAGATGCTTAAACTTCAGAACAATAGCGCTTTACGAAATTATAGGTGATCCCAAAATATTGGCACCCTCATATACATTAAAGCGGCAAAAAACAACGTGTTTTGTCGGTTACGTCACTTATACCATCATATGTCCGGAACCAAAAGTCACAGCCATTTGTTCTTCGAACTTGATCAATGGTCCGATAGTAGCTTTCAAATGAGCATAAGTTAAAGTCAGTAAAAAAAAAACCTTAAGTGACTAATTCATTAGATTGAATATCTCAACATGTTGAGTAATGTCAAAATAATGGAAAACAAATGCAGAACAATTTTTGTTGAAGTTACTAGTTCATAGTTTTAATGTTTATTTTAATTTATTAGCTGATACAGATTTCTAGGTGCATGACAGAGTGATCAGTTGGCAATTTAAAGTAAAAACATGCTCTAATCCACCTAGTGGTATATTGAAGCCTTTCTCATTAATTTTTTTATGAGAAATCGATGCAAGTTCCATGTTGGAGTTTTTGATTAAACATTTTTACCAACTCAAAATAAGTTCAGCAGTAAAGATATTCCATTGCAGAATTTGGAAAAATAGAACTTTTTTGAATTAAAGCTGTTTGATTTACCTCTCATACACTATTTCGATCGAGCCAATTGAACGAAAACCTGTGCTCCTGTTACAGCTGTGTATGAAATTTAAATTAAATAAGTACATATCGATTTTGCAACATCATTTTGTATGACCAACAGAAAGATCCGGATTAAATTGTAGATTTTGAGTAAATGTGAGCTTCAATTTAAATAATGATTCGTGAGAAATGGTTGAACCATCGCTGAGAATTCGAAGTGAATTCAGATCGTGATGTAAAATTGAATCCAAAAATTAAAAATCGTTGCTGGATTGTAACTTTAACTTTAAGACTCATATTAGCAAACATCAAAAACATTCGTTGCGTCGGGTTTCTTCCCTTCTTGATTTTTTGCAAGCAAATGATGTTTTGTGTTACGAAAGTAGGGAATCTCGTTGAAAAAAAATGATTATTGCGATTCCGGGAACAAAAAGTACAAACTAATTTTTTTTATCAAACTTTTGATATCTTTATATTAAAAAGCATGAATGTTCATATTTTATAGAAAAACAATTATCCCCGGAAATAAAAAAAGGCTTTAGAGTTCTTTACCGAAAAAAATAGTTGAATGAAAAAAAAAATTTGGGTGGCTGATTTTGCGGGGAATGCCTTATATATAATACTGTGGTATTCTTTTCAAAATGTTTCTCTTTGATTTTTGAAAGAATCCAAGGGATTGTTTGTGTATTAGCTAGTATAACCAACATAATGAAAAAGTGCTTTGTTCGGGTAGGTCATCCTTAAGAAATCGAAGTGGGTTCACTATTATATGTAATTCGAGCACCGGAATCTGAGAACCAGTATAATCGAAGTCAGTTCGTACGGCCGCCAACTAACATGACGTACAAACTCTACTAATTTTTATTCAAATTTTGAATTTTTTATTCGATTCTGCCATCGTACTACGGTTTAAGTTTTTGTTGAATCCAAAAATATGCAGTAATTTTTGGTAGGACCATAAGACCTAGCCTTTCATTTGACCCTAAGATTGGAAATATCAGTTCTGCAAATTCTGAGAAAAGTGAGTGAGATCCACTTTTGAGCATATGACTATTCTCTCCCGTAATCGAAAACCGGGAACCAGGATAGTCAGAACCAATTTGTTTAGCTACCTACTGATAATGGTTATCGGTTTGTGTAGTTGTGAGACCAGTATAGTTTTTTTTTGCGTACTTTGTTCCGCAGGTTTAAGTGACGGTGTACAACATTTATCACACTCTACTCTGTAACTGTGGAACCGGAAGTCGGATCTGGATGAAATTCAGGAATTCTGTACAGCACCGTTAAACCTTTCATTTGAGTTTAATTTTGTGGCAATCGGTCGAACCATCGCTGAGAAAAGTGAGTGAGATTCATTTTGGAATATATGACCACTATTTTCGGTGCTTCCGGAATCGGTGACCGGGAACCAGGATAGCCGCAATCGGTTTGTTTAGTTGCCTACTGCCAATGGCTATCAATTTGTGGAGTTTTGAGCCCAATTTAGAACATTTTTTAAGGTTTTTGTTTCACCGGCTTGAGTGACGGTGTACAATATTGAACACACTTTACCCTATAACTGCGGAACCGAAAGTCACATCCGGATGAAATTCAGGAATTCTGTATGGCACCGTGAGACCTTTCATTTGGATCTATGTTTTTAAAAATTGGATGAGCGGTCTCTGAGAAAATCGATTGCACGGTTTTAGTTCATTTTGTACATTTTACCCCATAACTCCCGAACAAGGCCATAATTTAAATTTCAGTTGAAGAAAATCAATTGAGTGATCTCGGAGAAAATGGAGTGCACTTTTTTTTATTCTTTTTGCACATTTTACTCCTACAATGCAATAATTTAAATTTCAGTTGAAGAAAATCGGTTGAGTGGTCTCTGAGAAAATGGAGTGCACTTTTTCATCATTTTTTTGCACATTTTACTCCGGTCCAACCATCTCCGAGTAAATCGAGTGCACATTTTTGTTACATACACACACAAACATTTGCTCACTTCGTCGAGCTGAGTCGAATGGTATATGACATTCGGCCTCGGTTAAAAAGTCGGTTTTCACAGTGTTTGCACAACCTTTTTATATGAGAAGGGTAAAAATTACAAACATTTGATTGTAGGGACCTTTCCCCTAAACGTAGCCGTTCTCGTGAGGACTTGTTATTTAAAGGACTTCGGTTTCTATTGAATTATCGGTTTTTCTTAAAATCGTTATAACTCGGAAATTATTAATTGCTTGAAGATAGTGGCTGAGATGAAGTCATAGGAAATCAAGTGGGAACTCTTTTAAAACAGTGACTGAATAAAAATTTTAATAATTTTCCAAGAATAGGTAAATTATAAGAAGATATAAAATTTATATTAAATGCATATTTTATATTTCAATAGTTATTCGAACACTGTTATATTATTTTACAGTTCAAAGGCAATAAATTTGCTCATAAAAAGTCTTCTTCAAGAAGTTCTTGCTCTCAAGATATTTAAACATAAAACTGATAGTATGAACTCAGATTTTTGTTGAATTGCGCAACTTCGGCAATAATAATAGCAAACCTAAGAGAATCAATAAATTGTCGTACGATATATTATTCAAACTGAGTTTTGGTTTTACGGAGTTGACCAACCCAAAAGGTGGAAATCTTTTTATTAGTTTGCATTTCTGCTAGGTTCGTTTGCTATCTGGCGATTAAAATCATTTGGCCGCAAAACAGTGTTTTGATGACTGTGTTTTAAGAAAACTTTGTAACTTTGCAAATCCGAATATATTGTTTTAACTGTAACTTCTTCGATATAAAAAAGTATGATTCAAATTAATACCTAACTTTGGTTTTGATAAAAGATTTGAAATAAAAATATTGCAAAAACTAAAGATGTGATTCTTATAATGTAATATTTTCGGAAAGATTATTGATTATTTTTTTTTCATTGCATTTTCTTTTGAATGCCCCTCGTTTTCATATAACTTGCTTTAGACATCATTGTGATTAAATAAATAATTTTTTAATTACGTCGATTTGAAGAAAGTGCATGAAAACTACGTACGCTCGCTTTAAAAATCAGTCCCGAGTTGAGTTAGTCTCTTTATCCATGCAAAACAAATGCTTCGCTATACTGAAAATTTATGTAAAGTTCATCCAAAGCGGAGTATGGGAAATTTGATGACTTGTTATCCATTTCTGAAGTTGAACAAGAATACACGAGAAAGAATGATTGTTGTAAATAAAATTTTAAGTCTCGCCAATAATCGCAATCTTGTTACATACATGTTTCCTGCTCGGTACGAATCTTACGTGTTTACGCAATTCTGAGCGATTGACACCATCCAGCAAAATTAATGAGATGGGCAGGTTCCACCAGTTCCGTTGAAATGTGTGAGGTGTGATATTGAATCTCCTTGTCAACTGAGCTCTTCGTCCTGTTGGCCCCAGAAGATGAACGTCGTCTTTCGAATGCCGATGCAGTACGTGACATTGCAGTACAACAAACATTGACGAGCAAACAGTTCACATGCTTCTGTATCCGGCTAATAGTTAAGAGAAAATTGCAAGTTGTTTTCGTCGTCCCGAAGGATGCTACACTAATAGGATCGGCTTTCGCTCATTACCGTCGATGACGGTGCAACAGTGATGAAAGGAAAGAACTCGTTCGTTAGTTATTGCGAGGTTCGATTAACTTTTTTCCTTGTACTTTTTTTGCAGTGGCCTAGTGATTGACGATGAATATACTAGGAATGTAAGGATTAGGGACTTTTCGCTGAGCTATACGTTTTTCACTTTGTTGCCTAGACGCAACTAATCATAGTTGATGTGAACCATACAATTATTACATCAATTTTTTGCATGCCTTTCGTATTTAAAACGTCTGTACGTTATTAGTTCATATTTAACCAGCGATACCAGATTGTATTCAAGGGTTTTGGTTACCATTAACGTCTTTGTACTAAGGTGCAAACGAACCGTTTCGTCTTAGTTAGCCTAGTTAGATATCTCTTACAACGTCATGCACAGTGATATTGTCAACCTTCTTGTAATGACTTCTTGCAAACGTTCAGCCAGAAAAGAAGACCTCACTCTTCCTCTAAAAAATTCTCTGCAAACCCTTTTTGAGCAATCGTGATGTCTACGAAAAGGAAACTGTTGTAATAGTGTATTTTCGGGATTCTGGAATATTAAAAATAAATCAAACCGCTTAATCTTGGAATCGTAGCATTTGACGAAATTTCACTTCAAACCTTTTTGCATTTCTCTTTCGAAAGGTAATAGAACTCCTGGAAACCCCGACTTTTATTCGGAGTTCCGGAGACCCCTAGTGCTATATACCATCAGAATCAGCTCGACGAGTTCGGAAAATGTACCTTCAAAAATTCCTTTGACCGCTTGGGAATTATTGAACCGATTTCAACAAGCTCGTTTGAATGCTACTATTGTGTCATTGAACAAGTTCTATGATCAAACGGCTATCACTTCTGGTGCTGGAGATATAATGGTACACGTGACGTAAATGGCATAACCACTCACTTTTCTTAGAGTTTTTAATAACCTTAGGTTTATTCGAAAAGTTCCATTGAGTCATTGATTAAGTTCCAAGACCTAACTGTAGTCACTCCTAGTTCCGGATATAATGGTAAAATTGACGTAACCGACATAATGCCCTTTTTTCTCCGATGGTTCAATTTTAACGAGCTTAGGGTGATACTGTTGAGTCGTGGATCATGTTCGAAGATGGTGGTCACTTTTGGTTCCAGAGATATGATGGTATAAGTGACATAACCAACAAACGCATCTTTCTTTCCGCTTAATTTTGTCGTAGATGGTTGGTTCAAATGACTGTCACTTACTGTTCCGATGTAGTATTAGTATCAGTGACGTAAGTGACGAAACTCCGTTTACCGCTCAATTATCTCGGATATGCATGAACCAATTTCAATAATTTTAGTCTCGTTCACGATCATCCTCACTATCATCCAGAAATTTTTCTAGAATTTCGCGACGAAAATTCATATCGTTTTCGAAATCATTTATTTTGTTTATTTTTTTCCATAAATACGTTTTTGCCTTTCTCATTTAGAAAGGTTACGCAATCACTGTAAGAACGATTTTTGAACTGAGGGCCAAGTGTCATATACCATTCAACTCAGTTCGTCGAGTACGCAAAATGTCTGTGTGTGTATGTGCGTATGTGTGTATGTAACGTGTTTTTGAACTAACTTTTCTCGGTGATGACTGAACCGATTTTCACAAACATAGATTCAAATGCAAGATCTTGTGGTCCCATACAAAATTCCTGAATATTATTTGGATCTGACTTTCGGTTCCGGCGTTATAGGGTAATATGTGCAACAAAATGAAAATATGTGTTCTAACTTTTCTCATAGATGGCGCGACCGATTTTCACAAACTTAGGTTCAAATGAAAGGTCCTGTGGTCCCATACGTAATTACTGAATTTCATCCGGATCCGACTTCCGGATCCGGAAATATAGGGTAAAGTGTGTTAAAAATTTTATACCATCTCTGAAAAGGGCGAAAACCCGTAAAAAGTTTTCTAAATCGACCTCAAATCATCTCCAATTGATAGTTTTTATCCGGAGAGCTAGGTGAGTGATGTGGTCATCAAAATTTTCGGTCTTCCAATCGATGTGTTTCGCGCAAAAAGCGACGATAACTGCATGTTTCTTTATTTATTGTGTTAGTTTGTAGTTCTCCATTGATGATCTAAGAAAAGAATAGCAAAAAAATTGTCTATAAATTACAGATGCATATATGGTTGTAATCAAATACCGTACACACTTTGTATTGGGTTGTATATTGTTTCAAAAATGCACCTGTGATCAAGTTCGAATGTATGTGGTTGGTTCGAGGAATGTCTTCGAATATGTAACGTAAGTTCTGCAGTATGCTTTTTCTACCCGATTCAATCTGAATGAATTAATATCAAATTCGTGTCTGAAATTATCCTAATGAAAAAGGCAAAAGTGTTTCAATGAGACTATGACAATGACTAGAGGAAGGCATTGTCACATCGCTAAGTGGATAGGTTTTTACTGAAAATTTAGCGTGCCGTCATAAAATTGAGTCGAAGTATACTCGAAATAAATATTTCGAACTATTACTTTTTATTACGATTTTCGTCGTGAGTCATCAAGATAAGAGTGCTTCAATCAACTTAGTTCGACTTTTGGCAGCGTAGCACCATACTATGCGACTGTAAAAAGCTGGTATAACGAATTCAATCGTGATCGTAGTTCGCTTTGCTGATAAATTCAAAGGAGGTCGTCCAAAATCAGTTGTTTTGCCAGAAAACATCGATGCTGTGAAAAATCTGATAATGGAAGATCGCCAAGTGACGTACCGTGAAATGGAGGCATTTCGTCGTGACAACGGACATATTGCTACCGTTGTTTCAGATGGTCATAAGACTGTCAATTCGGATCGGTATTTGTTTCGCATTTGTTTGCAGAAGTTTTTCGTGAATTAAGGAGGTACCAACTCATTTTTGTCTTTCTCATATAGAAAGGTTTTGCAATCACTGTGAAAACCGACCTTTGAACCGAATACGCAAATTGTGTGTGTGTGTGCGCGCGTATGTGTGTCTGTAACGTTTCTTTGCACTAACTTTTCTCGGAGCTGGCTAAACCGATTTTCACAAACTTAGATTTAAATTAAAGGTCTTGTGGTCCCATACCAAATTCCTGAAAATTATTTGGATCCGACTTTCGGTTCCGGAGTTATGGGGTAAAATGTGCAAAAAAATGAAAAAATGTGTTCTAACTTTTCTCATAGATGGCGCGCAATTTTTCTTAAGACGTTTCTTTTTACGTGATGTCGTTTGTAGGTTTTTCACAAACTGGCGGTTCCAACGGCCACACATATAGGCACTTATAGAATTTTGGCATCGGTTATCTCATTTTGGATTTGCATATTTCATTGAAAGAAACTATCAAGATGTACAGGATACATTTCTGCCTTTTAGAAGGACCAAATTGTGGAATTCTCTACGATATTTAGCAAAATTCGGAAATTGTTTTTCGAACGATTTTCGTACAGCGAAAAGTGCACGAATCAAATCAAATTATTTTGGATTTTCACTAAACTGATGATGTTTACCTTCGATATGCAAAGAAGTAATCTTAATAGTTTTTTAGACAACATTTAGAGCCATTAGAACGACTGATTTTATATAATGTTGTCCACTTTTCGTTTGTTTTTCTCCAATGCAAACGACCAGCAGATCTGCTGTCTGATGCAATCGCTTTTGCTTGAATTGAAACCAGCTTTGCGAACAATCCGCAACACATCCGCTCACAGTGCCAAATGATGCCAAACTACAGGGTGATTTTTTAAGAGCTTGAGAACTTTTTTAAACAATAAAACGCATAAAATTTGCAAAATCTCATCGGTTCTTTATTTTAAACGTTAGATTGGTACATGACATTTACTTTTTGAAGATAATTTCATTTAAATGTTGACCGCGGCTGCGTCTTAGGTGGTCCATTCGGAAAGTCCAATTTTGGGCAACTTTTTCGAGCATTTCGGCCGGAATAGCCCGAATTTCTTCGGAAATGTTGTCTTCCAAAGCTGGAATAGTTACTGGCTTATTTCTGTAGACTTTAGACTTGACGTAGCCCCACAAAAAATAGTCTAAAGGCGTCAAATCGCATGATCTTGGTGGCCAACTTACCGGTCCATTTCTTGAGATGAATTGTTCTCCGAAGTTTTCCCTCAAAATGGCCATAGAATCGCGAGCTGTGTGGCATGTAGCGCCATCTTGTTGAAACCACATGTCAACCAAGTTCAGTTCTTCCATTTTTGGCAACAAAAAGTTTGTTAGCATCGAACGATAGCGATCGCCATTCACTGTAACGTTGCGTCCAACAGCATCTTTGAAAAAATACGGTCCAATGATTCCACCAGCGTACAAACCACACCAAACAGTGCATTTTTCGGGATGCATGGGCAGTTCTTGAACGGCTTCTGGTTGCTCTTCACTCCAAATGCGGCAATTTTGCTTATTTACGTAGCCATTCAACCAGAAATGAGCCTCATCGCTGAACAAAATTTGTCGATAAAAAAGCGGATTTTCTGCCAACTTTTCTAGGGCCCATTCACTGATTTGCAAGCGTTGCTCGTTAGTAAGTCTATTCATGATGAAATGTCAGAGCATACTGAGCAAATAATAATGCATGAAAATCATAACCTCAAAAAATCTGAGCAAATACTAATGCATGAAAATCCTAACCTCAAAAAAATCACCTTTTAGTTTAATGCGTCTTCTCGCCTTGACGACCGAAAGGCAAATGAGAACTAGGACCTGTGCGTTTCTTTTTTCAAGCACGCAGAAGGTGCACTCTCCGATGCCGCTGCTTGAATGCGTCTTCTTGCCCTGACGTCTGCTTCCATCCAACGCACAAGAAGAAATTATCGATTTCGACCACGGTTCCCTTTTTATAACGTTTAATTGAAGATATGTACCTGACTACCACAAAATCGTCATCCTTGCGCGAAAAACCCAAGCAAAAGTAAAGAGTTTTTCGCGTTGCTTTCAAGTTTTGAGAAAACCTAATTTTTGAGTTGTTTGTGGTTATCTCGCACTGTTCAAAATATTATCCTAAATTCCTGATCATATTTTTGATGAAATAGTGAAAGAATTATGTTGCTGCCGTTAATACAAGTCGAGATATTCACGATTAAGTTCTGCCCATTCTTCCATATGGCTAATTTTGAAAAGGCGCCCCATAGTAAAGTAAGTTCAGGACAAAAATTTATACCATTACTGAAAGTGGTGAAAACCCGTAGAAAGTTTTCTTAATCGACCTCAAATCTTCTCCAATTGATAGTTTTTATCAGTAGACGATCAGATAAGCTAACCAGCGATTGAAGAGAGAGCAGTGGTTTGCTATTGACGCTCCCGTCCATTGGTTCGGAATCACTGTTTTTGGTTGTTAGCTGAAGCTGGTGTACCTTATTCTATAGAGGATACTGATGGTTTCGTTGAGGAGGATGATTCATTGTTGTTGATGCCTGTCACCGACAGAGATGTCTATCTCCTCTGTGTGACGAAGAGCAAGCAAAATTTCTCCCCTCGCACTGACAACTTCAACGAGAGCTCTTCTCTTTCACATTTATACACCACTGTTGTGTAAAGTGTACACGCATCATGGGAGCGTTTGTTTATTTCCTTTTACCTCTTCCACTGAATCGCACCAAAGTGCTAGAGCATTAGCTAATAAATTCTCCGAGGTGGATGCAGATACTTTCACAGAGGTGTACACGCCGGTGAGCACTCTGCTGTATGGTTTTCGTAGATGAAGCGTGGACACGCAAAATCAGCAAAATAAAACAATTTATCGTAAAATTTTCGGTTTTCCTTGCAAATCTTTCATAGCAAGGCCAGATCTACTCTCTATTAATTGAAGTTCACAGAAGTGTTCGCTCATCATCACGCGCCAGTGGTCACTTGGGTGTATTTAGACGAGAGCGCGTGTGAGCGATTCATGCGAAGAGAATGTGTTTCACTCGCGCCAGCTGCTTTAACCTCAAGCACACACTCAAATGCTGTCTATTCGACACTGAGAAGAAGTGCGCTTTCCTCTTTGTGCGGTGCTTCGTTTTTTTCATCCTCGGTGTGGCAAAACTCTGACTCTAGCGTTTATCACTCTGGTGAAATGCCATCTCTGGTCAGCGATATGCTAAGGTTATATGAGGTTGGTGTAGAGGAAGCGCCGTTGTCCTTTGATGTCTTCTTGTCCAGTTTATCACATGACTTATCATAGTGAACAGATTTTTGACAATATTGACCTGTAGCTATCTGGCTGTCATAGGTGACAAGTGATTTGCACGGAAACTTTGTATTCTGGCCGAAAATCACATAAGAAGGTATAGCCTTCTACAAGCACATGCATAACAAAATTACACCGTTAAGAATGCCGGAGAAAAAGTTCTTTCATACTTCCTTTTCGATGAAAAGAATCTCTCCGTACTAGGACATAGTTTTGCGAATATAAGGATCGGAGGCGCTTGAGAGTAGATCATGCACACGCACTTCTATAGCACTATCTATCATATACACTGGAATGTTGTACTTGATGTTCTCATGCTTCACATAGTGCATTTTACTATTGTGTTTAGCGAATTGTATAACATCTAACTCGATAATGTAAGCTCTCACACATCGGCTCAAACAACCGAATATTTGAGTACCCAAAACATCGAATTGATGGGCCACCCGACGTATAGTCCTGACTTTCCACTTAACGACTTCTATTTGTTTTCTTCTGTGAAGAATAAAATGCATGGAGAACGATTCAATACTTCTGAAGAAGCTATTACAGCGTTAAAAACCATGTTTTAGAGATACATCAAGAAGAGTGGAAAACATGTTATGAAAATTGGTTCAAGTGTATTGAGCATCTAGGAGAATATTTTGAAAAACCATTCAACCATTTTCGATTAAATATAATACTATTTTCATTTTAAGGCTAAATAAATAAGTAACAATCCTAGTATGGGGCGCCTTTTACAAAATATTGCAGTACAAGAATGGATAGACCTCAATCGGGAATATGTCTTATTGTACTTAGCAAGACAACATAACTTTTACCCAATGTCATCGAAAATGTGGTCAGAATTTCAGAAAATGTGGTCAGAAGAAATCAGATCCAGAATTAAAATTCATTTTCAGATCCAGACTCAGTTCCAGATACAAAACTCTGTTCTAGAACCAGTGCCGCATTAGGTTCCAGAATCCAGCTTCAAAATTCGGTTCCAGATCCATAACTAAACAACTTATGAGAACGATTGTTGATATTTGTTAGATATTTGAAAGTGTATTTTTCCTTATTATTTCTTCATCTTGACCTATAGTGCAATAAACTTCATTTGTTATCAGCTAGCATATATAATGTAAATAAAAACAAATCTGAAATAAACTTTTTGAGGAAACTGATTTATTTTTATTTTTGATGTAAAATAAGACAACTGGGCATGGTCCTTTTTGGTTTTGAATAAGCTCATGAAAGATTTGAGCCGAGTCTAAACATGCGAAAATCAAATTTAATAACAAATTGTCGGTGAACCGCTTTGTATATCAAAACCGACTAGTTGTTTCACGTTTAGATTTGTGCACTACTCGCGCAGATTTTTCAGGTTATATTTTGATTTATTTGTCTTTTGCCTATCTGTGCGAACGCAAAAAATGTTTGCTATCATCATTAAATTAATTTGTATTGTCTTCCATTAGTTTCTAATTTAGCATTTTCAATCCATTAGTCTCATAGTTATGATTAAGCATCGCATATTTTAACAGACTTAACAAAACTGGTCCTAATGAAATTTTTACAGTCATCGAAATATCCGACCGTTAAAGCATAACCCTCTCACCAAGCATGAATATCGGCGGGAACTCAATTCCCATACCGGTACTTCTGGGCTGAAATGCAATATTTGCGATTATTAAAATCAGTCCCACAGACACGCCCGCTAACACATCTGTTGCCAGCAGGCTATTAGCGAAATTGCCATCCAATATTGCCAAGAACGTAAAGCCTTTGCAGAGTCGATATCAGCTCGTAGTGGCTCGGGTTAGCCGAAGAATAAGCCCACTTCACCTGCTAAAGCCCTATGCTAACTTTATCGTCTATCTAAACACGGTCCATCAGCTGATAGGCTTTCGTAATTATGCATAACCCTTGGGAATCGAGCTTACTCTCGGCTATCCAAACGACCTGCCAACCGTACCGGAAGTGAATGTTTGCAAATCTCGTGCAGGGTCCCAATTTAATTACGGATTCAATTTGATGCCGGCAAGCTTGGTAGCACTCGTAGTCGTGTTGGTAATGGAGAAGTGGTGGGAGTTTCTGCATGGGTTATTTGATTAAGTCAATCTCAATATAGTTCGCACCGATAGTTTAGAACAAAAAGACTGCATTGGAATGAGCTACGTGCAGCAGAATGATGAGGCAAGAGTGCAATAAATTCTAAATTGATGCTTAGTTCATCGTGCTGTTAATTATCGCGTTCTTTAGTCCGAGATTCACTGTCAGGGTAAGACATTTCGAGTCTAGTATACAGTAAACTGTGCAACATAGTCTAGACAGATGGGTAGCAGTTGCGAGATAAATGTTGAAGCTACGTGATCTATTTATACATCAACAAAATAGTGAAGAGAAGGAGTTCCCCAAAATATATGTTCCTCACTCTGGCACGAATTAAATGAATCTATTAAGGGATGATTGAAATTAAAAATTATCCGTATTTCATAGCAGAGATCACGTCCATTCGCGATACGTTGAACGTTAATTAGATAAATTGTTGCGCTAATTTTTATACCACCAGATGGCCAGCTATGGCCCAAGGTTCCTATGAGTAAAAAGGTTAAATAAACAGATAGTACTTAAGGCAAATACCCCATTGGCGGTAATCAGTGACGTACCCAGAGGGGGGCCCGAGGGGCCCTGGCCCCTCCCGAAATCAAAAACATATAATTATTTAGAATGTCACAGACATGTTTTACAGAAATAACAAGACAGTAAACGTAATGAAATGTAATACAATATCAGTTCCAGTGGAAATGTTTAAAGTGCATGTTAAAAACAGTCGTAAAAGGCACACCAAGAATTAGGTACATAAGCAATCTTCAGTAACATTATTTTTTAATCTTTGGGCCCCTTCCGAAATGAAATCCTGGGTACGAGCCTGGCGGTAATAATTGTAGTTTTTGTATAGCTCTCCTATAACCCGCAACATCAAAACGAATGTAGAAACTTGGATTTATAGCCTAAATCTGTGCAGATTTATTTTCAGCGTGTATAATAGGCAGCATATATCCAGGCTCCGATCGCCACTATATTTAGTGCTCCAGTTTCATTACGTTTTTGTTTTGGTGTAGGTTCGTATCGAAAGTTCTCTTTCCAATACTGACATAGGTGAATTTTTGACAAAGCAAAAGTGTAACGAAATTACTCTAGATTCTTTTTCCCTGTTCTATTTTTTTGCAATTGTTCTACTATTCAATAGGAAAATGTTGTTCTATCGTTGTACATATCATAGTTATTATGATAAGATTGTTTAGAAATAGAAAAATGGGTTTAAAAATTAATCATAAAAATTACTCAAATTTATAAAATACCATAAGCACTCGTGCCGACTTCAGTCCATGGCCGGGTAATAATTTTTTTCCTGGTGTATGATAATGTATCCAGCCAAACATGTACTCGAAGTGCGCTTCTTGTTTTTAGGCAGGATATCTTTCCTATCTGCAAAATCTTTCCGGTTAGCCAGTACAATTTCATGTATTATTATTATTATTGAGGTTTATTTCGTCCCGGTTTTATCTTACATTTTAAGTAGTTCTGACACTGTGGCGTTTCGAAAATAACTAAAATCTTAAAGCCTCTTACGGTGTAATCTGTAGCAGGCACGTACCCAGAGGGGGGGCCGAAGGGGCCCGGGCCCCTCCCGAAATCGAAGTAATGTAATTTCCATTTTGGGATTTTTAACTTTTATTTCCGGAATCAGGAACAGATATGAGTTTTTTGGTTATCAACTAACAAGATGTGCTAATTAGAAGATTTTACCAACCAGTTTTAAATAACCCTTATCTTTTTGCAATCGAATTTATTTTCGAGGCTCAAAAGTCGGATTTCACAGTGATTACAATCAATGTCAAAATTAAAGGGAATGGTACTGGATGATCAGAAAGTGCCATGAAGATTAGTACTGAGCAAACATATCATAGTTTTAGCAAGATTCTGCGAGTGAAAAAGATGTCCTGCCGCTGGATGTTGCACTTACATACTCAGGATAAAAAAGATGAACGCGAGCACACTTCAGAAGCATGTTCGCCTATGCTGATGATGATGGTGTTGGTTGGTTACTGTTGACTTACTCCATTATTATACGCCAGAGAACAGGACATTACCGATTTCGGTAATATAAGTATAAGTGTGAATTATTGGAGCGATTGAAAATCGGTGTGGGCTCTGAGAAATTTATGTGAGTGTGAATGTGAATGCTACTAAGAAAATTTTTCTTTTATTACATCATCACTCCCAATTAGGAATTTAAATTTTATACTCATCACCCTGTAAAATTTCAAATATATTCATGCATATTTTCCCCTGAAAATCTCAAATATATTCAAAAATTTAAACTCGAAAAAAAGTCCGCGAACTCCAAATTTTCTTCAAAGAACGAAGCACGGAATTGGTATAGCGAACAAAAAAAAAAAAAGATCGCGGCAATTTAAAAATTCGGTAAATTTTTAGAAACGTCTTCTAAAAACGTGATTTTCAAAAATCTACAAAAAAGTCTGTAGGCATCTCTGATCCAGACACGGAAGTTGATTCGATGAAATTAAATAGAATCACGTGGGATTATAAGGCACTTCATTTGAATATAAATTTGTTGAAATCGGCTTGACCATCTGTTCGACAAATAATCAACAAATTTGGCAAAACTAAAAGAGCTTACTGAATAGTTTCGAAATATTTTTTCCTTCTTACATCGTGGCTTATAAGAACACACCATTGAAATTGAAGGTTTTAATACTCATCACTCAGCTTTCCCGGAACTAGAAGTCGAATCCGAACTATGGGACTAGGACTAGAAGAAATGTAAAAATCGATCCCTTCCCTTTCACACATAGAAATTTTTGCTTAAATCTCTCGTTGTCCAATCCGAAATATATGAGTACATATTTACTTAAAATGCTACATACTTGCACTCACTCTTCAATAAAAAATAAAACAAAAATACTAAAGGCACAAGAATCATCACTTAGACGCATTATTTCTTATTTGTGGGCCCCTCCCGAAACGAAATCCTGGGTACGGGCCTGATCTGTAGGATCATCAGCCATACTATAAATCAAACATTTTTTTGTTTCCATTTCTGATTTCGGGAGGGACCGTGCTTGCGAATGTATGAGGATAATGAGAAACATTACGCTTACTTTGTCATATCACTGACTATAAGAACAACTTTACGGGTTGATAACGGAAAAACACTACGAAAATTTACTGACTTCGTGTGCATGTAAATCGTATTTATTTGTTTTTTCGAGCAGGGAAAAGCGTACTACTAATACTACTGATACTACTAGCGTACTAGTTATTATCAATTTATCACCATGTCTCCAGTAGTCCCGAATGGACAGTTGATCGAGATCTATGAGCTTGCAACGATCTTGGTAACTCGGAAGATTTAGGGAATTTCTACATGGCACTTAGCGAAGCGCAGAACGAATAAATATGAGCACAGCCAATTAAGAAAAGGTCCATTGAATCCATGTCTACTCAATTTGGAAATTGTATCCCGATGCTTGATCTTGTATATATTGCAACTACTTGAATAATGAATAATGTTCAACATACGAAATTTGTAGTAGTAGATCATTTCGGCATGGAACCGTCGTCTGTGAGTCAGATAGGATAAAGTAGGGTGAGATGCTGCTCTGGGAGAAAAAAGGAAGTGTGCTCGATTTTCTCAGAGATCGCTCATCCAATTTTCACTAGCTTAGGTTCTTACAACCCCATATAACACTACCAAATTTCATCCGGATACGATTTCCGGTCCCGGAATAACAGATTGATAGGTATAAAAGTTCCATTTCCGGGAGCGTGTTTTATACATGAGAAGGAAAAATCAAGCCAAATACATTCAAATCGCATTGTTATTCTTCAATTATGCAGGTATGGTTAGTTTTTGACCAAATACCTTGACTTCAAGTATACCGGATCATCGCTCCTGGTTCCGAAGTATCGGTAAAGTGCTTATGTGCTCCAAACCGAAAATCACTGCAATTTCTCAGAAACGGCTTAGCCGATCTTTGCAAACTTAGATTTTAACGAAAAGTATTATGTTTCCATAAATTGATGTAGAATTTTATCCAGATCTGGCTTCCGGTTTCGGAAATACAACGTAGTGTGCATCAAACTTCAACCTGACATATAGAGCGATAATGCAAAAAACGTAAATAATCTTCTAAATTTGGTCCAAAACTGTTCAAATTTATACGTTATGCTACTTGCTAACCAAACCAACTGATTTCAGCTATGCCGGTTCCCAGCTCCCGGTTCTGGAAGTTCCGGAAAGAGTAGTCGAAATGTATACCCAAACAAACTTGTTTGTTCCAATTCAATATTCAAAGAAAAGTTTATTTGATGAGCCCCTTCGTAATATTTATGAAAACATAAGTTTTATGAGAAAGGTATTATAGCACGCCTAAGTGGATTGAAACAGGTTTTTGTTTCTAATAATTTATTACGATAAATATATTGGATTTTTTTTCATGCGACCGGAAAATATACTGTTTCCAAAAAGCTATCAAACAGTCTTGATATGGGAATCTAAAGACTGTTTGAACATCTTTATAGTAATATTGATGAAATCCCATTACGACCAGCACTGAAAAATGAGTTCAGCTTGAAGCACACTTTGCTAACTACAGTGGTCGTAATAATTGTATGAGAGCCAATGGGAGCACGCAGATCAACGTTACTGGTATAACGAAAGTGACTACTTTGATTATCATCCATTGAAGTATGCAAATCGGAGAAATTTATTCATAGATTTTCAGGAATTCGGTTCTTTTCACAGTGCCAGGTATAGAAAAATACTCTAGATTTTGATATTCTTTGAAAACACCAATATTTTAATATTCTTTCAAAACACCTAATCATTTCCGGAATCAGAATCCGTGTTCAGATAAAATAAAAGAACCATGCAAGTCACAAGTGGTGACATTTCAGCCCCATCAGGTATATGGTTTGGTTACTTCCATTAGGATATCGGTACAGAACCAAATGATTTATGTGTACATGGTAATCAAGTTACTAGTTGAGTGTAACCAGCTTTACGTCTCACTCAATTGGTTCATTCTTCGCTAATGGAGAAACCTTGTCCGGCTGTGGACCATTTGTATATTGCTTCGAAAGTTACTTGAATGTTTGCTACCCTTTCCAAAGGAGGCGATGGTTGAATATGAAGTGTGGAAAAGAAAGCCATTCTAAGGCCAGGTGCGCTGAATTCGTGAACTAAAAGATCAATGAAGATTGACGGCTGCCATCACACGTTTGGCAATCGATTGCGGACAAATGGAAGTTTATTAGAGGATATTCGATGTATCTCAAATCAAGCACTGTAAAGGTCTTAAAATAGGAAATACATATTTTTATTTCGCTTTCGGAACCCTTCCTAAAAATAATAGCAAAGAACAGTTGTGGAATATTCGAACGTTTTTCATTTTGGATGAATATTAAACAAACAATTTTATGTTGAATGTAAATTGTTTGATGTTTGATTTGAATTTTATTTCGTAACTAAAGTTTTAATTATTGACAATCCCATATATAATCAATTACTGTAATAATAATAAGAAAATGTCCTGAAAATAAAACTAAAATAAGGAGCAAGTTTTACATACGAAGCAATTTAAAAAAAAATGCGCCTACTAAGAAAAGAGAGACCTCTTGACGATTTTGTTTACCAAACACGTTGAATCAAGGAGAAATCATGTGCCACAAGTCACTATTGATTCGATCCTTTCAGCTCGAATTCTTCCCGTTTCACTTCGATTTCATTCCCAACACTTTGGGCTCAAGTGTCAAGGTTTACAGCTGCTTAACACCGCTCAACTCTTCAGTCGGTGGAGAAGAATTGAAAAACAACCTCCCTCCTTGATGCGAACCAATCTGGGATGGATTCCAACCTCTCCAACCAACGCAGCGTCGTTGTTAGGATATGGATCTTTCCGAAAAAAAACATGCAGTGCGAAAATAAAAATATGAACAAAACACGTCGATAAAAGCAATAACTGCGAGAAAACGGGTAGATTAATCTAGATCTCTGTCGGCGATAAAATCGCATAAATAACTTCATTCGAAAGGGCACATTTCCGGTATCGGCGATGATGTGATGAAAGAATGAAGAAACGATTTGTAAGAGAACCGACAGGGCAAAGTTTTTTCGGGTGTGGAGTGTTTCCTGCTGACTATTTGTGATATGGTTCAACACTTTGTCCTCCAAAAAAACAACCGGAGCGTCTTTGTTTGATTCGGGCCAGGGTACTTTAGATATGCGTAAATTGTTCCACCGAGAACAATTCCAGAAAAATTCAGAATACTGTATTTCGGTTTGATAGGAATATTTATGTCCATCGATTATTCCATTCTTCAACATATCTAAATAATCACCAAAGTCTTTTTGTTTAATCATATAACAGACTAATTATAAGTTACTTGTGATTTTCGTTTTGTTTTCGTTTCGTTTTCGTTTCATTTTCGTTTCGTTTTCGTTTCGTTTTCGTTTCGTTTTCGTTTCGTTTTCGTTTCGTTTTCGTTTCGTTTTCGTTTCGTTTTCGTTTCGTTTTCGTTTCGTTTTCGTTTCGTTTTCGTTTCGTTTTCGTTTCGTTTTCGTTTCGTTTTCGTTTCGTTTTCGTTTCGTTTTCGTTTCGTTTTCGTTTCGTTTTCGTTTCGTTTTCGTTTCGTTTTCGTTTCGTTTTCGTTTCGTTTTCGTTTCGTTTTCGTTTCGTTTTCGTTTCGTTTTCGTTTCGTTTTCGTTTCGTTTTCGTTTCGTTTTCGTTTCGTTTTCGTTTCGTTTTCGTTTCGTTTTCGTTTCGTTTTCGTTTCGTTTTCGTTTCGTTTTCGTTTCGTTTTCGTTTCGTTTTCGTTTCGTTTTCGTTTCGTTTTCGTTTCGTTTTCGTTTCGTTTTCGTTTCGTTTTCGTTTCGTTTTCGTTTCGTTTTCATTCGCACAATATAAATCTGAAACTAAATTGTTTTCAACGTTCCGTCTTTTCCAAATACACAAATCATATTCCAAAGCTGGTAACGATAAAGCGCTCTGCTATCGCGAATGAGAACTGTTGCCAAGAAACAAATTTATTCCATTTACTGGAAAAGTATAACAAAGATTGCTTCATTTCCGTTCCTTTGAATAAATTCCAGCTGTGTGTACATCTGCAATGCAGAGCTTCGACGATGAAAGACCACTAAACTGAGCTGAATCGTAGAGATGCTGTCGCTCTTTCAACCAACAATCGGACGTTTTTGTATATGGAATTTCTATGGCATGTGCCAGACTTTGTTTGAAAATCGATAAGCAGTATATTGCTTGCAGAAAATTGAGCTCAAAATACATAAGCGACTCAAACTCGATTCTCTAGAACTAGGAGAGCCTGCTTTTGGTTTTAGTTTTCTTTATGAATACCTTTGCTATTGTTTGCTTAGAACACGCTCAATTGAACGTTTTAACTAAAATGTTCTTTAGCTGACGTTAACCCGACACACAGTAAATACTTCCAAAACACAACTACTCACGATAGTCGTTATGAATAAATTGCGAAGCATAAAAATTCCACAACAAAAGTTTTTCAATTTACTATTATCCTTTGCGAAAGCATCCGACCGAGCCTAAAAATGCGAAGTAAAAAATCGCTTCCAGTCAGTGTGAAAAAATTTGAAAACTTATTCAATTAGGGATCAAGGAAGACACGGTAAGGAAATACGTGCCAGCTCTCTGAGTTTAGTACGATTGAAAGTAGCAATAATGTCGATACGAGGCAATTTAGGTCACGAGGTAATACTCCTCTAACGATGGAAACCGTCGGTAAGGTCATTCCAACGTTCCACCACCCTCCCCACAAACATTCTCAAAGGAAAAATTTCGGTTCTACATTTACCGTCACTGAAACTGGTGTTGGTGTTATTGTTTGGATTCTAATTGCAATAGTTGAGTTCATTCTTGTGGTTCTTCCGTTTCAACTGTTTGATGGTATTAATGTGTATACATAAAATTCTACATTGTTTCTTCTTGTTTCACCATTTTTTCGATTATTTTCATAGCTATCATTCACACAAATAAATTCAAATCCTATGAATAATACAAAGAATCACTCAAATAGCATTTTGTAACTTGTTCGTGGATAAATATTAAAAAATAAGTCATTGAAGAAGTCTTTTTAGGACGGGTTTTAAAAATCATGATTTGCGATGTCCACTGTATCTCAGCTGAAATTTATTGGAAATCAAAAAATCCGAGTAATATAGTTGGAGTAGATGTTTTTGTAGACCCCAGCGTTTTTTGCGTTTATAGGTTATTGTCTATGAAATCGAAGGATACAATACACTTTCGAGAGATCATACTTTTTATTTGCATTTTGCTATAATAAAACATTTCAAGAAGCTCGTCAAATGGTTAGATAACTAAGTCCTCACATCATCATCATAGTAAATTGCAACCTTAGTTCTGTTGTTTATTACAATATTTATTATATATTGAATTATATTATATTTCCTGCAGTACTAGAGCATAACTTACACTGCGACATTAACTGTTCTATATTGTATCATATCATATTATTTCTCATACTATCGTCTTATTTTATTTTATGTTATATTATATTGTATGGTATTATACTGCATTGCATTGTATCATATTATATTGTATTATATTATATTACATTATATTATAGTTTATTGTGTTATATTATATTGTTTCATATTGTATTATATATATTATGTTTTATTATGTAATATATTTCATTATATTATATTCTATTATATTGTATTGTGCCTAATTACTGCGAGAACGGGGAGGGGTAGGATGATGGAGTGGATTGCCAACCTGAGTAACGTGGGGAAGCTTCGTGTTTTTCCCTGAAGGTCTGAAATGAGTAAGACGCACCCTTCTAACAAAAAAACACCGGGCGGATTTAAGTTGGTATAGCGATATTTTTCATTATAGGGCCGGATGATCTTCCTGGAAGGCACAGGGTCCTCAAAACCCATTTTGGCCTTCCTAACAGCAGTTATATGAAAGCTAACCGATCAGATGCATATAACAATATCATAACACAAGTATATCATCAGTTGATATGTATAACAATTTGTGTTAATTTGAGATATTTAACGAATGAAAACAGTTGAAAGTTAAAACTTATGATAACAATATAATAAAAAAAATCAGTTATGATGTTTTATTTTCATTTGCAAGACTCATAATGAATTTCAATAATTGAAAAAAAATGAGTTCTTCCGTAGCTTTTTATCAAAACATAATGATCAGAATTTCAAAAAACTAAAAGAAGAAATCAGATCATTAAATAAAAAAAATTAAAAAAAAATTAAAAAAAATCATTCAACAATTTTGGATCGAAACGATGCTAAAAATGAGCTGGGACATAGTTTTTCTGTGTTAAATTTGCTATCTAATTTTTTACAACTTTTATAAATTTCTGCTTTCGTACTTCTGTAGTTATATCAAATTCAATAATAATTGAGATACAAACGTTCCAAAATCTGTTACGATTTGGTTTCCGCTAGAGTATTTTCTGTTATTTTAAAAGCTTTCCAGCTAAAAATATGTCTAAATTTGTTACAAAATATTTCTGAAATAAATTACTCCAGTTGTTATAATTCTGGTATTACCATCTGATCGGGTATCTGATAATTAAATTCGGATCTACTGTTAGTCTATCCACTCATGTGCACTTTAGCAGAGACCCACGAGGTACCAAAACCTTTACGACTAAATGCTTTACGTTTGCTTAGCGATTTGTGTTGAACCGCGAAGTGGCATTAACAACATTATTTACTAATGCACTGAGCTGTGATACATACTTTAGATGTATGCAATACATAAAGGGTGTGTTTTAAATTTAGAATTTAAAAATGCAATAATAATAAAACGTTTTGATAGATTTCAATGATCATACATTTATTTGGAAGGTTGATTTATGAAATTTTTTTGAAAAATAATTTTGTTCAAATGACCCCCACGGCTGGATTGACAGTAGCCAATCCGATCCACTAAATTTTTAAGTACATTTTCAATTTTTTCTGGTCTTATGTCATCAATAGCAATTTGAATTTCGTGCTTGAATTCTTCTATTGTTTCTGGATGGTTGGCGTAACATTTATCTTTAACCGTTCCCCAATGAAAATAATCCAGCGGTGTCGAATTGCACCATTTCTCAGGTCCGTGCGCAGGGGGAAGGGTAAAACACCCCTCCCCCCCTGCGCCACTGAAAGATTTTTCAACATTAAGTTCCATTAGCAATAGAATACTTATTATATAAAAGTGTAAATAACTTGACAATTCATACGTTCATACATGAAATTTTCGAAATCGAAAAAAAAATTTTGATGCCAAAAGGCTTAGAATTGCATAAAACGGACTTAGAAAAAATATAAAAATAAACCCCAGAAAGTTGATTTTTTTTTCTACGCATGTCCGACTTAGCTCAAATTTTGCATGCAGGCTTTTTTCGAGGTGCTTAAACTTTTGAGCACTAGAGTTAACGAAAATAGAGGTGATCCCAAAATTTTGGAACCCTTATATATATGAGAGCGGTAAAAATCAACGTGTTTTGTCGGTTACGTCACATATACCATCATATAATTGGAACCAAAAGTGACAACTATTTGATCTTCGAACTTGATCAATGGCCCGACAGTAGCCTTCAAACGAGCAGAAGTTTGTTAAAATCGATTCAGCCATCTCTGAGAAAATTGAGCGCGTAAAAATACATCGCGTTTTGTCGGTTACGTCATTTATACAATCAAATCTGCGGAACAAAAAGTCACAGCCGTTTGATCTTTGAACTTGATCAATGGCCCAATAGTAGCTTTCAAACGAACATAAGTTTGTTAAAATCGGTAACAATATGGGTCTCCGAGGCTCCGTTCGAAAGTCGGTTTTTCCAGCAATTTTAATACCTTTTATAGAGAAAGGCAAAAACATGATATGTTTTTCGTTTCCGAGTATTATTGTGCTTACTACGAGTCGGAAAGAAAAATGTTTTCTCGTGATAATTTCGATACGCAAAAATGAATTTAATTTACTTGATGTTCATAGTAATCGGTTTTTTAAATTTTTTTTTCAACAGGCCAATGGCCCAATAGTAGCTTTCAAACGAGCCCAAGTTTGTTAAAATCGGTAACACTATGGGTCTCCGAGGCTCCGTTCGAAAGTCGGCTTTTCCAGCAATTTTAATACCTTTTTATAGAGAAAGGCAAAAACATGATATGTTTTTCGTTTCCGAGTATTATTGTGCTTACTACGAGTCGGAGAAAAATGTTTTCTCGTGATAATTTCGATACGCAAAAATGAATTTAATTTACTTGATGTTCATAGTAATCGTTTTTTTAATATTTTATTTTTCAACAGAATGGTAGGAAAAAGTTGATTTTCTACTCAATGAAATTTTGTATCAGTTTTTGTAAAAATGAAGCAAATGATTTTCTAACCATCAATTGTTGACGGTATATTCGATTTTCAAATATTTATAAATATTTGTTAATATAAACGGCACTTTTGTGAGATTTTATAAGATTTGTTCTGAATAATTACTTACCGTTACGAATATTTAAGATAGAAATAGATTTTAGTCGGGTTTTTAATTATTAAAGACAATACAAATGTGTATAAGCAATAAATATAACATTTAAATAGTGAAAATAAACATTAAACCAAAATGTCCCACTTTGTCCACTTCCTTTAATCCTTTAAAACCACCGTTTCTTTTCAGGAAATCCATGTTAGGGAGGCCTGCAAATGTAAATTCAATGTATTAAAATCGATTATTTTCAATCTGTAGGTGGAATAGTATTTCTAATTGAAACCAAATTAATTGAGCTATAAGTATTTTGAACCTAAGGGCGTATAAGTATTCTACAGGTATTCTGAAGCAAAGACGGTCCACTGCCCAAAGGACAAAACAGCTCAATACTAAATCTGATTGTGTAGTGGCTCTGTTTAAATATTATCGTCTATGCTATACGAAATGGAGAATGATCTTATGCATATGAAATTGCCGTTTTCTTTACGGAAAGCCGTGATAAGAAAATATTTAAAAAAAACTGTTTGTTGAATGAAGACATAATTTAGTAAAGTAGAGTAATCAGATGTGAAACGTTGCAAAAATCTGCAAACCAAAGGAAGAAAGAAAATTCTGCAATTGTAGACTTTTATGACATGGAAGCAGGAACCCAGTGGATCTATTCTTGGATACGTTTTGCCTTTTGCAATCACTTGACAAACCGACAAGTGAAAATTGACCCGGAGGCCAAGTGTCATATACAATTTGACTCAGTTCATCGAGCTGAGCAGTGTGAGTGTGTGTGTGTGTGTGACAAACCAAGATTCAAATGAAAGGTCTCATGGTCTCATACGAAATTCCTGAATTTCCTCTGGATACGACTTCCGGTTCCGGAGTTATAAGGTAAAGTGTGTTCAATAACAGTTCGGCTGAAAAGTTCGTATCGTTTAATAGAAACGCACATTTTTTTGCCAAAATTCGTTTTTATTATTCAACATAATTGCCATCAGAGGCGATACAGCGATTATAGCGATCTTCCAACTTTTCGATACCATTTTTGTAGTACGATTTGTCCTTTGCCTTAAAATAGGCCTCAGTTTCAGCGATTACCGCTTCATTGCTTCTAAATTATTTACCAGCGAGCATTCTCTTGAGGTCTGAGAACAGGAAAAAGTCACTGGGGGCCAAATCTGGAGAATACGGTGGATAAGGGAGCAATTCGAAGCCCAATTCGTTCAATTTCAGCATGGTTTTCATCGACTTGTGACACGGTGCATTGTCTTGATGAAACAAAACTTTTTTCTTCTTCAAATGAGGCCGTTTTTTTTAAATTTCGTCCTTCAAACGCTCTAATAACGCTATATAATAGTTACTGTTGATGGTTTTTCCCTTTTCAAGGTAATCGATAAAAATTATACCATGCGAATCCCAAAATTCAGACGCCATAACCTTACCGGCCGATTGTTGAGTCTTTCCACGCTTTGGGTTCGGTTCATCGCATGCAATCCACTCAGCTGACTGTCGATTGGACTCCGAAGTGAAGTGATGGAGCCATGTTTCGTCCATTGTTATATATCGACGAAAAAAATCGGTTTTCTTTAGGTATAACAGCTCCAAACACTGCTCAGAATCATCAATTCGTTGTTGTTTTTGATCAATTGTGACCTCACGCGGCACCCATTTTGCACAAAGCTTTCTCATATCCAAATATTCGTGAATAATATGTCCAACACGTTCCTTTGATATCTTTAGGGTGTCAGCTATCTCGATCAACTTCACTTTACGGTCATTGAAACTCATTTTGTGGATTTTTTCACGTTTTCATCGGTAACAGCCTCTTTTTTTTTTTTTTTTTTTTTTTTTATTAACTATTTATTGGAATATGAGTTAAAATTAAATTATTAAGATTTAAATTGGGTGTTCAGCCACAAGTGGTGACTTTTCAGCCCTGTTATATATATATGATTTGGTTATTACCATGAAGACATCATTTGCTTCCGCAATTCTGAGATTTTTGTGTAGGGAAAATTCTAAACCTACTTGTATTGTGTAATGGGGAAAAGGAACTTATATACTAACTTACTAACTAATACAGAGAGCGAATCGATTCAATTGAAGATTGCATCGATTTTTGTCGGAATTTGCTTATAATATTATGTGACATTACATCTAATGGTTCTATATTTGTGAGTCTGTGTAACTCATTTGTACTAAACCAGGGAGGACGCTTCAGAATCATTTTCAGAATTTTATTCTGAATCCTTTGAAGCGTTTTCTTCCTGGTGGAACAACAGCTTGACCAAATTGGTACCGCATAAAGCATGGCTGGTCTGAAAATTTGTTTATAAATTAACAATTTGTTTTTTAGACAGAGCTTAGAATTTCTGTTTATAAGAGGATATAAGCATTTAATATATTTATTACACTTTGCCTGGATTCCTTCAATGTGATCCTTGAAAGTGAGTTTTTTGTCATACGTTAAACCTAAGTATTTAGCTTGATCAGACCATGTCAATTCCAAGCCATTCAATTTGAGAATGTGATTATTGTTTGGTTTTAGAAAAGAAGCTCTTGGCTTGTGAGGAAAGATAATTAATTGCGTTTTTGCTTCATTTGGTTTAATTTTCCATTTTGACAGATAATCACTGAAAATATTTAAACTTCTTTGTAGGCGACTGCAGATCACTCTTAGATTTCTACCTGTGGCTAACAGACTTGTGTCGTCACAGAATAGCGATTTCTGACAACCAACGGGTAGATTTGGAAGATCAGATGTGAAAATATTATACAAGATTGGAGCTACACTCGAACCCTGCGGAACACCGGCTCGTACGGGTAGCAATTCAGATTTACAATTCTGATAGCTAACCTGAAGAGTGCGATCAGTTAAATAATTTTGAATCATTTTGATCAAATAAATAGGAAACTGGAAATCAGACATTTTTGCTATTAAACCTTTGTGCCAAATACTGTCGAATGCTTTTTCTATGTCTAGAAGAGCAACTCCAGTGGATAACCCAGAAGATTTATTTGATTTTATCATATTCGTTACTCTGACAAGTTGATGAGTAGTTGAATGTTCATGACGAAATCCAAACTGCTCTGGTAAAAAAATTGAATTCTCATTTATATGAGTCATCATTCTTAACAAGATAATTTTTTCAAAAAGTTTACTGATATAAGAAAGTAAGCTAATTGGGCGATAACTTGATGTTTCTGCTGGGTTTTTATCAGGTTTTAGGATAGGAATTACTTTAGCGTTTTTCCATCTTTTTGGGAAGTAAGCTAATGCAAAACACTTGTTGAAAATTTTAACCAGGAGTCTCAAGGCAACATCGGGAAGATTTTTAATAAGAATATTAAAAATTCCATCATTACCAGGAGCCTTCATGTTTTTGAGTTTCCTAATAATTGATTTAATTTCATCAAAATTCGTCTCAATAATGTCATCGTGTGATAACACTTGGGTTGAAATATGATCATACTTCAGTGAGACTTCATTTTCAATAGGACTCACAACGTTTAAATTAAAATTGTGGACACTCTCGAACTGCTGAGCTAGCTTTTGAGCTTTTTCATTATTTGTAAGAAGTATTTGATTTCCTTCCTTGAGAGCAGGAATTGGTTTCTGAGGTTTCTTAAGAACCTTAGAAAGTTTCCAGAAAGGTTTAGAATATGGTTTAATTTGTTCAACTTCTTTAGCGAAATTTTCATTTCGCAAAAGAGTAAATCTATGTTTAATTTCTTTTTGTAAATCCTTAACTATGTTTTTCATAGCAGGATCACGAGAACGTTGATATTGTCGTCGACGAACATTCTTCAACCGAATGAGCAGTTGAAGATTGTCATCGATGATAGGAGAATTTAATTTAGTTTGAGCTTTGGGAACTGAAAGATTTCTAGCTTCGATAATATAATGATTCAAATTATCAATTGCTGTGTCGATGTCCGCAGAATTTTCTAAAATAGTTTCATGATCCACATGATTTTCAATGTGAGATCTGTAATCCAACCAATTAGCTCTATGATAGTTGAAAATAGAACTAATTGGATTAATTATAGCTTCGTTGGAAAGTCTGAATGTTACAGGAAGATGATCTGAGTCAAAGTCAGCATGAGTAATCGGTTCACTACAAATGTGACTTTGATCTGTTAGAACCAGATCAATTGTAGACGGGTTTTTCACGGAAGAGAAACAAGTAGGATTACTGGGATGAAGAACTGTAAAGTAACCAGCTGAGAGTTGATTATGAAGTATTTTACCATTACTGTTATTTTGCCTACAATTCCACTGGACATGCTTAGCATTTAAGTCCCCTATTACGAAAAATTTCGATCGATATCTTGTAAGTTTTTGCAAATCGCCTTTAAAGAAATTTAATTGTTCGCCGGTGCATTGGAATGGCAAATATGCTCCAGCGATGAAATAAATTCCATGAATGGTTTCAACTTCGATTCCCAAGCTTTCAATAACTTTAGTATTGAAAGAAGGTAAAATTCGATGTTTAATTTGCCGTTGGACAAAAATGGCAACTCCACCACCAATTCCAGTAAACCTGTCAAATCGATGAACCACATAATGTGGATTACTTTTCAATTTTACATTTGGTTTAAGAAAAGTTTCTGTCACAATGGCAATATGAATTTTGTGAACTTTGAGAAAATTATAAAATTCATCTTCACTCGATTTCAAAGATCGAGCATTCCAATTTAAAATATTCAAATAATTATTTAACATCACTGTTAAATTTTAAATTCATTATAATATTATTTGCAAATTTCCATCCGATTTGAAATGCTTCAAAAAGTGATGATGTCGAATTCATTTGGATGATCATTTGAAAAAGTTGATCTTGTAGGTAGATCATTTTATTTTCAGTTATATCGCCTAAATCGACTTCATTTAAAGAAGCGAATTGCATTGAAGGAATATTTGTAGGTAGACTGCCATTAGAAGAAGATGATTTGGCCGGTCTACCTATTAATAAATTGTTTTCGTTAGAAGAAGAACTGCAAGGCGGTCCTGTGTTTTGATTATTTACATTAGAAGAAATAGGAGATAGATTTCTACCTAATATACCAGCATAACTGACATTAGAAGAAGATGATGACGAGGTCGATCTACCTGTCAATAAATTGTTTTCGTTAGAAGACGAATTGGCAGGTGCCTTAGAAGAATTTTCAGGTATATTCTGTAAATTTAAGGTAGTTGATTTGACTTGTTGTCTAAGCGAACGAGCGTTTAAAATTTTTTCCCTGACAGGACATTTCAAATAATTGGATTTATGATTTCCATTGCAATTTGAACATGAAAATTTATCAGTGGTTTCATTCATTGGACAAACGTCTTTCGAATGCGATTTACCACAATTCAAACACCGTATATCCATATGACAATTTTTGGTTCCATGACCGAAGCCTTGGCAACGACGACATTGCGTTAAGTTAGCAATACGATTATGCCGTTTATAATGTTCCCAATGAATTTTAATGTGGGAAATGAAACGTACTTTTTCTAAAGTTTTCAAATTGTTTACATCACTTCGATTGAAGTGTATTAGGTAAAGTTCATGGGAAATTCCAGAGCGTGGTTTAGAAGTACCATTCGCTCTTTTTTTCATAAGTATTACTTGGGAAGGGGCAAAACCAAGCAATTCTTTTAGTTCATTTTTAATTTCATCAATACTTTGATCATTTGATAATCCTTTCAAGACAGCCTTGAAGGGTCTGTCTGATTTTATATCATATGAATAAAATTTATGAAGTTTTTCGGACAAATATCGAATAAGACGTTCGTAATCTTCCAATCCATCCACCAAGACTCGACATTCTCCTCTTCGTCCGATTTGAAATGAGACTTTTACTTCCGGGAGAAAAGTAGAAAGCTCAGTACGGAATGCTTTGAAGTCGGAAATCATCACCGTCACTGGTGGCATAGATTGATGTTTCTTCCCAGAACGACAAGCGTCCATTTTGGGAATTTTTGAAGAATTTTCTTCTATGTCGCTACAATCGGATTCAGGAAGAATCTCGTAAATATTGTTAGACGGCATAGGATCAACGGAAGGGAAATCCGTCCGTTGTCTTTTATTTTTACATTCAGATTCTATAAGATCGTGAATGTTATTAGAAAAATGTTGAATAACGGATTGTGATTTATTCCGTATTGAATTATTTTTAGCCTTAGGCTTGTTGCCTTTCCGGTTGGACGCAGGCATTTTTGAAATTAATGAAATTTTAAATTAAATTAACTAGGCTAAATTAGTCTTCGATTAGACTCCTAGCTAGCCTTAAAAAAGGCTGATTAATTTCTTAGTCACTCTAATATCACTCTGTATCACTTAGTCACTCTAATATCACTCTTTGTATCACTTAGTCACTTAGTTAGTGATTCAGGTAGCCTTGAAAAAGACTGAAGCCTTGAATCAATGACACTCTAGGTTGCCAGAAAAAAATTCCAGGAGCCAAGAGCTATACGCGTGCGGTGCGAACGACTGTTCAACACCGACTGGTAACAGCCTCTTTTGGACTCACTCACTGCGCTCATCGTCTTCGGTGCTCTTATGACCAGTACGAAATTTTGCAAACCACTTACGAATTGTTGCTTCGCCCGGTGCAGAGTCTGGATAACACTCATCAAGCCATTTTTTGGTATCGGCGGCACTTTTTTTCATCAAAAAGTAGTGTTTCATCAACACATGAAATTCCATTTTTTCCATTTTTTTCACAATAACAAAAGTAGCTTCACTCAAAATGCAATATCTCACAAACTAATAATCAGACAGCTGTCAAATTTATACACGTATCTTTTGAAGGTTGGTACTAACTGAAAATGGTATGAATTTAATTCTAGTGGCGCCCTCTCATAGAAACGATACGAACTTTTCAGCCGATCTGTTATTGTACACCGTCACTTAAACCGGCGAAACAGAAAACGTAAAAAAATGTCTGAACTGGTTTCAAAACTACACAAATCGATAGTCATTATCAGTAGGCAACTAAACAAATCGATTCCGGCTATCCTGAAATCCGGGATCCGGTTCCGGAAGTACCGGAAATTGGGGTCATTAATACCAAAATGGATCTCACTCACTTTTCTAAGCGATGGTTTGACCGATATCCCCAAACTTAGATTCAAATGAAAGGTCTCGTGGTCCCATACGGAATTCCGGAATTTCATCCGGATCCAACTTCCGGTTCCGGAGTTATAGGGTAAAGTGTGTTCAATATTGTACACCGTCACTTAAACTGGCGGAACAAAAACCGTAAAAAATGTTGTAAACTGGACTCAAAACCGTTATTCCCAATCTTAGGGTCAAATGAAAGGTCTTATGGTCCTACCTAAAATTACTGCATGTTTTCGGATGCAACAAACATTTAAATCGTTATTATCGTTTGTATAAAATTTTCAAAATTTGTATAAAATCTTCAAAATTTGTACAAAAACTAGTAGAGTTTGTACGTCATGTTAGTTGGTGGCCGTACAAACCGACTCTCGGGTTCTCGGATTCCGATACCGGAAATGCATATAATAGTGAACCCACTTCGTTTTTTTAAGGATGACCTAGCAAAGCACTGTTTCATTCTGTATGTTATGCACAAAAAATCTCTTGGTTTCTTTCAAAAATCGAAGAGAACATTTTTGAATAGAATACCACAATATTATACATGAGAAAGGCATCGTTACACCACTAGGTGAATTAAAACAGTTTTTTTTTCATTTCGGCATCTAGACTGGTACTGTTCGGAGAAAGATAATAGGTACTATCAATCTCCTAGTGAACCTCAGCCCCTCTTGTATAACATTTGAACGGTTTGAGTGAAAGACGTACATACATTTAATAATGGTTATGTTTATTGTAATGCTTCATAATTTTGGGAAAATTTGGGTTAAAACAAAATTTGGGTTAAAACAACAAAAACCTCGGGGAAATTTACTGTACAAATTTGATGAATGGAATGAAAAGGAAAGTATTTGGGATGGGAGACGAAATTTAATAAAACAAAGTTTTTGAATCATAACTCATTGGTATTTTTTTTATTCCCTGAAGATTTCAAGATTTTCAAGAGTTTGACTATGGTAATGTGTGTGTGTCACTGTTGTTTTCATTTTTGGTTATATGTGTGTGCCATTTTAATCGAATACACCCTTCATTTGGAAGCATCCTATAAACACGATTGAAGAAATCATACTATAGCATTCGGTGTGGGAAGAAAAATATGTTTCTATTCCTAGAACCGAATCATAAAGTGCGAAGGGGAGTGAGAAAAATAAGTACGTAATACAAAAATGCACTGCGCCAAAGTTTCGTTTTTGTTTCCATGAAAACAGTAAAAAATCGTTACGTTTGAATTTCTAAGGAAAAAATATCATGTTTATCGTGTTTTTCAATTTAACTGGAACCAACGGTTTGTGTCCACCACATATTCAGCTATTCTATTTGTAAACTTGTTCGGTCACTAACCCCACGAGACACACACATCGGAAGGCTGTCCACTATTCAACACACAGAACAGTTGAAGCGATATAACGGGTAGCTGGTTTTGTGCCAAAATTTCAATAAAACAAATTACAAAATTAGGGGGTAAATTTTTGCCTCACCGAAATCATAAAAACATGGTGAGAAGCAAATTCAAACAAGTGAAACTACTCTACTAAAAAGCATTTTTATTCGTCATCATCCGAATTTCGGATTGCTAGTAGTAGTAGTAGTAGTAGTAGTAGTAGTAGTAGCAGTTGCGGATAGAAATGTAGATAGACGTTATATGGCGTAGAAAGTTTTTTTAAACGAGATAATATAACTCCCACTTTCGACTAAATTCAAACCGATCTGTATGTTCGATGTCTATTATGGCTATTTTCGATCGTACCAGGGTGTTTTGGGATAATTGGTGACATAATATCATTTCGTTTATCGCAGGAAACAATACCACAGCAATACTGATAGTTTGAACGTAGGTCGTTAGGTGAAACAACCAAGTTTTTATCCAATCATTTAAGCCAATGCAAGTCTATTCTTTAAAAGTTTGTCTCATATTTGCACAACTCTGAAATACAACAATATCCTGAAATGAATTCACCGCGTGTTCGTTAAAGTGATACTACTTCTAACTAATCTTTATCAGCGAAGACGATGCAATAAATCAACGCAGACTAACTACTCAGTTTCAATTCCACTGAAATAAATGGAGATGAATAAGAGTGAACCTTCCTTTAAATTTGGGCACACTGCCAAATGATGATTTCAAATCCCCTGACCCGTACTCTGGGTCCATTGTCCTCTTTGAACAATGCGAAAAATGTCGGTGTAGACACTGTAGTACGTTTTAGGCAATTCCTTTTCTGCCTAACGATGCACGCAGTCTAGCTGAAGCTGCAGCCTCGGTACGGGAACCATTATTTGTAGAGTTTTCGGCTGTTGTTTATGACGTCTGTGTTGAGCTCTTTGGTAGAAAAATCTTTCAAAGTAATGTTCCGGAACCGAACGAAGAAAAATAGGTCGTTCAGAGAATGCAATCAACGATCATGTTTGGTCGTCCGGTACTACTGTACGGCAAGAAGCTGAATTAATAGAATTAGTTTACCATCACCATTACCTATGCTGGATTTACCAAAAATGACGCTCAATGTTGATAACATTCTAGATGGGCGTTGTGCTGAGATGATCGATTTTTGCTTTCATTGTATGGGTAAAACGTTATAACGTGAATTGTGCAATCGTTGAAACTATTCGTTATTTAATTTGTAGGGATTTCAATATGAAATAATTTTAATCTACCACGACCAGCTCAGACCACGACCAGAAAATGGTGACAGAACGGCGTCGTCTGAGTTGCTATCGCCTTCTGTGTTGTTACCAGAATGAGAAGGTGCGAATTGGTCTGTATTTTAAAGCCCATCGAGCATGCGAAATTGATTAAAGGTCCTTTAAATCGTCATACTCCTGAAGTGTATTCAATACCGTTTTAAAATTGTTTGAAATTATCTATAATTTATAGACTTTTTGCCATCTTTTTTAATTGTTTTCATAAGAATCGTCGCAAGAATTGCCTGTATTATGAAGTCTCGCAAGTATTTTAAATCTCATCCATATAAACCTGTTTTAATCCTTTTAGTGGTATGATGACACCTTTCTCTTATAACTCATATTTTCAGAAATATTATTGTGGTATTCTTGCAAAAAAAACTGAATAGGTTGAGTCGTCTCGGAGAAATGTGAATAAGCTCCGTTTTGGAGGTTTTTGACCAATATTCCAGGTACTCCCGGAACCGGATACCGAAGACCGGTATACCATATGTGAGTTTGTGTTGTTGTCAAATGGCAAGAGCTGTAAATTTATTTACTATTTATTTATATTTTTCTATAAAAGCAAATTATTAAATTTGCAATTTTTTTCACTCGCTATCCTGTAATCGGGACAGGAAGTAAGATCCAAATGAAATTTTATGTTAATGTGGCTTTCTTGGGCGTGGGTTAGGTTCAAACGGATGAAAAAACAATTTTCTAGATCTAGCGTTCAAAACAACAAATTCGAATGTTTGACATAATACAAGACATTCCGTAGAAAAATATTTACAAAGCAGTCGTTGAAGAAGCAGTTGTTGGTTTCGCTCTTAGCAAAGAGGGTTTGAGCAAACCTGATATAAAAACTAACAAACCTGGTTCGAAACTGACTCGATTTTCAGTTCAACAACGTTAAAACTAGTTTCGAAACTAGCTTCAAACAAACGGTTTGACAGCAGTTAGGGTAAAAATTGGGTTAGGTTTGGCATCAAGCGAAAACGACATTAGAAATTATGATTCGCCGTGTCCACTGTATCTCAGCGCAAAATATCAGAAGTTGAAAAATCCAAGTAACAGATCGGCTGAAAAGTTCGTATCGTTTCTATGAGAGGGCGCCACTAGAATTAAATCCATACCATTTTCAGTTAGTACCAACCTTCAAAAGATACGTGTATAAATTTAACAGCTGTCTGATTATTAGTTTGTGAGATATTGCATTTTGAGTGAAGCTACTTTTGTTATTGTGAAAAAAATGGAAAAAAAAGAATTTCGTGTGTTGATGAAAAACTACTTTTTGATGAAAAAAAGTGCCGCCGATACCAAAAAATGGCTTGATGAGTGTTATTTAGACTCTGCACCGGGCGAAGCAACAATTCGTAAGTGGTTTGCAAAATTTCGTACTGGTCATATGAGCTCCGAAGACGATGAACGCAGTGGACGTCCAAAAGAGGCTGTTACCGATGAAAACGTGAAAAAAATTCACAAAATGATTTTCAATGACCGTAAAGTGAAGTTGATCGAGATAGCTGACACCCTAAAGATATCAAAGGAACGTGTTGGACATATTATTCACGAATATTTGAATATGAAAAAGCTTTGTGCAAAATGGGTGCCGCGTGAGCTCACAATCGATCAAAAACAACAACGAAAAACCATGCTGAAATTGAACAAATTGGGCTTCGAATTGCTCCTTCATCCACCGTATTCTCCAGATTTGGCCCCCAGTGACTTTTTCCTGTTCTGAGACCTCAAGAGAATGCTCGCTGGTAAAAAATTTAGAAGCAATGAAGAGGTAATCGCTGAAACTGAGGCCTACTACAAAAATGGTATCAAAAAGTTGGAAGATCGCTATAATCGCTGTATCGCCTCTGATGGCAATTGTGTTGAATAATAAAAACGAATTTTGGCAAAAAAATGTGTGTTTCTATTAAACGATACGAACTTTTCAGCCGAACTGTTAACATAGTTGTAGTAGATGTTTTTCTAGAGTCCTATATTTTTATTTGGCATTTTTTCAATTTTGTGTGGTTGCTTAACGTCAAAACTGCGATTTTTCACGAAAAAATCCGCCTATGGATTTCTAGAAATTATGATTAACTGAAAGTTGTCATCTTGGAATTACGATCGATCTCAAACATCGATTCATCACATTTACTAATAGAATCCGATTCCAAAATACTCATATTGTAATGGTTTTTAAAGAAATCTTCGGGAATTTATCTAAGAAACTTTATAAATTTTATTCATATGATGTAAAACCCAATAGACCTTTCAAGGCTGTCTTGAAAGGCTTATTAAACGATCAAACTACCGAAGAAATTCAAAATGAACTGGAATAATTGCTTGGTTTTGCCCTTCCTAAGTAATACTTATGAAAAAAAGAGCGAATGGTTTTCCTAAGTCACGCTCTGAGAACTCCGAGGAACTTATCTAATACACTTCATTCGAAGTGATTTAAAATTTCTTTTAATTATAATGTTATCGAAAGATTGGGAATCGAAACTTAAACCAATCATGGGATCAATTTAATCAATTTTTAATTTGTATTAAATAAATGCAAAGCATGTCCAGTGGAATTGTAGCAAAATAACCGTAATGGAAAAATACTTCATAATCATCTCTCTGTTCTTTATCCCAGCACGGAAAGACCGAAATCAGCATTTTGACGAAAAAATTAGTTGATTTTCTGATTTTAGTTAGTTATTTTTTGAGACAACTAAAAAATCTTACTTTTGCTAATTTAGATTTTTTAATTATAATTCCCTTAATAATAATAAAATATTTGTTGAAATGGCTATTTTTTTTAGTTGAATTCACCAATTTAACGTGCTTAGCTAAGGCACGCTTCATATCCACTCAACTAATTTTTTAGTTGAATTAGAGAAATAAAACGTTGTTTTCAACCAACATAAATGGTTGAATTGGTTTCTGCCATTTGCAGCTATATGGCGCTCTGTCACCGAAAAAAAGTTAACACCGTAATGACTACTAGCCACTAGATGGCACACGACTACTGAAAAAAATTTCAGTCACGATTATCTTTTCTATATTGGCAGGTATAAATACGATGTTGTATTGGAGAAAAAGACATAAGCGAAACATAAACTTCTTTTTGAAAATTTTTTTTCTCAATTGCTGTTTTCTTCATTCGACTTCGCGAAATTGAACTATCTCACTGAAAACTTTGAGCACTCGGAAAACAAAACCGAATACAAGTAGTACACCGGACAGCGTAGCCCAGAAGGTTGGAAGATACAAAAAACATCATTTGACATATACAATTAGAGTGCAATATTCGAAACTCACTTCACTGTTCCCCGTAAAAACATTATTAAGCACAATCGCTTTATATACGCACAAATTCTGAATAAATACACTTTCCACTAACAGTTTACGTCATTTCTACATATCGGTTTAGAAATTTATACATGGATATATCGTAACACATGCGAAAAACATCTAAACAATTTGCAAGCAGTTTCAACAAGACTGTCCCTTTTAGCTTTTTGCCTTTCTCTATAGACAGGTATTAGAATTCGAAAATTTCATGTACTCCCCCCTATGGTGATTTTTAAAGATATATGAAAATTCCACTAAGTGGACTAAGAAGGGTTTTGCCTTTCTCTATAGAAAGGTATTAGAATAGCTGGAAAAACCGACTTTCGAACGGAGCCTCAGAGACCCATAGTGTTATATACCATTCGACTCAGTTCGTCGAGATCGGAAAATGTCTGTGTGTGTATGTATGTGTGTGTGTATGTGTGTGCACTTTTCGAAGATTTTCTCAGAGATGGCTGAACCGATTTGAACAAACTTGGGCTCGTTTGAAAGCTACTGTCGGGCCATTGATCAAGTTCGAAGATCAAATGGCTGTGACTTTTGGTTCCGGAGATATGATTGTATAAGTGACGTAACCTACAAAAAGCGTTGTATTTGAACACGCTCAATTTTCTCAGAGATGGCTGAACCGATTTGAACAAACTTGGGCTCGTTTGAAAGCTACTATCGGGCCATTGATCAAGTTCGAAGATCAAATGGCTGTGACTTTTGGTTTCGGAGATATGATTGTATAAGTGACGTAACCGACAAAAGGCGTTGAGTTTGAACGCGCTCAATTTTCTTAGAGATGGCTGAACCGATTTTAACAAACTTGGGCTCGTTTGAAAGCTACTGTCGGGCCATTGATCAAGTTCGAAGATCAAATGGCTGTGACTTTTGGTTCCGGAGATATGATTGTATAAGTGACGTAACCGACAAAAAGCGTTGTATTTGAACACGCTCAATTTTCTCAGAGATGGCTGAACCGATTTTAACAAACTTGGGCTCGTTTGAAAGCTACTATCGGATCATTGATCAAGTTCGAAGATCAAATGGCTGTGACTTTTGGTTCCGGAGATATGATTGTATAAGTGACGTAACCGACAAAAAGCGTTGTATTTGAACGCGCTCAATTTTCTCAGAGATGGCTGAACCGATTTTAAAAAACTTGGGCTCGTTTGAATGCTACTGGCGGGCCATTGATCAAGTTCGAAGATCAAATGGCTGTGACTTTTGGTTCCGGAGATTTGATTGTATAAGTGACGTAACCGACAAAACACGTTGATTTTTACCGCTCTTATATATATAAGGGTGCCAAAATTTTGGTATCACCTCTATTTCCGTTGATTTCTAGTGCTCAAAAGTTTAAGCACCTCGAAAAAAGCCTTCATGCAAAATTTGACCTAAATCGGACATGCTTAAGGGGTTCTGCCCGGTGGTAAAGGTTTGACAATTTTCGATCTTGAAAAAGCACCATAGGGGGGAGTACATGAAATTTCCAAAATCGAAAATTTTTTTTGATGCCAAAACTCTTAAAACTGCATAAAACATCGAAATTTAGTGTCATCTCAAAAAAAAATTTTTTGAAAAAATCAACTTTCTGGGACTGTTCATATTTTTTCGAAGTCCCAAAAAGTCGATTTTTTCAAAAAAAAATGTTTTCGAGATGACACTAAATCTCGACGTTTCATGCAATTCTAAGCCTTTTGGCATCAAAATTTTTTTTTCGATTTCGAAAATTTCATGTACTCCCCTCTATGGTGATTTTTAAAGATATATGAAAATTCCACTAAGTGGACTAAGAAGGGTTTTGCCTTTCTCTATAGAAAGGTATTAGAATTGCTGGAAAAACCGACTTTCGAACGGAGCCTCAGAGACCCATAGTGTTATATACCATTCGACTCAATTCGTCGAGATCGGAAAATGTCTCTGTGTGTGTGTATGTGTGTGCACTTTTCGAAGATATTTGAACGCGCTCAATTTTCTCAGAGATGGCTGAACCGATTTGAACAAACTTGGGCTCGTTTGAAAGCTACTATCGGGCCATTGATCAAGTTCGAAGATCAAATGGCTGTGACTTTTGGTTTCGGAGATATGATTGTATAAGTGACGTAACCGACAAAAGGCGTTGAATTTGAACGCGCTCAATTTTCTCAGAGATGGCTGAACCGATTTTAACAAACTTGGGCTCGTTTGAAAGCTACTGTCGGGCCATTGATCAAGTTCGAAGATCAAATGGCTGTGACTTTTGGTTCCGGAGATATGATTGTATAAGTGACGTAACCGACAAAAAGCGTTGTATTTGAACACGCTCAATTTTCTCAGAGATGGCTGAACCGATTTGAACAAACTTGGGCTCGTTTGAAAGCTACTGTCGGGCCATTGATCAAGTTCGAAGATCAAATGGCTGTGACTTTTGGTTCCGGAGATATGATTGTATAAGTGACGTAACCTACAAAAAGCGTTGTATTTGAACGCGCTCAGTTTTCTCAGAGATGGCTGATACGATTTTAACAAACTTGGGCTCGTTTGAAAGCTACTGTTGGGCCATTGATCAAGTTCGAAGATCAAATGGTTGTGCAAAAATTTTAGGATCACCTCTATTTTCGTTAAGTTCTAGTACTCAAAAGTTTAAGCACCTCGAAAAAAGCCTTCATGCAAAATTTGACCTAAATCGGACATGCTTAAGGGGTGCTGCCCGGTGGTAAAGGTTTGACAATTTTCGATCTTGAAAAAGCACCATAGGGGGGAGTACATGAAATTGCCAAAATCGAAAATTTTTTTTGATGCCAAAACTCTTAAAACTGCATAAAACATCGAAATTTAGTGTCATCTCAAAAAAAAAATTTTTTGGAAAAATCAACTTTCTGGGACTTAGAAAAATTTTCATATTTTTTCTAAGTCCCAAAAAGTCGATTTTTTCAAAAAAAAATTTTTTTCGAGATGACACTAAATCTCGACGTTTCATACAATTCTAAGCCTTTTGGCATCAAAATTTTTTTTTCGATTTCAAAAATTTCATGTACTCCCCCCTATGGTGATTTTTCAAGATATATGAAAATTCCACTAAGTGGACTAAGAAGTGTGAACTACTCGAATCAATCTGAATCAAATGGTGTCAAAATTAGTATCCAAATTTATTTAATAATAGTATGAAACATATTTTCATGAGACTGTTATGAAAGAAGAGAAAGGCATTATCTTACCACTAGGTGGATTAAGAAGGGTTTTAATGGATTGTTTTGCTTTGACACTTCTCATGAGTTTTTAGCTAATAAATTTGTTAATGAAACCAATTTCATTTTTGTTTTCTCTGTCCTGTCCTTCAGTGATGATGGTGATAGATAAATAGAAACAAATTTTCTGATTTTAATAACAAAATTTGTTGTCAATGAGAATTTCGTACTGGATTGAAATATTGCTGGTTTGTGTCCAGAATATTCGCCAACTAAACACATTCTCTAAAAATAAGAGTTTTTTTCAGCAAAGTAAATTCTCAATTTAAACTAATTTTAAAGTTATTTTAGAAATTTTGTTGTTAAAATCAACTAATTCAAAAACAGTAATACGAAATAGGCGCAGAGCTAATTTCGGTCGTTCCGTGAGTAATCCGACTTGTTTCTCTTCCCTCTACAATTGATCTGGTTCTAACAGATCAGTATCACGTTTGTAGTGAACTGATTACTCATGCTGACTTTGACTCGGATTATCTTCCTGTAACATTCAGACTTTCCAACGAAGCTAAAATTAATCCAATTTGTTCTATATTCAACTATCATAGAGCTAATTGGTTTGAATACACGGAAAGAAATCCGTTACTGCGGTCATGATTAAAAAAATCATGAAACCAATCATTTTAACTTCTCGTGAAACCATGAGCAAAAATCTTCTCCCATGAAAATTAATCATGGTCCGAAAATGCGTTACTTGAGGAATGGATTTCTTTTAAAGCTCGTAACTCCAATTTTCCATCCGGATATCACTTTGAACCCTCTGCCTTAAGTGATGTGATGGATTGTTTAATAGATTAATGGTAAGACAAAAAGCAGACATTGAAAAGCATGAACTACTGAAAATTTTTACTTGATTCTGAGGCATATTCATTTTATAATTGTGTTGGTTTACCCACCGGCTGACAGAGAATTGACAACATAAAGATAATGAATCGAAAATTGACATTATAAGTTTTACATTTTGTATGAATATGTATTCTTACATATTCGATGTGACTGTTGTTAAAATATTATTCCGAGAGATAACGTAAACCGAAAAATAATTTCGACTGTAAATTAGAAGCACCATCTAACGAAAATTAGATTTTTTTGTTCATCCAGTTTGATTAATTTGTTTCATAGATATAAGAACACAAGCTGTATTGATTCACCAAAATATTTCAAATAAGACGATATTGCAAACGATGTTTTGAAAACAAAAAAGGAAAAATAGATCCGCGGTATTTTTAAGAATTCAACATAGAGCATCTTTTAAGAGGTTTAAATCACACGTGTATTTTTATACAGTTCGTTTATGTTTTCCAAATTCTGAAACAAAAAATCAAATCTGGAGCAATGAACGCAAGTAAACACTTTATTTTAGGTGTCGTGGTTGTTCGAAAACATATTTAAATTGTTGCTGTGCTTTTCACTGTTTTGATATTCAAATGTACAGTATTTGAGACATTAGTTGAGATCGTGTAAACAATACGCCACACACTTTCACACCATTCTATTTGATTCATATTTAAAATCTTCATATTTTAAAACATAACGCCTGAATTTATGTTGCAAAGATTACCATCGTAGCAAAAACATGCCTGAAGTTATACCCAACAACGTCAAATGCGTCATTCAGTAAAAACCATTCAAGCGAAGAGGTTGTGTTTCGATTGTACTGGCTCGTGAGTTAACGGCTGCTACCGAGACAATTCTAAGCTTCAGGTAGTTAAACTGCCCATAGCAAACGCAATATTCGGGGCGTTTCCCGACTGGAAAGCTAGCAACGAAGGCCATCCCGTTCATACGCACAGAGGTGTAGAGACACAGAGGTGCGAGAGCATAGAAGTGACGAGTCACAGAGGTGCCATCGCATAAAGGTGCGAAGACGAAGGGGTGCAAAGGCACAGAGGTGCTAAAGCAACCCAGTGCTGATCTACCAGGTACCAGAATTTGTACGCTGCGTAGGATCAAAAGAGACGGCATATATCGCGAGGTGCTACACTGCAAGCATCGCATTTGATCGCCACCAAGAGCAAAAGCACTGTACCTGGGGTCAGGTACAGCAAGTGCAGTGGTGTTCACAACGACGGCAGAGCAACTGAGATAGCAGTAAACGACAGAAGACTGCCAATTGGAAACAGCAAAAGACTGCCAATTGGAAATCGTTGGAAGAGCTTCACGTCGTTCTTCACGATAAAGGAACAGAGACATCAGCTACAAGGTAGATTTAATTTAATTTATTTTTTATTTCTTATATCTGAAATTTTACTAAACATAAGTTTTTATTTTGGTATTATTAATTTACAAAAAAAATTTAATGTAATGGATGATCTCATGGAAGATCATCCGAATCCGATTCCGGATACTAGTAAAAGTTTAAATACTCCGAGGGCTAAACATTATCCACAGGGTACCACTGGGCCATGGATAGTCTATCTTCGAAAAAAAGAAAAGATTTTAAACTTGATGCAAATTACAAAGGATTTGACATCACATTTCTCTGAAGTTAAAGAAATCTGTAAGGTTAATAGAGATAAAATTCGAGTTGTAGTTAACGACTTGAAACAGGCAAACGATATTGTAACCTGTAAATTATTTGCTATTGAATATCGAGTTTACATTCCATCGAAGGAGGTAGAAATTGACGGTGTTGTGACTGAAGCAAGTCTGACAGCAGATGATTTACTTAAAAATGGAGTTGGCCGTTTTAAAAACTCCATGCTTGAGGGAGTTAAGATACTCGAGTGCAAACAATTGTACTCAGCATCTATTGTCGATGGAAAAAAGTCTTATCGTCCCTCAGATTCGTTTCGCGTAACATTTGCCGGATCTGCATTGCCTAGCCATGTCTATATCGATAAAATTCGTCTTCCTGTTCGGCTTTTCGTACCGCATGTTATGAATTGCACGAACTGTAAAAAATTCGGACATACAGCTACTTACTGTAGTAATAAGTCCAAATGTATCAAATGTCAAGGGCCTCATAAGGATAATCTTTGCGATAAAGATGTTGAAAAATGTGTTTATTGTGGGGAAAGCCCTCATGATGATCTTTCAGTGTGCGCTGCATTTAAGCTGCGTAAAGACAAAATGAAGCTTTCTTTAAAAGCACGGTCTAAGCGCACATATGCAGAAATGCTCAAAACGGTCATACATGTCTCCCCTTTGGAAACCGAAAACGGTTTTTCAAATCTTGCGGAGCCAGAGGAATCTGACTCTGACGGAAATAGTGAAGATACCTCGTTTGTCACTCCTCAAGGGTCTGTTAAGAGGAGATTAACAAACCACAAAATACCAAAAAAGACACCTAAAATTATACCTTCAAAAAAAGATCCCCGTGTTAAAGCTAAAAAGCCAAATTTAAAACCAAAAACTGTGCCTCCTGGTTTGTCAAATTCACAAACCAATCCAGGAACTAGCTCAAGAAAAGACAATAATCCAGTGGGCTCCATTTCACATTCACCAACAGGATTACTGAAATTTTCGGAAATTGTAGAATGGATTTTCGCTGCATTCAATATTTCTGAACCTCTAAAGACCATCATAACAGCATTCCTTCCAATAGCTAGAACTTTTTTGAAACAGTTATCAGCTCAATGGCCAGCTCTTACAGGTTTTGTATCATTTGATGGATAATTTATCATCCGCCGCAAATGATTCAATCACTGTCCTGCAGTGGAATTGTCGAAGCATCATGCCAAAACTTGATTCATTTAAAGTTTTGTTGCATAGTCAAAAATGTGATGTATTTGCTTTGTGCGAAACATGGCTTACATCAAACATAGCCTTAAATTTTAATGACTTTAACATTATACGTCTCGACAGAGACTCCCCGTATGGTGGAGTGCTTTTAGGAATTAAGAAATGTTATTCCTTTTATAGATTAAACATTCCTTCGACTTCTAGTATAGAAGTTGTTGCTTGTCAAATAAACATTAAAGGAAAGGACATTTGCATTGCTTCGGTATATATTCCTCCAAGAGCTCAAGTTGGACAACGACAGCTTAATGAAATTGTCGAAGCCCTTCCTGCTCCACGTTTGATTTTAGGAGATTTCAATTCGCACGGAATGATGTGGGGTTCCGTTTACAATGATAGCAGATCATCTCTAATATATAATATTTGCGACAATTTTAGCATGACGGTACTAAATATGGGTAGCATGACACGGATCCCAAGACCTCCTGCACGTCCAAGTGCATTAGATTTATCTCTTTGTTCGACTTCAATTCGACTAGATTGCACCTGGAAAGTATTTCCTGATTTACATGGTAGCGATCATTTACCAATCATCATCTCAATTAGCAGTAACAAAGGCATTGCTAATTCAGTTAATATTCCATATGATTTGACAAAAAATATTGACTGGATTAAATACCAAAGTAATATTTCAAGTGTCTTAACTTCAATGGAAGAGCTTCCCCCACTTGAAGAATATGACTTCCTCGTTTGTTCGATTCTGGAGGCCGCAGAACAAGCCCAAACCAAACGATTTCTTGGTCCATCGTCTAACAGAAGACCTCCAAATCCTTGGTGGGACAAAGAGTGCTCAGATGCTAAACACGCGAAACAAAATGCTTTCAAGACGTTTTTAAAACGAGGAGGAGGAACTCCTCAGAATTTTGAAAAATTCTTGGTTTTAGAAACCAAGTACAAGAACATACTTCGGGTTAAGAAATGCAGCTATTGGAGACATTTTGTGGAAGGTTTGTCAAGAGAAACCTCAATGAGCACTCTTTGGAATACGGCCAGACGAATGAGGAATCGTAACGTAGGAAATGAGAGTGAGGAGTACTCGAATCGATGGATATTTGATTTTGCGAGGAAAGTTTGTCCAGATTCCGTTCCTACGCATAGCATTGTTAGGGAGTCTTCTTCAAATGATGATTCCATTGATAGCCCCTTTTCAATGATGGAATTTTCCATAGCACTCATGTCTTGTAACAATAACGCTCCTGGATTGGACAGAATTAAATTCAACTTGGTGAAGAATCTGCCCGACCTCGCAAAAAGACGTTTGTTGGAATTGTTCAACAAGTTTCTTGAGCAAAATATTGTTCCACCTGACTGGAGACAAGTGAAAGTTATCGCCATTCAAAAGCCGGGGAAACCAGCTTCCAATCACAACTCATATAGACCCATTGCGATGTTGTCCTGCATCAGAAAATTGTTCGAAAAAATTATTCTACGACGTCTCGACACTTGGGTCGAGACGAACGGTTTGTTGTCAGATACTCAGTTTGGCTTCCGTAGAAATAAAGGGACGAATGATTGCCTTGCATTACTTTCGTCTGACATCCAAATTGCCTTCGCTCAAAAGCAACAAATGGCATCTGTATTTTTAGACATTAAAGGAGCATTTGATTCAGTTTCCATTGATGTTCTTTCAGACAAGCTCCACCAACATGGACTCCCAGCGGTTATAAATAATTATTTGCACAACCTTTTGTCAGAGAAACGCATGCATTTTTCACATGGCGATTTGGCAACAATCAGAATTAGCTACATGGGTCTCCTGCAAGGCTCATGCCTCAGTCCGCTCCTCTATAATTTTTACGTGAATGACATTGACAGCTGTCTAGTAACCCCATGTACACTAAGACAATTGGCAGATGATGGCGTGGTTTCAGTTACTGGATCCAAAGCTATTGATCTGCAAAAACCATTGCAAGATACCTTAGATAAATTGTCCGTTTGGGCTGTTCATCTTGGTATCGAATTCTCTGCGGAGAAAACAGAGCTGGTCGTCTTTTCAAAAAAGCATGATCCCGCGCAACTTCAGCTTCATATGATGGGAAGAATAATCGAACAGGTTTTGACTTTCAAATACCTCGGGGTGTGGTTTGATTCCAAATGCACGTGGGGAGGACACATTAGGTATCTGATAACGAAATGCCAACAAAGAGTAAATTTTCTTCGAACAATAACAGGGTCTTGGTGGGGTGCTCATCCGCAAGATCTAATAAAATTGTATCAGACAACGATACTTTCAGTGATGGAATATGGATGCGTTTGTTTTCGTTCCGCTGCAAATTCTCATATTATCAAACTTGAGCGAATTCAGTACCGTTGTTTGCGAATTGCTTTAGGCTGCATGCATTCGACACATACAATGAGTCTTGAAGTTCTGGCGGGAGTTCTTCCATTAAAAGATCGATTTTGGGAGCTTTCATCACGCCTGCTAATAAGATGTGATGTGCTGAATCCCATGGTAATTAATAATTTCGAACGACTAGTCGAGCTTCGATCTCAAACAAAATTCATGACAGTATATTTTAACCATATGTCACAGGAAATCAACCCTTCAAGATATATTCCTATCCGTGTCAGCCTCCTAAATGTACCTGACTCAACTTTATTTTACGACACATCCATGCAGCGCGAAGTGCGTGGAATCCCGGACCACCTACGCTCTATGGAAATCCCAAAAATATTTCAAGTAAGTTCAGGCATATTAACTCTGAGAAAATGTTTTACACGGACGGATCGCGAATGGAAGAAGCGACAGGGTTTGGTATGTTCAACAATAATGTTTCGGCCTCATTCAAGCTTCAAGAACCTGCATCTGTTTATATAGCAGAGTTAGCAGCAGTTCATTATAGCTTGAATGTAATCGTCACATTATCTCCAAACCATTATTTCCTCTTCACAGATAGTCTGAGTGCAATTGAAGCCATTCGCTCAAACGCTGCTGGCAAAAATGAACCGTTTTTCTTGGGTAAAATAAAACAGTGTCTGAACGACATATTGAATAATAATTATCTAATCACAATAGTTTGGGTTCCGGCTCATTGCTCCATTCCAGGCAATGAAAGAGCCGATATTTTAGCCAAACGTGGTGCTATTGAGGGTGAAATTTATGAGAGACCGATTGCTTTCAACGAATTCTATAGCGCGTCTCGCCAAAGAACACTTGCCAGCTGGCAAGCTTCTTGGGATAAAGATGATCTGGGTCGGTGGATGCACTCAATTATTCCTAAAATATCGACAAAGGCATGGTTCAGGGGACTGGATGTGAGTAGAGATTTCATTCGTGTGATGTCCAGACTCATGTCCAATCACTACACGTTAGATGCACATCTCCTTCGAATTGGACTTTCCGAGACTAATCATTGTGCTTGCGGCGAAGGTTACCGCGATATTGACCATGTTGTTTGGACATGCGTGGAGTTCCGTGATGTCAGATCTCAACTAATAAATTCCTTGCGTACCCAAGGTAGACTATCCAATGTCCCAGTTCGCGACATTCTTGCTTGTCGTGACCTTCCATACATGAAACTTCTTTATCATTTCATTAAATCCATTGGAGTTCCAATTTAAATTTTATTTTATGTTAAACTGTTTTCTCTTCCATGAGTTCAACCAATAGCCAACTATAGGATATTGAATATAAGTGGTGAACTGATACAAACAATCCTGAAATAGTTATAAGATCATGTACAAAATAAATGTATTTTATTTAATGTAATTTAAAATAGCAACTCGCTTGATAAAAACAGTGTTTAGATTAACTAATGAGTACCAACATACTAATATGATATTCGAAATGTATTAGGTTTAAACTACTATGTATTGTGGATGCCACGGCGAAGAAAAACTTATGTATATTGCCTATGAAATAAACGTATTTATGAAAAAAAAAAAAAAAAAAACGTCAAATGCGTTACGCTAAATTTCAACGAAATCAGTCCAAATGGATCATGATCCGAGAACTTTTAATCACGGTGTATTATGATAACATGAAAATATACTATTTTCCCCAAATTATGACTCGTTTGCTCATTTCTTGAATTGGAATTTTGCCCGTGTACAGATCTCACAATGACAATCATTTGGATAATGGAATTTTTTTGAAAGTTCGGCGGACATCGAAACAGCAATAGATAATTTGAACCTTCACATTATCGAAGCTAGGAATCTTTTGATTCCCAAAGCTCAAACTTAATTAAATTCTTTAAAGAATGTTTGCGACGACAATATCAACATGTTTGTAACCCTGCAATGAAAACCATAGTTAAGGATTTACAAAAAGAAATTAAACCTACATTAAACCTTATATATTGAACATTAAACGAAAATTTCGCTAGAGAAGTTGAACAAATTAAACCATATTCTAAACCTTTCAGAAATTTTTTAAGGTTCTTAAGAAACCTCAGAAACCAATTCCTGTTCTTAAGGAAGGGAATCAAACACTCAATGAACAATTCGAGAGTGTCCACATTTTTAATTTGAACGTTGTGAGTTCTTTTGAAAATTAAGTCTCACTGAAGTATGATTATATTTAAACCCAAGTATCACAAGATGACATTACTGAGATGAATTTCGATGCAATTATGTCAATCATTAGGAAACTTGAAAACATGAAGGCTTCTGGTAACAATGGAATCTTTAATATTCTTATGAAAACTCTTCCCGATGTTGCCTTGAGACTCTTGGTTAAAATTTTCATTTTCAGTGTTTTTCATTAGCTAGCTATTCCAAGAGCTCCTAAAGCTCCTCCGCTAAAGTAATTCCTATTCCCAAACCCGATAAAAACCCAGCGAAAACAGTATACTTAGTTAAGAGGTAAACTTTTTGAAAAAAAAATCTTTTTGAGAATGATGGTTCATATAGACAATAATTCCAGTTTTTACCAGAGCAGTTTGGATTTCGTCATGAAAATTAAATGACTCATAAACTTGTTAGAGTAACAAACATGATAAAAGCAAATAAATCTTCTGGGTAATCCACTGGAGTTGCTCTTCTAGACATAGAAAAAATCACTCGACAGTGTTTGGCACAAAGTTTGAATAGGCAAAGGTGTTTGATTTCCTGTTTCCTATTTATTCGATCAAAATGATTCAAAATTATGTAACTTATCGTACTCTCCTGGTTAGCTATCAAAATTGTAAATCTGAATTGATAACCGTATGAGCAGATGTTCCGTAAGGTTCGAGTTCCTAACTTGTATAATATTTCACTTCTGACATTCCAAAGCTTGAATATTTTCAGTGATTATCTGTATGTGTTCTTTTCTTTAAAAAAATGTTCACGTTGTCAAATTGGATGGCTTAGATTTGACATGGTCTGATCAAGCCAAAGGTTTAACGTATGATAAAAAACTTACTCTCAAGGATCACATTGAAAGAATTCAGGCACGTTGTAAAAAAATAGATTAAATTAAATTAACTATTATAAATATTATTCTTATAAACTGAAATTCCAAGCTCTGTCTTAAAAACAAAAATTAATTGAATTAAATTATAAACATATTTTCAGACCAACCATGCTTTATGCATTACCAATTTGATCGAATTGTTGTTCCACCAGGAAGAAAACGCTTCAAAGGCTTCAGAATAAAACTCTGAAAACGATTTTGAAGTGTTCTCCCTGTTTTAGTACAAATGAGTTACACAGGATCAAAACTGTAAAACCATTAGATTAGATTAGAACAATGTTATCTAATATTATAACCTTCAATTGAATCGATTCGCTCTATGTATCAGTCAGTAAATTGCTTTTCACCATTACACATTACATGTAGGTTTACAATTTTTCTTACGAAAAATCACAGAATTGCGAAAGTGAAACCACTTGTGGCTCATCATCCGACTTAAATCTTAACAATTTAAAATTAACGCATATTGCCATAAATAATATAAAAATCTGTTTTAATCCACCTAGTGGTGTAATGATAACTTTCTCATATCAATCATACACAGAAAAAAATAATGAAATTTACACGACATGTAATTCAATGATATTTTGAAATAACCATCAATTGAATCATAAATTGGATTGAAAACTATTATCGATGTAAAAATAAATTAAAATGCTTTGATTTTTCAACATATTTCAATTTACGCTTAGTTTTGCTTTTAGAGAATATTTTAGACCTGAGGAGTACCTTTATATGCAATTTCTTACACTAAATATGTGCATGAAAATAGATGTAAATATTTTTATCTGTGTACTATTATATATAATACTGTGGTATTCTTTAAAATAATTTTCTTCGATTCTTGAAGGAATAACCGGTATCGTTTTGCTTGACCATCTACTGATAATGACTACCGATTGGAGCAGTTTTTATGTTGATTCAGATTTTTTTACGTTTTTTTGTCCCTTTAAGTGATGGTATAAAATTTTAATCACACTTTTTCTTATAATTCCGGAACCGGACGTTGGATCCGGAAAAAATTCAAGGATTCCGTATGAGACCACGGGACCTAAGTTTGTGAAAATCGGAGTGAGTATTTTTGGCCGTCTATCGATAATTACTATCGAATGGAGTAGTTTTGAGAAAAAATTTCAAGTGTTTGTTTCGCCGATTTAAATGATGGTATAAAATTTTCAACACACTTCACCCTATAATTCCGAAACCGAAAGTCGGATCCAGATGAAATTCAGAAGTTTTATATATAATCATAAGACCTTTGATTTAATTCTAAGTAACAATCGGTCACGCCATCTTTGAGAAAAATGAGCACACATATTTTCATTTTGTTGCACATTTTACCCAATAACTCCGGAGCCGGAAGTCCTATCCAAAGAAAATCTCAAAAATTTTGTATGGTATCATAAAAACCTGTTTTAATCCACCTAGTGGTGTAATGAGGCCTATCTAATATCAATCATACTATCATATATAATACTGTGGTATTCATTAAAATAATTTTCTTCGATTCTTAAAAGAATAAGGTTTGTTTGACCGTCTACTGATAAAAACTATCAATAGGAGAAAATTTGAGGACGATTTTGAAAATTTTCTACGGGTTTTCGCCCTTTTCAGTGATGGTATAAAATTTTTAACACACTTTACTCTATATTTCCGGATCAGGAAGTCGGATCCGAATGAAATTCAGGAAATACGTAAGGGACCACAGGACCTTTCATTTGAACCTAAGTTTGTGAGAATAGGTCGCGCCATCTATTAGAAAAGTTAGAACACATATTTTCATTTTGTTGCACATTTTACCCCATAATTCCGGAACCGGAAGTCGGATCCAAAAAATATTCAGGAATTGTGTATGGAACCACAAGACCTTTCATTTGAATCTTAGTTTGTGAGAATCAGATGAGCCATCTCCGAAAAAAGTTGGTGCACTTATTTTCACAATTTTTTGCACATTTTACCTCATAATTCCGGAACCGGAAGTCGGGTCCAAATAATATTCAGGAATTTTGTTTAGGACCACAAGACCTTTCATTGGAATCTAAGTTTGTGAAAATCGATCCGAGAAAAGTTAGTTAAAAAAAAAACGTTACACGAGTAATTAAAAAACGTTACACGAGCAATTTTTTCATATTTTTGCACATTTTACCCTGTTACTCCCGAGTCGAAAGTGCGATCTGGATAATATTCAATAACGGGCTGTAAGAACAAAAGACTTTTCATTCGAATCTAAGATTATGAAAACCGGTCCAACCGTTTCTAAAAAATTGGAGTGATTTCCGGTTTGGAGAACACGATTACTTTTTTTCGATACTTCTATACCAAACTTAATACCAAATACTTATACCAAAATCAATGTTTTTGATCATCAACTAACCAAATATGTCCAATTCAAGAATTATACGGCTATTTGAATGTATTTGATTGATTTTTCTGTGTCATGTATGAAAACACGTCCCAGAAAATAATTTTTTTTTACCTATCAGTTCCGGTTCCAAAAGTCGTATCCGAATAAGATTTCGTAGCAATATATGGGGTTGTAAAACCTTTCATTTGAACCTACGTTAGTGAAAATTGAATAAGCGGTATCTAAGAAAATCGATCACACGTTTTTGATTCATTTTGCACATTTTACCCCGTAGCTCCCAAACCGGAAGTCGGATCCAGATGGAATTCTGTAGAAACCAATAGGACTTTAAGGCCTTTGATTTAAATCTTAGTTGAAGAAAATCGGTTGAGTGGTCTGAGAAAATCGAGTGCATATTTGCCTACCTCATATAGAAAGGTTATGCAATCGCTGTGAAAACCGACTTTACAACCGAAACCCGGAGGGCCGAGTGTCATATACCATTCGACTCAGTTCGGCGAGATCACAAAATGTCTGTGTGTGTATGTATGTGACATTTAATTTTCATACATTTTCACAAACTTAGATGCAAATAAAAGTTCTTAAGATCCCATATTAAAGTTCCAGAGTTTCATTTGGATCCGACTTCCGGTTCCGGAATTACAGGGTGATATGCACCATAAAAGGAAAAAAATAGTCACACACGTTTCTCAATTGAAAGGTGTTATGGCCTCATACCATTTTCTGGAATTTCAATTAGATCCTACTTCCGGTTCCGGAATCACAATGATATATGTGCAAAATTATTAAAAATTGTGCACTCAATTTTCTCGGAAATTTCTTAACCGATTTTCACAAGTTAAGAAGCAAATAAAGGTCTTAAATTTTTTTTGAAAAGTCCCCGAAAAGTTTATCCAGATCCGACTTCCGGTTCCGGTTATTACAGTGCGATAAGTGAAAATTTACAATTTCATGAGTATTTTTTCACAAGCGATAGAGAAACGATGTGCTCATTTTTTTAAAACTTACTGCTAAATTCAACTATTGGTAGATATTGTTAGTTAGTGAATATATAAAAAAGTACTTTGGGACTACTAGTCTTCGGTTTCCGCTTCCGAAAGCACCGATAATAGTGAAGAATGTCTCCAAAAACGGAACTCATCAAGACCCGACTTCCGGTTCCAAAATTATAGAGCGATGAGTGTCAAAACATTCAAATTGTTATTCAAAATGGCGATGCAAAACTAGTGCGTGCGGCTTTGCTTCATTCGCAGCGTGCTTTGTTCAATTTCGTATAGCGTGCAGGGTTGCCGCATTAAAATTTAATTTTTTCAGTGGTCAAACAGTTTAAAATGAGACTCATTCAATTTTCTCAGAGATGATTTGATCGGTTTTCACAAACAGGCTCAAATAAAAGTTCCTATTGTCTCATAGGTTGCTGTTCAGTTTCATCCGAATCTGACTTTCGGTTCCAGAACTATAAGGTAAAATGTGTTTGATCATTCAGTGCGACGATGCAAAATAAAGAAAAATTCTTATTAACTTGACATAACTGTTTACAAAATTGAAAAGGTTATGTTAGTTTATATCCACAGAACGTTTCTATTTTATTCAAGACCAAAAAAAAAAATTTCTTCACAAAATCTTCTAGTGATATTTTTCAAAATATAAATAATATGAGAAAGGCTTCATTACACCACTAGGTGAATAAAAAAAAGGTTTTTATTCATATTTTTGCCTATTTTATTCTGTTACTCCCGAACCGGAATTCCAATCCGGGTAAAACTCAATAGCACTCTATGGGACCAAGAGACCTTATATTTGAATCTAAGTTTGTGAAAATCGATCTAGCCATCTTCGAAAAAATCGAGTGCACATTTTTGTTACAAACATACATACATACATACATACAGACATACCTCGAAATCTACCCGTCAAATATGCTACGAAAACATCCTTGTTGTAAGAATTTTCAAGGAGCATTAACAAACCGGAACTCGCCATCTTGAATGTTGAAACGATCTCATATATCATTTCACAGTAGATGTTTCTTCACATACGTTTTGAAAATATCCATATGATTGATTGATTTTTACAACATTCATTACGCAAAACTTTTTTCGAACAAAATTTCAAATAACGCAGATGGTTTTACACATCATATAACGTATCGTATCAAATAACGTGAACTTTCTTTTCGAAACTTAATACAACGTTAGCTTTTTTACGAACTGATTCGATTTACGAACCCCCGCAAAAGCTCGTAAATTAAGATTTCGGTGTATCTGGTTTGGTTCTAATTATTAGTTCATTATATTGGACCGTCTGAAGGAAAAATATTCAAACATTTTTTTTTTTTTCATAAATACGTTTATTTCATAGGCAATATACATAAGTACTTTAAACCTAATACATTTCGAATATCATATAGTATGTTGGTATTCATTAGTTAATCTAAACACTGTTTTTATCAAGCGAGTTGCTATTATAAATTACATTAAATGAAATACATTTATTTTGTACATGATCTTATAACTATTTCAGGTTTGTTTGTATCAGTTCATCACTTTTATTTAATATAAGATAGCTGGCTATTGGCTGAACTCATGGAAGCGAAAACAGTCTAACATAAAATGAAATTTAAATTGGAACTCCAATGGACTTCATGAAATAATAAAAAAGATTCATGTAAGGAACGTCACGACAAGCAAGAATGTCGCCAACTGGGACATTGGATAGTCTACCTTGGGTACGCAAGGAATTTATTAGTTGAGATCTGACATCACGATAATCCACGCATGTCCAAACAACATGGTCAATATCGCGGTAACCTTCGCCACAAGCACAATGATTAGTCTCGGAAAGTCCAATTCGAAGGAGATGTGCATCTAATGGAAAAATATTCAAATATGTACAATGTTATTCTACATTTCAAATTTGTTAATTTGTTTGTTTAGGAAGTCAGATCGGGATAAAATTTAATAGCAGTGTATGGGACCATAAGACCTTTCATTTGAATCAGAGTTACGTTATTTATACGATTATTTATTGTTTTGTATATTGTAGCAATCGGTATAGCCATCTGCCTTCGAAAGGAATACACACATACGCATGCACATTCGCACACATTTTCTAAACTCTTCGAGAGTTGGTGTTTGGGAAAATATGGGATCTCTATGAAGTTATCGAGTAATGTTGCGTTTTTATGTCATCTTTCCACTGTATCAAATTAGATTAAATTCTAATTTTCAATCGTCAATTGTCATCGCAAAAACTTTGCGTAGAGATCCGGACACACTAAACCATCAACAAACAGTAAATTGAATTATCGTCATATCTCGTAAACGATCGCTGCCTCAAAGAGGCAAAAATTGCCGAGGGGACTGACGACATTGCCTGTTTTCAAATAGTCCACCGCAGTGTAGCCATTGTTCGCAATATCGTCCCGAATCTGGGCAGTCGGTGTATTCTTCATGCAACGGGGGCTTACGCCGCTTATTAATATTCATGATGGTAAATTTAATTGCGAATTTCAGCTGTTTCAAAATGACAGCCTACATTCCTGTGGGATGAATTTTCAGTCGTGTTCATGTTCCATGTCAATTCCTTCGAGCATGGCAGTTTCCGTGCTGTCAATTAGATAATAGACAGATAGTTTCGGGAAAAATTCAAACGAGCTTCTAAAAAAGGCACTAGTTTTCGGAACTCCAGTCTGCTAGTTGCTACTACTGTAAAGATACTGTCAGTTACCATTTAGAAGATAACAAAATTGCATACAACTCTTCGGATGAAGTTAAAGATTAAAGATGACTGGAACTTAAGTATTGTTTACAGCAAATAGTTTTTTTTTCGTACCATGCTGCAAACAAGGACAGTAACGTGAGTCGTTAACAGCGCGTCCTATTTTAACGAAAGCAGTTCAAGTTATGCAGCTGCTCTTTTTCTCAAACAGCATGATTCCTCTTGTCCGTACAATTTAAAGTTTTCAGTTTGATTTAATTTTAACTGAAAGTTCTTTATCGTAAATTCGAGGCAAAAAGCTATACTTATAACTGGCATCATTATTTGTGCTGTATTGCGACATCGTCGGATGGATTTAAATTATTTTAAAAGTTTTCTGATTGATAATCTAGTAGAACAACAAGGGGTATATAAGGGATACTGCTTTTGAAACTCTTTTGAAGGTTATCAGGCTAGTTATTTTAGAAAATCATGGGTTGAAGATGGATTCATGCTGTTGCACAATGCCATATGATGAATCTTTCGTGTTGCACGGAATTTTCTCACTACTAGTTAAATAATCAAAATTATATGTGACGGTTACTAACGGTCCCAAGATGCGCCAACTCGATTAACAAGAAAGTGTGACTAAATAGCGACATTAAGCAAAGCAAGACGGTTCGAGTGCGATTGCAGAAGCCGTATATAAAGCTGCTGACAAAGTTTGATTGCGTGGTACAGGATGGTGAAACCAAAATTAAGATAGACTTTGAATAGCATAATTTTTTCTCGGCAACTGACAGATTTTGGAACACGTTAGGCTGCTCGGAGTTCACGAATAAATATCTCGAGTGCCTGTTCAGCTGTTTTTTGTGACTTGAAGAGCGACTTTTACATCGCTACCACGACCATCAACCAAAAAAGTGTTTGTGCAGAAGTGCTTGGAAAAACGAATGCGATCATTCCTCAAACACCACAATTTTTTCGTTCTTTCATTATTGGTTTTGAAATATAACCTTAACGGTAAAAGTCCCAAATCGTGCCGATTGTTGTTCAGTTGCAAAGGACTGATTTACCACTATTGACAAACAAACAAACAAACAAACAAACAAACAAACAAACAAACAAACAAACAAACAAACAAACAAACAAACAAACAAACAAACAAACAAACAAACAAACAAACAAACAAACAAACAAACAAACAAACAAACAAACAAACAAACAAACAAACAAACAAACAAACAAACAAACAAACAAACAAACAAACAAACAAACAAACAAACAAACAAACAAACAAACAAACAAACAAACAAACAAACAAACAAACAAACAAACAAACAAACAAACAAACAAACAAACAAACAAACAAACAAACAAACAAACAAACAAACAAACAAACAAACAAACAAACAAACAAACAAACAAACAAACAAACAAACAAACAAACAAACAAACAAACAAACAAACAAACAAACAAACAAACAAACAAACAAACAAACAAACAAACAAACAAACAAACAAACAAACAAACAAACAAACAAACAAACAAACAAACAAACAAACAAACAAACAAACAAACAAACAAACAAACAAACAAACAAACAAACAAACAAACAAACAAACAAACAAACAAACAAACAAACAAACAAACAAACAAACAAACAAACAAACAAACAAACAAACAAACAAACAAACAAACAAACAAACAAACAAACAAACAAACAAACAAACAAACAAACAAACAAACAAACAAACAAACAAACAAACAAACAAACAAACAAACAAACAAACAAACAAACAAACAAACAAACAAACAAACAAACAAACAAACAAACAAACAAACAAACAAACAAACAAACAAACAAACAAACAAACAAACAAACAAACAAACAAACAAACAAACAAACAAACAAACAAACAAACAAACAAACAAACAAACAAACAAACAAACAAACAAACAAACAAACAAACAAACAAACAAACAAACAAACAAACAAACAAACAAACAAACAAACAAACAAACAAACAAACAAACAAACAAACAAACAAACAAACAAACAAACATTTATAGATATATTTATGGTTTATTAAACCATGTTTTTGCTGAAAAAGTAGCTTATGCATGTTGAAAATAATGTTCAACTTCGCTTGGTTGCAGTTTGAGATGTAAACTTTTGATGATCTTGGCAAGAGTCGGTAGACGATATCACTCGTATTTAATCGATAATAGTGATTAAACCTTTTAATCTTTTTGTCTCGTATATGCTAAAACAAATTTTTTAATTGTATCATGTTTCTCTCTTCTTATATTGAGAAACGATGTAAAATAGTACTATAACGGGTTTGTGGGCTTCCTCGTGAAGCTTTGTTTCCGAAGTAAAATTTTTTACGCAAAAATCTTCAATTCAGACATTAAAACCCCGCGTCAAAGGTAGCGTGAAAACAATATTCCGTATATTTTTCCAAAGTTCATCACTCTCACTGCTGCTCGGTTCTTCGGTGCCGCGAGACGTGCACGAGCAAATTGTGGTCCAAAGCACACGTTCGATTTGCATGTTTTTTCTCATATCGCTAGAGCGCATCCATGGAATGTTGAAATTATTGTAAAGAACGCTCAAAACTACCATTGTAAGTAGAAAACCACTAAGCTGTATAGAATCTGACGAGTAAATGACATGCTAGTTTTTCCACGGTCATCGTGCGGGTTGACCAAAATTGTCCAGCTTCGCAGCATACCCTTAGCATGCTTCGAGTAATAAATCAAGATGCAATCGATTCGACCTTGTTATCATGTTAAAGTAGTTAGAAACTAACAACAATAATTACGATGGGCAGAGCAATTTTTCAATTTTACCGTTCATTCGTAATTCTCCGTATTCCAGTTATGATAACATTGAAGAAAAAAAGTTCGATACCCTATCGCACCTACTCAACACCTTTGTATGATAATTGTCTTTTTATTGCGATTTTTTCTTTAACCGCTCACCCCATTATGAAAGCACCTTCTGGATTGTAATTATTGGGCCATAAATTATTACTAAAGTATACAGTACATGTACCGATCATGATGATTAAATAATTCACAATTTTTTTTACATTCACGGTAGAATACTCATGAATATATAAAAATAAAATGACACTTTTGCAGATTTTTCGATATTTTCCAGAGCTAAATAACTTCATTCAAATATAATTAATCTTGTCATCAGTTTTTATGTATTGAGCCGTATAATAAAAACATCATTAGAATTTAATGTAGGTAGCAGGTTAAGTGTGTATCATAGCTCTCAGCTAATTTATGCGTCGGATAAATGTATGTGAAAGTATCGTTCATACAATCTGTTCGCTCCGTTAAAATAGTAGTAAACTATTGCTACATCCACATAATCGAGAACATGTTCGAAACACCTGGAATAACTGAAATGTTAGAGGCGCTTAATCAGCACTATTCACTATCATATGCAAATAGAAATAGTTCGCACCGATAGCTTGTAGCTGAGCTTTCTCTCCCAGAACAATCAACAGAAAAAGACACCGCTGCCATTATACGCAAAGAGGGGAAAGTGCCTTGAGCTAGATGCACTTGTACTAATCAATGAAAAAAACATATCGATGGCTCTGCCTAATCAAACACTTGCACCAAATAGTATATCTGAGACGATAAACGATAAACGATAAACGATAAACGATAAACGATAAACGATAAACGATAAACGATAAACGATAAACGATAAACGATAAACGATAAACGATAAACGATAAACGATAAACGATAAACGATAAACGATAAACGATAAACGATAAACGATAAACGATAAACGATAAACGATAAACGATAAACGATAAACGATAAACGATAAACGATAAACGATAAACGATAAACGATAATCGATAAACGATAAACGATAAACGATAAACGATAAACGATAAACGATAAACGATAAACGATAAACGATAAACGATAAACGATAAACGATAAACGATAAACGATAAACGATAAACGATAAACGATAAACGATAAACGATAAACGATAAACGATAAACGATAAACGATAAACGATAAACGATAAACGATAAACGATAAACGATAAACGATAAACGATAAACGATAAACGATAAACGATAAACGATAAACGATAAACGATAAACGATAAACGATAAACGATAAACGATAAACGATAAACGATAAACGATAAACGATAAACGATAAACGATAAACGATAAACGATAAACGATAAACGATAAACGATAAACGATAAACGATAAACGATAAACGATAAACGATAAACGATAAACGATAAACGATAAACGATAAACGATAAACGATAAACGATAAACGATAAACGATAAACGATAAACGATAAACGATAAACGATAAACGATAAACGATAAACGATAAACGATAAACGATAAACGATAAACGATAAACGATAAACGATAAACGATAAACGATAAACGATAAACGATAAACGATAAACGATAAACGATAAAGGATAAACGATAAACGATAAACGATAAACGATAAACGATAAACGATAAACGATAAACGATAAACGATAAACGATAAACGATAAACGATAAACGATAAACGATAAACGATAAACGATAAACGATAAACGATAAACGATAAACGATAAACGATAAACGATAAACGATAAACGGTAAACGATAAACGATAAACGATAAACGATAAACGATAAACGATAAACGATAAACGATAAACGATAAACGATAAACGATAAACAATAAACGATAAACGATAAACGACAAACGATAAATGATAAACGATAAACGATAAACGATAAACGATAAACGATAAACGATAAACGATAAACGATAAACGATAAACGATAAACGATAAACGATAAACGATAAACGATAAACGATAAACGATAAACGATAAACGATAAACGATAAACGATAAACGATAAACGATAAACGATAAACGATAAACGATAAACGATAAACGATAAACGATAAACGATAAACGATAAACGATAAACGATAAACGATAAACGATAAACGATAAACGATAAACGATAAACGATAAACGATAAACGATAAACGATAAACGATAAACGATAAACGATAAACGATAAACGATAAACGATAAACGATAAACGATAAACGATAAACGATAAACGATAAACGATAAACGATAAACGATAAACGATAAACGATAAACGATAAACGATAAACGATAAACGATAAACGATAAACGATAAACGATAAACGATAAACGATAAACGATAAACGATAAACGATAAACGATAAACGATAAACGATAAACGATAAACGATAAACGATAAACGATAAACGATAAACGATAAACGATAAACGATAAACGATAAACGATAAACGATAAACGATAAACGATAAACGATAAACGATAAACGATAAACGATAAACGATAAACGATAAACGATAAACGATAAACGATAAACGATAAACGATAAACGATAAACGATAAACGATAAACGATAAACGATAAACGATAAACGATAAACGATAAACGATAAACGATAAACGATAAACGATAAACGATAAACGATAAACGATAAACGATAAACGATAAACGATAAACGATAAACGATAAACGATAAACGATAAACGATAAACGATAAACGATAAACGATAAACGATAAACGATAAACGATAAACGATAAACGATAAACGATAAACGATAAACGATAGACGATAAACGATAAACGATAAACGATAAACGTTGGTTACAACAACAAAATTGCCATCAACAAGCAAAATTGCCGCATCTGGAGTGAAGACCAGCCAGAAGCATTGCAAGAGCTACCAATTCATCCCAAAAAAATAACTGTTTGGTGTGGATTATGGGCCGATGGCATTATTCGCGAAAACCGACCGATGTGTTGGAGAGAGTGTGCCGAAATTGGACATTGTATAAGGGACATCTTACACGGAGCCGCTACCAACATGTGCAAGAAATAATCTTCAAACATTAAATTATATTGATCGGTTTATACGATTTCAATAAAGATTTCATCAGTTTTATCATTTTTTTTGTTTTTCTTAAAAATCGAATCCAGAACCTCTATAAAAATCAACAATTGCTCAATAGCAAAGTCTGCAATACTCGAAAAACTGCTCGGAAAGACTACCCGAAAAAGTGGTTCGCTAACAATGTTCGAGAACACTGCTTTGAAAACTACTCGAAAACACAGCTCAACAAATTGTTCGAAACCATAGCACTAAAATCGGCTCGAAAAAACTTCTCGAACAAATTCTCGTAAACACTTTTTGATAAAACTACTTGAAAATCAACTGGGAAGGCTACTCGAAAACTGTCCAGAAATTAGTCGAAAAAATTCTTGATTAAAAATGTCTGGCATAAGAATCTTGATGTTAAGTTTTCTGACGTTAAACTTCTTAACTAAAACTTTCTGATGTAAAACTTTAGACGTAAAAAATCTGACGTGATATTTTTAACGTAAAAATATGTTGAGGTTGAAATACCTGACGTATAATTTCTGAAGTAAATTTTAGAATGTAAAATCTCTGCCTTAAAATGATTGACGCGGTATGTTCTGGCGTTACCTTCTGTATATGTTCAAAACCAGCATTCTGAACTATATAGAAAATAGCGTATTTAAAATAAATCGTTCTATCTATATGGTACATACTACGAAAAAATCACGTAAACTCGCAATTTACTTAAATTTACATCCAATGGCATGTGAATGTTATTCATTTACAGCTTATCCAAATAAATTTAATCCCGATGAACGCCCACAATCACGATATAGCCGTGGTCAAATAAACAGCATGAACCTGTTTCAATCCATCTAAAGGTGTAATGATGCCTTTCTCATAGCTCTCGTGTGTTCATATAAAAATGTGTGTTTTTTCGTAAAAAATATTTCTTTGATTCTTGAAAAACAAAAAGGTTTGTTCATCAACTAGTATTACCTACAGAGTAAAACAATACACAGAGTGGTAAGAGCATCTCTGAGAAAACGAAGCGAGTCTCACTATTGCATGTACTTCCCCGAAATCCGAGAAAAGTGACTGGGATCCATTTTTGAGTCTATAGTCACAATCTTCGGTCGTTACTCGATAACCGGGAATCAGAAAGCCGACATTAATTTGTTTCGCCGTCTACTGACAATGACTATCGATTGGAATAGTTTTGAGGCAAGCTTAGAAATTAGTTTACTTGTTTTACTCGACGCTTTGAGTGACGGTATAAATATTTTAACAATTTTCACCCTGTAATTCCGCAACCGGCTGGCGGATCCAGATAAAATTCAGGTATTCAATATAGGACCTTCAAGATCTTTTATTTGAACCTAAGTTTGTAAAAATCCCAATCCATTGCTGAGAAAAGTAAGCGAGATCCATTTAGGAATATATGACCACTATTTCAGGTGCTTCCGAAATCTGAAACCAGGAACCAGCATAGCCGGAGTCGGTTTGTTTTATTTATCTACTGATAATTACTACCGATTGAAATAGTCTTGGGACAAGTTTAGAATTTTTTTCACATGTTTTGTTGCGTCACTTTTAGTGACGGTATAAAATTTTTAACACACTTTACCCTATAATTGCGAAACCAGAAGTCGCATTCGGATGAAATATTGAAGTTTTGCATAAGAGTATAAGACCTCTAATTTGACCCTACGTTTGATAAAATCGGTCACGCCATCTCAGGGAAAAGTGAAGGAATAATAATGGTAATTTTTACACTAATCACACTGTAATTCCGAAACCGGAAGTCGGATGAAGATGAAATTCAGGAACTATGAATAAGACAGTTTCATTCTTCATTTGAATTTAAGTTTGTTAGAATCGGTTTAGCCATCTGATAAAAGTAAGTGCACTTATTTTGTTCATTTTGTTTGCACATATCATCCTGTAATTCCGGAACCGGAAGTGAGATTATATTAAAATTCAGGATCTTTGTATGGGACTACAAGACCTTTCATTCTAATCCAAGCTCATGAAAATGGGTTCAACCATCTCCGAGAAAAATGTGTGCAAAAAAATGTTACATACATACATACATACATACACATACATACACACATACATAAATTTTCCATACTCGACGATCTGAGTCGAATGGTATATGACATTCGGCCCCCCTACGATGGTTATCATCAGGTATTCATCTTGACAAATCTAACTGTATTGGATAACTTGCTGATTAACTGCGCAACATATTTGTGTAGCTTCAGAATCAGGCCTTTTCGATGTCATATCATGAAACACATGTGAACAAACTTCAATTCCGATGAAATCATTCCAATAATACATTGGACGCGAGACTTACGGAGTTGTGAAGCTAGGCTTCAACGTGTTAGCATAACCTTTATTCAACGCGAAAGACAAAGAGGTAAATTAAACAAAATCAGTTCATGTAAACGAGCACATGGCACAAAATGAACCGTTGCCAAAAGAGATGAAAAGGCAGCAACAGAGACAGAACGAGTAACGTTTTGTAGCACTTTATATTTGAAATTTATTTGCCGCCAGGATGGCCGGTTCTCGAGAGTAAATAAAAAGGCTAAAGGGAAAGCTTTGGCTCGTTGAACCTGCTACGAACTACAATGCCTTGCTGAGTCATAGATACACTCACCCCAGATACAGGTCCGGGAAGAGAACGTCTTCCCTGTGTGAGAAAGTTCCCAGTCCTTCATCGTCCGAAAAACGCATTGCTCTCGAAATGAAAAGCATTTTCCAACCTCGTCTTCGTTGCTTGAGATTTTACCGTGCTTCAGAAACTTTCCCTCTATTTTCTACCAGTTAGTGGATATTGTTGAAAGCATAGCTTTTATTTGATTTATACAAAAGACATTTATTGCATTTTTATTGTTGAACGTGCATAGAATGAACCGAAAGCAGCTACCATCCTGCTCCGCATTGTACCATTTTCCCTTTCCCCCATGGTGAATTCTTTCCCGGGGAAAATTACATGTTACGAAAATGTTAGGTTGTAGTTTTTCACGTTCAGAGCACAATTGAATGATGCATGCCCCTTTTCACTCGGTTGCCTTCCGCCGTAAAATTAACAGAACAAATTCTGTTAAACAGCGGTCAGTGCAAATACTCGATGAACAAATTGCACCAGCTACTTGAGGAAGGTGAAGGAATGGGCGGTGGAAATGGTTAGAAAACTGTTCTGCAACGCAACGATTTCCAAATAATTTCAACTGTATTATCATCCGACGCTCAGCTCGACAGGCAGGTGATTCACAATTGATAAGGCATAAGGCAGCTGCTACCATTCAAAATTGTGTGGATCATTCAGTCCCTATCAGGTCAAGCTTGAAAGTTCCAAAACATTTATGTATCAGTACCGGTTTTTAACTGCTGTCGTTGCATGTTTTCTCGACGATGTCAGCTGCCGAATCCAGAAGAATCTTTTGTCTCACGATGAACTGTTGTGAAGTTTGGGTGCGTGCAAAGAAATTTGCCACCCAGCCAAGTATAGGGTTGAAGCACATATGAGGAACGCAGGTGTCAGAACCCGTAATAAATATAGTATGGATCATTTCTTTGTCGAGACTGCTGCTGCTGTTTCGAACGGTTAGGGTGGTCATGTGATGTAGCTCTTTTAGAAATATAGTATTGTTAAAAGTGTTTTGTCCTGCAAAAAATCGCTGTTCTACATTGTTCCTAGGAAGTAATCAGAAAATAAATTCGATTATCCAATGATGTTTTTTTTATTCAATAATATCCAATAAAGTTGATAGTCGATGGTTTTTGACGTTGGACCCAATTTCAGACCAAAAATAAATAATCGTAATCAATTGAATATCATAATCAAAATTGAAAAAATCACTGCGGTTTTATTAGTAACATCCTCTGTCAGCTTAATGAAATTTAGCTGTTGATGAAGGATTCAAAATAAAAGTTGATATCATTCTCCTCGAATCGAGTCTGTAGAAGCGATTTTTTTTTTATTTCTGGTTCTTTGGTAGTTGACTTCGTAGTTTGAGGTACTAAATTTCGACTGGCGCGGTTCGAATTCCACTTGAGCAAAATGATAAATAGTAACAGTAATCTAACCCAAATACATTGCAATCGCTCACAAAGATTGAAATCATATGATTTATTATTTGGGTGTATCCGATCACATTTATTCGTTTCAAGTACTGAAAAGAAAAAGTATGTTTGTGATACTGTTCTGTTACATAATGGCATCAGGAATTAATTTTTGGAATAATGAAGCTGCATTTCTGTACTTCAAATCACTTAATATTCAGATATGGATACAATCCATTCGATGAAGTTATATAGTTTTGTAAGTTATATACTATTGGTGCAAAAAGATAATGAAATTTTAAGGAACCATAGTACTGAAGTACAAGCAAGAAGATAAAGTAGATCGGTTCATATAATTAAGCATTAATTTTCTACCAGAGGTGTCAAACTTATGAATATTACCTAACTTGTTTTTCTAAATGTAATTTAAATACATTTAAATGAAGATAGAGTTAAATTAAATCTAAATTAAATTTTCACTCAAATCTCCAAACAACCAGGGAAACGAGCCGCTTGAGCTAATTAGCTCTGGAATTAAAAAAAATATTCCAACTTGTCGCATGAGTGGATTTTTTTAGAAAACTCCACCAACTTGTTTGAAAAGCGTTTTCCGTCCACCGGTTTGATGAATGTAATCATTTCACATTCCTACTTGAGTATAGTTTTCTAAACGCACGAAACATACACTGATTTGTACAACAATGCATGAAAACTCAGATAAAAATAATTCGGCCATTTTTCATTGAGTTCAATAGCTTCAGAGCTTGATTGTTTTAATTTCTTAATGTCAAAACTTCTCCATAATCTAATGCTTTTTCAAGTGAACTCGAACAAAGCTCGAATATCGAGAACCATAGTACGAAACATGGTCGACTCGATAATATTTTGATCGAATCTAGATGCATAATGTCAGCCCAGTTTGTTTTTGTTTCTCGTTTGATACCGTCATAAAGAGCACACGGTCGAAACGACAGAAACAACGAATCACGTAAGTATAGCTTTCAGACACGCACAGAACTTGTTCTATTCCAGACGAAGGGAGCTGATTTTTGAGTATGTGGTGTGTTTGAGCGAAAAAACCATATGCTCAGTACTAGGTGGTAAAATGGAAAATGGATCAGACGCATTATTCAGGAGAAAGAAATACAGCAAGAGTTTCGGAAAGGAACATGGAGAATGGCAGCCCAATTTGCTCGGTCAGATTTCAGGGACGGGATGAACATCATCAAAGTAAAACAAGCTAGAGCAATAATCGGTCATGCCATCTCTGAGGAAAGTGCATAAATAATTTTAAATTGAAATTTTTACACTAATCGCCCTATAATTCCGGAACCGGAAGTTGGATTTAAGTGAAATTCAGAAATTTCACAAATGGTTTTTTGCACATTTTATCCCCTATCTCCGGAACCGAAAATCAGATCCAAGCAAAATTCAGGACCTTCCATTTGAATCTAAGATTGTGAAAATCGGTGTAGTCCAATCAGAGAAAAGTTCGTGCACTTATTTTAAAATATTTTTGCACATTTTACCCCATAACTCTTGAACCGGATGTCAGATTCTAATAATATTCAGGAATTTCGTATGGGATCACAAGACCTTTCATTTAAATCTAAGTTTGTGAAATCTTCGTGAAAAATTAGCGCAAAAAAACTTCACATACCCACATACGTACATGCACACAGACATTTTGCGTACTCGACGAACTACACAGAAAGAAATAATGAAATTTACACGACATGTAAACCAATAGTAACATGAAATATACATGGGTTGAATCAAAAGTTTGATTGAAAACCATCATCGTTGTAAAACTAAATTGGATTGCATTGAATTTTCAATGAGTAGAACTGTATCTTTCAATTAACACTTAATTTTGCGTGATTGTGATTGCATACCTTTCTATATGAGAAAGGCAAAAGTAATAGCGCAATGTATATTCAAATTGTTTCTGAGTGTAAGCATAGTATTGCGAAAACTGTCCCTGAGATTTCTGTGGTTGTTGAAAAGAAGCAGTTGTAAGTAATTGTAAGCTTTTAGGTAGTTCAACATGCTACCGAGCAATTTGAGAACGTAACAGCCGAAAAGGAGACAAAATGCAATTCGTGTCTTTTGAAATGTTAAGTAGTTACAGCTAAAATGATTCCAAGATATTTTTCAAGAATTCAAGGTTTTTTTCTGGATAAAACATAGCCAATTCAGCACTACAAAATGAATTTACCGATCAAAAGTAATAAATTTATTCATTGTGAACTTTCTTCTGGGAGTAGCCACTCTCTTAAAATAGTTAGACATGGAATTAAAAATACTCAGATGCTTTTTGAATTGCGCCCTTTTTCTTTTAATCGTTGTAACTCGGAAGCTATTATATGTACAAAAACGATGTCGAAAAAGAAGTGGTAGAAAATCAATCAGGAATTTTTTTTGGCAACCTTGTCAACTGATATAGTTTGAAAGCGACTCATAGTCATTGTATTTTGCACTACCGAACGTTAGCACCAGCACCAGCCAATCATAGTTCGTCAACGTCACAAACAACAGCTTGATCAAAACAAACATGGCTAAATAACAATGTGAAGAGTGTCACCATGAATTTGGAACCAGTATGGTGTGGCTTATGTGAAACTCCGTTCCACATCAGTCAAAACTGTTGTGGTTTCAATCTTCGCTCATGCAAAGATATTTTTGCTCAAGGTAAGTATGTTTACTTGCACGAAGTGCAGAGACATGCTAAATGGTAGAAGTATTTGTGCGTATTTGGCTGATCTTAATCCAAATACGAATTCCACCAACAGTAACAGCAATATCAATGTATAGATACAGCAACTGACGTCTCTTCAATTTTTTTTCAAATAATTACATTTTCAACTCAAACGGAGAATCCACATTTATTGTGAAATTGGGCAGTGTCAATTTATTATTGAAAAATACAGAACAAACATGATTTAGAGGTATTTTTCCAATTTCCTTCTGGAAGTAGCCGTTTCGAGATATTTAGACATAAACTGAAAAACACTCAGATTGATGAACGTGGACGTGTTTCAATCACTCAGAAATTTTAGGTATGAATTTCCGATTCTGAAATTATGATTTCGACCTATCTGAATTCACAAGATTGTCGGTACTTAGAACAAAATAAAACTGCCAACTGTCAAATACACATTTATGTCAAATAAAGTACCAATCGACAGTTTCGTTCTTTAGAATCGGTTCAAATACCGCAATTCAGCTTTTTATTGGACCCCTCTGCAGTCCATGTTTGCAAACCGCGCGATATTGCAGTGACATGGAACACGCGACCAACGCGCCTTCCGGCTTGTGTTTCGGATCCAAGCGAACGAAGGAATATTTACACGCCTTGTCCTCTTTTTCACCGCCGAATCCGCTCGTGCATCATGGTTTCGGTTTTCTGCAATCATTCCGATTCTAGTGGTGCAATTTGGCTGCGGAAACCGGTTTCTTTCCCACTGTCAGAAGCTTTTTAGGGCGATGAAGCACCTGGAGAGCCTGTTCCCGATGGAAAGCGAGCGGCAGCGCGCTGAAAGCACACTTCGAAACGGCAGGTGATGACAATTCGGCTTGCGTACTCGGTTCTTGGATAGAGCATTTAATATTTGATTTATGTGGTTCTGTTTCATGCAAGCTGTTCGATTCGGAAACCAAAGAACAAATAAACAAATTACACAAATTACTTGTTAATTAGAGTCATTGGAACCACCCACAAAAAAAATCTGGTTTATGGCGTCTACCAGTTCGACCTCACAGAATGCACCAGAGCATTCATGCAATGCCAATTTGACACAAGTGCATAAAACCTTGTTTGCCCACAAAACATCATTTTCCTACGGTCGTAAACCCCGGGAAGCCACTTCAAAGGTTCTGATGTTTAGGAAGCAGTTACTCCAAGACAGATGGAACTTCAACTCGAGCTGATTTTATGTTTGCTATCCGCATCTATGCACTGTGCGTGTGCGTGTGCACTGGAAACGCTCACATAAGTATGGTTGACAGAATCAGAATTAATCGTAAATTACCCTCCCATGGAAAAGCTAAAAAGGGCAGTGCAAATGAAAAGTGATCTCAGATTTCTTCATCGTCATGTTTTGAGTCGCAGAATCATAATCGTCCCTGCCGGCGTCGCCTAGCAAAGGGAGCATTAACATCAGAAACGGACGCTTCGTTCTCCTACGACAAAGCTGTTAAACTCGGCATGATATCTTCATCTGCACTGTTACCGTTGAAAGGAACGCTTGCTTCCAAGTTTGTTGTCATGTCATTCTATCCAGCCAGTCCTAGAAAATGTGTTCCATTCTATTCCACCACTTGAACTTGAGCCGGAAAACAAAACGCTTGAGAGTCTGATGCTGCTTATTGAACTGGTTCATTACTTCTGTAAGTCGAGAATCAACCGATTCATATCTTTGGCAAGAGACTTAGTAGTTAAAAGACGAAACCGGACAGTATCTGTGAGTTTACGATGCCAAAAGTAACCAGGCGGAATTCGAAATTACGTGTCTTAATCCATCAAATTTGATGAGTTTTCATATCTCAATAATCAGATGGATTTCATTTCTCAATAATCAGAAATTTCGAAAAAAAAAACAAACCGTTAGCACTTGTCAGTATGTTCTTCCGGGGGTTTTATATTATGTATTAATTTTCGACAACGTTTTAAGCTACAAGTAGCAGCAAATAACCAAAAACTCTTCGCATCGTTGACCCCGACTTCTCAGGACGTTGTGGGCAACTGCTGTCTCTTGGTATTTATTCTTTTAACTACATACTATCAGCTTTCCTTCAATGGCTCAATGCTCATCCGACATACATATGTACAACAGCAACGGCATCACTTGACAGTAGGCACTCAAAGACCCCCAGCAGAAGCATCAGTTCAGTCTCTTTCAGGACACATGTGACAGAGTCCTATGCATGCATGATACGCTGGCAAAGAAGACATACCGATAATTATGCTACCTCTCATACCGTGCCAAGCATAACCCGATGGGGTGGCTGAGGAACCAGCAGTGGCAGTTGAGAACATCATTTTTTTGTTTCTTATCTGCGTCGTATTGTTTTTTGTTTGGCCAAGATCTTTTTCGGCAAAACTCGTTCTCGGCTCTGTGCAATAATTAGACACCGTAGGAAGAGTATTTGGCACAGGCACTAGTTAAACTTGGCCAGCACCATTTGTGATGTTGTTGGATCAACTGTTTTTTTTTTATTAATCGCATGTGTAGTGTATATGCAAACAAAATATTGTATGATGTAATGTTTGAGATGAGTAGCAAATTATGAAGCAGGGGGAATGTTTTCGTGTGTTGCGAACCTGATACGATACCCTCACATACTGACGAGCCCGGTTATGGAGGGAACATTTTTCGTTTGTAACTTTGTTCAATATGTTGTTATTTGATCATTATGTTTCATTCAAGAGAGGCTACCGATTTTCTTTCTTGTGATGCATGTGTTATTCGTGCGATTAAACATTACAGTGATGTGCCTTCTCCAATACCTTATGATCAAAAAAGAACCGGAATTTTCATTTTAAAATTCCCGCACTTGTCTAATCGGTAAACTTTTATTCTCTCAACGTTTACAACACTTTTATACACATTCTGTCAAATTTTGACGCATATCGTACGATTAGTTTTTGTTCAGCGTTTCAAACCCAAAACATCAGTTAAAATACAGTTCGTGCTCGCATCGCAAACGACACAGTCGAAAATTTCTTACGGTCGCGACGACAGAAACAAAGACAATACAGTGCAGTGAACAATAGAGTGTACGAAATGGGCAAATACGATTTAACAAAGCCTGAAACTTGGCCAAATTCAATTTGTATTGATTTCAAGCGCTGCAAAGTTAGACCTGCAGCAACCGAAATTGAAATCTTGCTTAAGGAACGAATGCATCTAAACGTTAATGATGTAAGTAAGATTCAATTCAACAAGGCGTCGAACTGTGTGTACATTATGTTCAAACGTGAAAAAGATGCAATTGCATTTGCTTCGGTTAATAACGGGGTGCACAGTATTGATCATGACAATGTTAAATATAAAATCCCTGTGTACATGGTGGACAATGCCATAGAAGTACGTGTGCATGACCTTCCCCCGCAGACCAGCGAGGGGTATGTTCGGGAATGTATGTCGCAGTACGGTGAAGTTCTTTCCATCGAAAAGGAAGTATGGCGGAATTTTTTCCCGGGTATCCGGAATGGCGTGCGAGTGGTACGTATGCAACTACGTAAAGCAATTCCATCTTACATCATTTGTGGTCAAGACGGGATACATCCGTGTAAAACGTTGATTACGTATGAAAATCAATTGGTTACATGTCAGTTTTGTGAACAACCTGCACGGCAAACCTTGCACTGAAACTGCGAAAACAAACTAAAACAAGGACAACCACCCAACAACGGAGACTAGTGAATGCAGTGCTCCTGTTTCAAAAGCACCTTCACCATCTAACCAACTATCAACTGCAATCAATGTACAAAGCGCATCTACAGCAACTGCAAATGAACCCAAGACTGCGATCAACAATGAAAACAAGGAAACGGAAACCACTCACAATTCCAACGATGTAGCAATGGATGATATGAGCAACGGACAAAATGACCTCCAATCTTCGCTAGAAGGAAATGGAAGCTCCTCTCCCCCTAGAAGAAGGGTGACAACGAGATCCAACAATAAAAAAATTATATTGTGTAACAAAAACATGGGTAAATCGGCCACGTAAAGCTATACGAAAATTGGCCTGAATAAAAATTGTTATAAATATAACAAAAATCAGTTAAAATGTGTTCGGCTGATCCATAAGAGATGCCCAACAACACAGTAATCTCTCTAATCGGTACAAAACGATTTTGCAACACGATTTGCTTCGCCGATTCAATGTTTTCTTCAGTAACAGATGTTGTTGGACGGCCAGGGATCTCATCATGATCCAAGCTTGTACGATCACCTTTGAAGCGTTTATACCACTCGTATGCCTGTGTTTTTCCTAGACACGGTTCACCAAAGGCCTTTTATAACATTTTCAACGTTACGGAACACTTAAAACCATTTGCAACACAAAATTTGATGCACGCACGTTGTTCTAAATAATTTTAAAAATCGCCACACGAAAATTTGTCAACTTCTTTGAATAGACGCCAAACAAAAACTAATCGTACGATATGCGTCAAAATTGGACAGAATGTGTATAAAAGTGTTGCCAACGTCGAGAGAATAAAAGTTTACCGATTGGACAAGCGCGGGAATTTTAAAATGAAAATTCCGGTTCTTTTTTGATCATAGGTAAATTAGCATTGTATTTCGATATAAGTGCGAGCTTAAACTAGAACACTTTTATTGCGAAAACCATGGCCGATTTATCCCGCGACAAGCTGAATATTATCTTCCAATTAACAAATGTAACTAGATTAAAATGAACAACTCTAAAATTCTGTTTGTACAACTCAAAAATTTAATTTTTATAAAAAAATCAGGCCAATTAACGTATGTATAAGCTTTACGTAGCCGATTGAGCCATGTTTTTGTTAGATAATTTTTTTTATTGGATCTCGTTGTCACCTTATTTCTAGGGGGAGAAGAGCTTCCATATCCATCTAGTGAGGATTGAAAGTCACTTTGTCCGTGGCTAATCATATCATCCATTGCTTCATCGTCGGTGTTGTGGGTGGTTTCCGTTTTCTTTTTGTTTCCCTTGTTGATCTTGAGTCTGATAGTTGGTTGATAGTTGGTTTGATGGTAAGTGATTTTAAAACAGGAGTACTGCGTTCACTAGTCACCGTTGTTGAGCGGTTGACCTTGTCGTTGGTTGAAGATGTGTGTCAGTGCAGAGTTGACCGTAGTGAGCAGGTTGTTCACAAAACTGACATGTAATTAGCTGATTCTCATAGGTAACCAGCGATTTACCCCTGACCACCTATTACATAAGATGGAATTGACTTATGCAGTCGCATTCCGCCATACTTCCCTTTCAATGGGAAAAATTTCTCCGTACTGCGACATTCTTTCTCGAGCGAAATGATCATTCGCCTGCGGGGGAAGGTAATGTACAAGTATTTCTATGACATCGTCCTTCACGTACACAGGAATTTTATATTTAACATTGTCATACTCAACACTGTGCACCTCGTTGGTAACCTTTTCACGTTCAAACATAATATACACAGAATTACCCGCCTTGCTGAGTTGAGTTACATTTACATCATTACCATCATTAATTCAAATTGAATTTGGTCTTGTATGCCAAGTTTCAGGCTTTTATAAATCGTATTTGCCCACTCTACTCTTCACTACACTGTATTGTCTTTGTTTCTGTCGTCTCGGTCGCAAGTAATTTTTGACTGTGTCGGATGAGAGCGAACACGAACTGTAAAATTTAACATTTGTTAGATAAGATGTAAATTCGTCGCTTCTTGGCACTTGTTATTGAATTAGACTAAACTCTGTTTAAATCAAATTAAATAATACAAAAAGAAAATGCAAATTTTGAATTTAAATATTTTTAAATTCATTTAGGGGTTAGCCCAATTTTGTGCTAGGGTACATAACCGTTTTTATTATTTTTACGTTTCGTCTTTGACTCATCACTGCAGAGCAGTTCAAATTTAACTGCTTACTGCTAAACTCGGCAGTTCAATTTGAACCGCTAAGCAGACGTAAAGTTTCTGCTACTTACAGAACACTTTTTGTTTTGCAACGAAGTACAATATCTTTTCTGACGTGCCGAACGAAAACGTGTTTTCGACTATTTCTGGCCGATGCAGGTTTGGTCATTTAGGGGTTAGCCAAATTTTGTGCTAGGGCACATAACATTTTTAAATTTCTATAGTGGTTCAAATTTTAAAAATGGGCATTACCTTTAGCTCTCTTACTGTTGAGTCTTTGGGATCTGAAAATAACTATCGAAAAGCAGAGTATTATTTTAGACAGCAGAGAACAACTGAATTGTTAGATTTCAACTAAGATTAAGATTTTAAATAGTTCTCTGATTTGTTAACAGACAATCAAATTTAGGTCATAGTACTTTATTCCGATTCGGAATTTGACCTTATCTTTCAACAGAACAACTGTATGATCAATAGAACAAAATCTACTTACACCATGAATCCATTCAAACATTTTATCACGATAGATCCAATAATTTCAGTTGGTAACCTAAAATTATTTTTTGAAATTTCCCGGGTTGATGGTTCAGAGTGAGTGGTTGCAAGACGCTGACGCATGAAAACGTTCTCGTGCAAAAACCTGATAAAAAAATGGTTAGTATTTGCCTTTAAACTTTTTAATCCGGTCTATAAAAGTAAAGAAAATCCTTGGTATTACATTCCTTTTGTGGAAATTGAACTTCTGTTGCAATAGACTTCGCCGTAGCGTACGGAACCTCTGCATAGCTGGTGCTACAACTTTGATGACACAAAGACTTCTAGTTCAGGGCTCGAACATACGACAATTGACATGTAAGTCTACTGCCCTATGCATTGACCCCCAACAAGGGTGTATTCCGGTCGATTCACTGATAATATTTTTAAGCTACTATAATTTTTGGCAGGTTTTAGTGCTAATAAAATAATTCTGGTGGAATAGTAAATGTGCAGAGATACCAGTGGTAACCTGGAAAGTAGTACTACGGCAAGCATCTGAATGGCGAATCGCAAAATACAGAGTAGGGTAACAGAGGTATTTTGGCCACTTCATATATTTTGGCCCACCTAACAAACTTTGTCGATTTTATCGGATTTAATTGATGTGAAGTAACTCATGTTACATAAATTTGAAGGTAAACACATTAAATTACCTATTGTGGAAGGGTTTTTCAAAGATATTACAACATTTGGTGGATATTTATTCAAAATGGGCCAAAATAAAATCATTCCTAAAGTGGGCCAAAATACCTCTGTTACCCTACGACTGATGAATCAATCTGGGTACATGCTCAGCTGAAGATAGATTTCCAAGGGGATTCTACCTCATGAATGGATGGAAGGAGTGGTATATCCCATCTACAAAAAAGGGCTATAAGCTTGACTGTTGTAACTACCGCGCAATCACATTGCTGAACGCCGCCTACAAGGTATTCTCTTAAATCCTTCGCCGTCGTCTATCACCAATTGCTAAGGAATTCGCTGGGCCGTATCAAGCGGGATGTACTGTAGCCCGCACCTATACGAATCACATATTCGCGGTAAGATAAGTACTCCAGTAGTATCATGAATACAACGTACTGACGCATCACAAAGCAAAGCAAAGCGTCATACGACACAATCGATCGATAACAGCTATGGCAGATCAGAAAACGATACGGTTTTCCGCATAAACTAACACGATTGGTCAAAGAAACGATGGATTGAGTGATGTGCTACGTCTGAGTATCTGGGACGTTTTCGAGTTTCTTCGAATTCGATTGAGTAAAGTACGCCACCACACGAAATTGACCCTCTACGAAACGCTCATTAATCTGGTTATTTACTATCGCCACGAGACCTGGACTATGGAGAGGATCAACGCGCTCTTAGTATTTTCGAAACAAAGGTGCTACGGACCATCTATAGCGCAGTGCAGATGGAAGACGAAACATGGAAACGGCGTAGGAACCACGAACTGCAACAGTTGCTAAAATAGGACGGCTACGATAGGATGGGCATGTCATTAGGTTAGGAAGGCAACCCAGTGAACATGGTTCTTGAAGCTGACCCGGTAGGCACAAGAAAAAGAGGAGCACAGCGAGCAAGGTTGATCGATCAAGTGGAGGGGGACTTATAAAGTATCCAGGCTTTGAAAAAAACTTTGATAGCGAAATTTCTTCACTTATCATGCTGTAACTTTGGAACTAGTAGTCGAATCGAAATAAAATTCAAGAATTTTGTTTGACATCTTAAGACCTTTTCTTTACCTCTCAATTTGTGAAAAATTGACTAAGCCATATGTGAGAAAACTTAGTGCACATATTTTGATAATTTGTAAAGGAAACTGTCCTCCGAGAAAAAGTTTTCTCCGTGAAAAGTGATTGCATAACCGGTTTATCCGGTGTAAATAAATTGCATTCGAAAAATTATTATCAACACTAATGATAATAATATTTTCCATTGGCGCACTCTGATGAAATCGAAGGACAGTCAAAATAAAGTAGATTTTTTTAATCGTCGGCGGAAGTTCAGTTTTTATATATAAATATATAAAATCATGGTTTCGTGGTATTAGCCGTAATTTTCATCCAAAATATTATATTATTTGTTATGCTACTGGGGTCGAATCTACCAGAAATTCATTGAGTACACACCCAACGGGAGTGAGCAAACATAGTATCCGGTAAACATTGAACAGAACCTATTCAAACATTCTCGTGCAACAGCAGCAGTTGTTTTACTTGATAGGCTCCACATTACTTCGACGATGACGTCATCATTGGCTCTACTGTGGCGAACGAAGGCTCAAAACAAAACCAATCGAAAGAGCGGATTCAGCTCATTATGAGTGAGAGTGCGGCAGAATACGCACAACATGTAGCACCCGTTAGCACCAACCTTCAAGACAGTGTGTATCAAAATATGTACCGGTGGAGGATGATGCAATGCAACACAAACATTCACATCACGATGGCACGCGACGCGGAGCCTGCGCGTATCTATGTTTTATGCTCTCGATTTCGTAGCGCTCTCACTCCGCATACGCATGAAGTGTTCATGGGGCTTTGCGGATACGAAACATGAGTGGGAGAGCGCGTCATCCTTCTGGTGGCTGGGTCCGGCCGGGTCGGGCAAGACGGATTCAAGCTTCGTGTTTTTCTATCTTTCTCAAGTGCTTCGTGCGTTGGTTGTAGCAGCAGGCAGCAGGGTCGGCCTCGGTTTACCTCTCGTGACATCCGAGCGGTTAGTACGAGCTGGATCTTTGTGCTGTCACGACGTTCCGTTAAGATAATGTATACGACAGTGCGTTAGATATTTTTTTCCCTCTCACGATCCACTGACGGTCAGGACACAGATCTGTCATCTGTAGTAAATCGTGGACATCCGCCTGAGAGGATTGAATAAGTGTAAAGGATTACAGATTCGGTGGAAATAGTGAAAACGATGTTCCAACGTGCGCATTAATGCGGATCTCGTTATCGGGAAGTTTTCGTGAGAGCAAGTGATTTTCTATCGCTGCAGGGAGGAAGGACCTCCTCGGAGCTGCTGCCAAGTGATACCGACTTTCCTGGTGGGAAGGGAGTGAACTGTGGTTTAGAGGTAGAATCGGAAAAACTCACGAATACCATTACAGGGAGGGAAAATTGGAGAACATTAGTGATATTTGGAATCTAGTTTAGAGTTAAGTTACATTTAAAGATGTGATGATTCGACGAAGGATAAGTTAGAACAAGAATTATTCTGTGCCAGTAAATCGCAAAAATCTTTCACCGTGTATAAAAAACAGTGAAGCTTTAATCGAGGGGAAATTTCCCTTTTCTCACCAGTTTCGGTGGGTGTGTTTGTGAGAAATTGCCTTGGATGCTGTATGTAGAGATATGTGGGAAAGTGTATACTAGAGCAGTGAGATTTGCGATAATTTCGAAACACCAACACTGAACCAGAGCAGTCTCAGCAGCAGTGGTGCAGCGCGGGCAGAGAGGACTCTGGTAGTATTTGGTGACATACCAGGAAGTGGATGCTTTTGACATCTGGCAGATTTTTCCTACAGTGAATGGTTTGCCTACGAGGTGTAGTGTACGTAAGAAGCCATGTGCTATCAAACCTAAGTTTCCAAAATCCTCGAGTCGTTTGCATATCGAGATAGTGAGAATAAAACCTTCTTACGTACTCAAGGCGACTGGATCGCTAGAAATTTTAGCGTGGATGCTAGTGAAACGCAGTAGAAATATAAAATGAGGGTGGATTTAGTGAAGAGCTTTTCAATCGGATGTTGATGGAAGATTTATGATCTCCGGTTGTCAACCAACCAATTCGTATCGAGTAAGAGAAAAAAAAGTTTCTGGGCAATAATGAAGACACCACTGCAGAGGATCGTGTCGAAAGAACGGTGATTACGCGAAATCCCGGAAGTGCCGATAGTCGCGAAGAAACGAGAAAAAGGGGGTGGATTTTGTTATCGGTGTGAATAACAACAGGAAGATGCAGTCCCTCGTTGATGGTTAAATCCGAAAGAAAGCTCGTAAAAAATTGTGAATGGTGGTGTGCATTGTGCTAGTATTACCAGTCCCAATGGCAATGGCGAAACGGGATAGCTAAGACCAGCGGGAGACAAGTGCAATTTTCTTTATTCTGTGGCTGCAACACTATCTTCCTGGGATTGGTGATTCGATGTTTTCGTTGTTGTTGTTGTTTTTGTGATGTTGTTTGTTTGGGTTGCTCCTTTCGACTGTGGCTGTGATTTTTATTTCGCGAACTGTGAATTTCGATATTGATGTGAAGTATAAATCTTTGGCAAGCTAAGAAACGCTTACCCAGTCAATGTGTTGGATTAAAAACGAAGTTCTTATTCTACTAGTGTCTCTCGTGGCATCAGCTTTAATCAACTAGGTGAGTGTTACTGACTGGAATGTCTTCCAACGTAAAGCTAATCATGAAAATTTGTACACAGCTTCGTGTATCAATACTCTATGATAGGGTAAGAGTACTGAAAGTACTAAAAGTATTGTACATTTATGAGGAATTATTTTACAAACTATCTGAGAACAAGAATTCGTCTAAAATAGAATAGTAATGTCAGGTATTCTATATTTTTAATTAAGGATTGGAAGGTATTGATTCCGACTTCTTTGGAAGAAGCTGGTTGCCCTTTAAATTAATTCTAGAACGCTCTCGTGACTTTTTCTGTACGTATACTCTGTTTGGGGTAGATTTCTTCCCCAGAATTAAATCTGTCTAAAACTACTAAATTTCGATATATTTACAAAGTTACACTTTTATTCCATAACCTAATCCTTTATAATAATATTTGAGTTAGATGATTTTTTCTATGAAATATTACATTTTTACCTTTTTGAATGAATATAAAAAAATAGGTATAGAATTCGCTCAAACTTTAGACTTTAGTCATATACCAATCGATTCAGCTCGACAAACTGAGCAAATGTGTGTGTGTGTGTGTGTGTGTGTGTGTGTGTGTGTGTGTGTGTGTGTGTGTGTGTGTGTGTGTGTGTGTGTGTGTGTGTGTGTGTGTGTGTGTGTGTGTGTGTGTGTGTGTGTGTGTGTGTGTGTGTGTGTGTGTGTGTGTGTGTGTGTGTGTGTGTGTGTGTGTGTGTGTGTGTGTGTGTGTGTGTTATGTGTGTGTTTGTGTGTGTGTGTGTGTGTGTGTATGTGTGTGTGTGTTTGTGTGTGACAACTGACCTTGAAAACAGAATATGTTTCCGGACTTAGATTCCGCACGGTAATAGCTATAGATTGCCATAGATTGTCACAATCCGTCCACTTTTCACGGAGATATCGATTTTTTTGTGTAAACGACTTTTCGCCTTATTCCAGTAGTAGGAGTTTTACGCGTTTGATGATAAAGCAACATAACACCCATATACCATTCGAATCAGTTCGTCGAGATCAGCAAATACGTGTGTGGCAAATAATTTCACTCAATTTTCTCGGAGATGGCTAAGCCGTTTTCTACAAACCAAACTCCGATTCATATGAAAAATCGTATGTTCCCAAACAAGGTTCCTGAATTTGGATCCGACTTTTTTTTTTTTTTTATTAACCCTCCACTCTCCCCCACACCAAAAGGCTCGCATTTGAGCCCCCTGGTAATGGGCACCATTTTCAGCCATTGGCAACAACAATTATAAAACAAATATTGAATTACTACTATACTATATCTAAAATGGCTGAAAATATTAAAGTTCTTGAAGTAACATTAATGATTAGAGAGATATACTAAATATGACAAAAACGAAAAGTGTGCTTCTAGTGGATTATTTGTCCTTTTAAAGAAGCACATATATTAACAAGAATAGTTACAATTTAGGTGATTCTAACGCGTTGAATTAATAATTACATTTAGCTGTTTGTAGACGGTTTACATATAACACATAGGAATAAAAGACACAAATACATAATTAATAACTTAGATTAGTAATTGGCGTATACGAGTTCTTAAGTAGTTTTTGATGCTGGATTTGAACAAGTGACGATGTGTAATGTTCTGTATCTCTCTGGGCAGTTTATTATATATTGCTGGACCAATGAATGTAATTCGTTTCTGACCAAAATTTGAAAATGCACGAGATTGCGAAAGATGATTAACTTGCCTTGTGTTGTGAATTCGAGATGTTGTATTTATTGTTATATTGTGAAAAGTCTCCGGATTGTGTATTATGTTGTGGATTAAGATTAATGTTTGTTCATCGCAGATAGCTAGAATGGGTAAGATTTTATGAGGAAGATCTGTATAAAGCTGAACTGTAGGAAATAGAAAGGGTAGATCGAATATTATTCTGATACAACGATTTTGCAATATTTGCAATCTCTTCAATTTTGACTTGCAGGCTCTACCCCAGACAACGATGAGGTAACTCAAGCGAGGATGAATATGAGCGAAATAGAACAGAATAAGTGTCTTCCGTGGTAGAAAATGGCTTACACGTTTTAAAATTCCGCACAATGATGAGATTTTTTTTCGATTTCCTTTATGTGATGTTCCCAAGACAACGTAGAGTCCAGATGGATTCTCAAATATTTGAAAACTTCCACTCTTTCTATAACATTTCCTTCCATAATTAAGTTGGGAAGAGTGGGAAGAACTTTCCTAGGTGATCGGAACATTACACATTTTGTTTTTTGTAGATTCAAAGAGAGCAGATTTTTAGAGAAGTATTCTTTTAAAATCAGCAAGTCGTTATTCATGTTTGTTATAATAGAACTTGTATTGGCATTCGGATAAAACAAGGCCGTATCATCCGCAAATAACCTTGGAGTACCAGAGAGATTAATCTTGCATATATCGTTAACATATAGCAAGAACAGTAAGGGCCCGATATTACTTCCCTGTGGTACGCCAATGCTTACTTGTTTTGAAGAACTTGTTTCTCCATCGATTGAAACATATTGGATTCTGTTTTCTAAATAGCTTCGGATTATGTTATTAGCAATCCCTCTGATTCCATACTTGTCCAGTTTACGGAGCAGTATTTCATGATTCAGAGTGTCGAAGGCCTTTTTTAAGTCTAAAAATAAAGCACCCACATATCTTTTGGAATCCGTTATTTCTAGAATATTATCTATAAGCTCAGTTATAGCAACGGTTGTGCTACTTCCGCTTCGGAAACCATATTGCATGCTGTAGAGTATTCTGTGATTTTCTAGGAAACAACCTATACGACTTATCAGCAATTTTTCGAAGATTTTGTTAAAGACTGAAAGTGTCGCTATAGGTCGGTAATTATCGGGTATTGCAGAGTCACCTGATTTTAAAATTGGAACAACTTTAGCAACTTTAAGGCAGTCTGGATAGAATCCTCCTTGTATCATCAAGTTGAATGAGTCAGATAAGATCCGAGAAAAGGATTCGGCATTGTTTTTTATTATTTTTGCTGGAATAAGATCAGGGCCAGGACTTTTGTTCGTTTTCAGTTCATTGATGAGAAGTATAATCTCATTCACCGACGATGGTTGGATGAAAATTGAATTTGGAATTGGATCGATGTGTTGCAGTGGACAAGAGCTATTTGGGGTTATATTCTCTGCTAACTTGGATCCAACTGTAACAAAGTGCTTGTTGAATGCTTCACAAATTAGTTTCTTGTCAGTTATACAATTTCCGTTGACGATCAAAGATGGAGTTGATTTGGTTTGCTTTTTACCTGTGTTGTTTAATAGCCTCTCAAAATAACTCCTTTTAGCTCGCTTTTTAGGTAAGTCCAGTTTTCTAGAAATATGCTTCAGCAAGCTCGCTAAGCGAACATCATTGGGGTCTCGACGACATCGTTTTAGGTAGTTGTTTTTAATTTTTATTTTGATGTTCACACATCAAAGTTTATCCATGGACATTGTGTGTCTTTGATGTTAGCATGCTTCGTGACTACCCTGGTGCAATCTTTTAATATATTGTTATATTTTGCTATAATGTTTTGTAGGCAGGTGTTCACATCCTGCACATGTTCGATAGCATCAACGTAACTTTTGAAATCATTGTTAAGTTTATCGTGATCAATAACTCTTTTGGATATCTCAACCAGATTTTTGCCGTGCTGTAACTTAAAAAATGTCAGAACCATGCTATGATCGCTTAGATCACTAAAAATAGTATGATTTTTTAAACGATGAGCATCGGACATGGTACATACAACATGATCCAAAATGTTTGAGCTTGCGGGTCTCGTAATAAACGTATTTGAGCACATAAAACCATAAGACTGCAAAAGATATTTATATTTCAAGACAACATTGTTATTAGATAAGTTGATTGGGACATTCATGTCTCCGAAAATCAAACAGGGACGATTACTACAGCTGTTGTTTAGCCACCTTTCGATATTGTCATGAAACATGTAAAAATCATAAGACGGTGGACGATAGACACCATGAACATCAATCACTTCCCCGGACAGTTTTAGTTCTGTATTTATATGATGGAAACCATCACTGCAGGTGTTTTCAACGACGTTGTATTCAATTGTATTTCTAATATACATCACTAAACCACCGGAGGAGTTTTCTCGACAGGAAAAAATACAATTATAGCCATTCATATTGTATAATGCAGTATTTTTACTTTTTAGCCAGGTCTCTCCAATAATTAATACGTCAATTGGAGTCGAGAAATGATCGACGGAGGTTAAGACATCATGAAATTTGTGTAACTCGTTAATTCCTCGAACATTCCATTGTAAAATTTTTAGATTCTTTGGACATACAGTCCCATGAGACAAATTAAAATCGTCAATGTTACTGTAGACATAATTTAAATTTTGATCCAACATTTTATTTACTACTTTCAAAAACAATAATTATAACTATAATTGAAAATGGTAATAACACTAATAACAATAATTATAAATTAATTTTAAATTAAATTTAAGAAAAACAGTTAATGAAAATAAAAATATTAATGAACGATAATAGTTAAAAATAATAACAATAAAGTTATAATAATAATGGTATTAAAAAAAATAATTGCAATTGAAAAAAAAAATAGATAAATAATTCAGGTGTGAAAGTTTTTCTTCCGCTTCGGTGATGGTGTTTGTTTAGAAGACAATCGAATGAGCAAGTTATTCAAATCCTCTCTGGTTCTGATGAGTTCTGGTTTTGCATTTTCATCCTTTTTTACAAGTATACCGCCTCCTCTCCCAGGCCAGACAAATTTGATTTTAAATTGTTCCTGGTGTTCTCGCATATTCCGCAACAGTTCTATTGATAAGGGGGTTAACTCATCCCTAATTGTAACGTTGGTTGCCTTACCATTAATCAAAAAGGAGGGATCAATATTTGTTGAAGTTATTGCACCTACATTTTTTCTACGAGCGAGTACCATTTCTTTGATGTTTTTTTCTCTGAATGAAATTTGGATGGGAACTGTAACATTTGGTTTGTTGATACTATACAGCCTTTCAACTGACCGAATCGAGTTTGGTGGCAATATAACTCCAATATGAGACAATGTTTTTTCAACTAATTGTTGAGTATTTTCGTTTTTATTGACTGGGAGACCCAGCAAAATTGCGTTATTTGAAACTATCTTTCTATCGGATTTATCGACATTGGTTTCTAATTTTTGCACATAGCTTGTGAGTTCAGTATGTGATTTTGATAATTCAGAAAGTTGCTGTTTCAGTTGTTCGTTTTCGATCTTAAGATTGTTGAAGTCTGATGAAATATTGTCAAATTTTTCAGATAGAAAATTCTGTGATTTTTCAATTGCCTCAGTGACAGAGCGAACTTCTGCTTTTACATGAGACATTTGACTAGAAACTTCGGCTTTAACTGATGTCATTTGGTCAGCAACAACACTGGCAACAGTGTCCTTCAATTCCGATGCAAACATACTCATCATTGATGATCTGCTGTTTTGCATCTCTTCAATTCTTTTGAATATGTCTGAACAGTTTGTGGTGCAGAAATACATGTTTGCCTTCGCTCTACTAATAGCGCTACCAATAATATTTCTGCACTTGAAGTGAGCAGCAGAGAAACAATACATACACGAAAGCACCTTGTTCGAATCTGGTTCCAGCTTCTTGCAAACCACACAGATAACGTTGTCACCATTCATCTCCATAGCTGGTTCGGAAGGAAAGGAAAACAAAAAAAACTAATAGCTAACAATGGACTAGGGGTGATACATACATACATATATATATTTAATCGATTTCGTGTTGTTACACACGTAACATAAGTTTAGGCGTGTATGGAGAGTCAATCCGATAGTTCGACAAGTAGGAACTCCGGTGAAAAGTGAGAGTGCTGATGGAAAATCCGCTAGAAAAATAATCTACTGAGTTAGTAACCACTCACTCAAGGATCCCACAGCATCAAATTCACTATGCCACCTAACCCACCAGCGTTTGTCAGTCCCCGCTGAATCAGTTATTGCTTGGACCACAACCACCTCGACTTGCATGCAAGTTATCTGAGCATAACCGAATACCGCAAAGTGGTCCTTGCCTCTCAATACCTTCTGGTTCCGTAACTACAGGATGATATGTGAAACGAAATTAAAATAATGCAACTCATTTTTCTCGTAGATGGATGAACCGATCTAATATTCTAATGAATTCTAAGAACCATCTAAAATTCAAATGAGATGTCTTGATCCTATAAAACATCTTACTTTTTAGTCAGATTCGATTTCCGGTTTAGGAGATACAGGGTGATTAGTATAAAAATGTCCATTTCGCATCAAATAATCAGGTTTATCGGGTTGGTAGATTTGAACAGTCGACCACCAAATAAATTTATTTCAGTTTAAGCGGTATTCCGTTTTCGATTCGGAAGGTACCATAAAATTTAATTCGCACTACAATTTCTTAAAGATGTCTACACACTCCTCAGGTGAATTTAACTGGTTTCAGCTACAACGATTTTAGAATTCCGGTTCCAGTATCGAATCGTTTCTCAAAGCTCAATCATTTTCTCAAAAAGGCCAAATCTAACTTCAAAAACAAAGATTCAAATTAAAGGACTTACGGTCCCACACAAAATTGGTGAATTCTTTCCGATTCTGGAATTACAGGATGATAAGTTTTTAAAATCCATACCGATATAGAAGATGTAAATTATTTGGCGTATTAATTTATGGGCATACGAATCATTTTGGGTTATACTAGTTCCTGAATACCGGCTCTGGAAGTACCATAAATAATAACGAAAAACGCTAAAGTGGAACTTACTTCGACATCTCCTGGAATGTTCAATCGATTGTCACACGTTAAGATTGAAATTCTATACGATTTGCAGTTTCGACATTACAGGGTAGTGAGTGATTAAAACTCAATTTTCCGTTTAAAACGACGATAATTAAAATAATGTCATGAGAACTAAAACACCGATGAATATCCATGCATAAAACAAATGCGGATTGATAAAAAAAAGGTATCATCTCACTGCTAGGTGGATTAATCACGTTTTTGTAAAACAAGTCCCTAAATACGCCAGAATTTCCTTTTTATTTCAACTCCAGCCTTTTACAACCGATTTTGAAAATTTTGGTTACATTGTAAAGGTTTTGAAATTGTTTTTTTTTCGTGATCAATGGTAAATGTTTCCCTAACCAAGTGTTTTTATTCCGATATATTAGTTAGCCACGAGTTAGCATTTATTAACATCATAAGTAGGTTGAGCTATTGTATATCAGTTACGCAAAAGATAGGAATGTGGGCTGCAGAGTATGAGACATCATGTGTTGCAAGCTATTAAACAATGGTGTTGCATGGTATAAAAGTTATGACATATTTAATATATTTCAGTATAACGAATATATTTTGTCTCTTTTATTCGTGAAGCCAAAAATATCGACACAATGGTACATTATTTTTATTTCACTTAACTGGCTGAATGATTAGATATCAGATTGCGTTATCGTAAAGGTTGATTATGGTTATAGTAAACCATAACCAAATAACGAAGATTTGAAGTAGCGCTGAGGTAGAAATCTACCCCACGAGAGTGTTTTAGGGTTAATTCATTTGATCATTTCCGGTTTATTTTTTGAATTACTCTGTCTGATGAAATTTATTCCATAGGATTCCATCTTCTCTTAAAGTTGGTCAACATCCAAGCATTCGTATGTAAAATATTCACTGTAGTGAAATCAAATTAAAATAGTTTTTTGTATTTGCCAATTAAAATCATATGTTTACATGTATCTAATAATGTAAAACAGCTAGACAATTTCACGAAGAATAATTGTTCAAAATTTCAGCTATTGAAAAAAAAATTACCTTTTTTTTTAATCCATTAGAATGTATGTTTGGCGGTGGTATTTTTTTTGCTAAGTTCCTAAGACTAGCGTAACTTTCCGGCTCTGTCTTTACTCTGGAATTCGTAATACTCTGGAATTCGTAATAATGAAATTTCTAGAAAACTCTTCATTTCGCACTTCAATACACTTCTAATCTTCTTGAAATTTGATTTGTTTAAATTTTTATTTTCTTTGTCTTTCGAAAAAACAGTTTCTATTAATTGCATAAAAAAAAAGAATACGGACTGTTAGAAAGCCAGATGGTTCAATAGATGTATGAGTCATATTTGAAAAGTAAGAGTCGAATGCCGAACATTTTAGGTGTTGTTACGATTCGTTCATCGTTGCTCCCTCCAGTTGCGAAAGGACCTTCAGCTGCTGAAATTTATCGAATGTTATGCCTAGTTCATGAACTAACTGAAATAAGGGGAGGAAAGGTCGAGCAATGGTCTCAAGATTTTAATGCATGATATAAGAAAAATCTCAACTCACTCAGCAAAGATAAAGAAAATAGATTTCAAAAGATAAATTAACTGTAAAACCGTTTAAGATGTTTGAAATATAAGATTCATCGGAATTATTATAAGCTCATACGCGGATTACGATTAGATTTAAAAATTCCGGACTCGCTTAAAAAAAATTTGAACACAAAGTAGGAGTATTATGAAAAATAAAAATGAACCGATTCGGGACGATTTTCCAGGACGAAATATTATAACTGAGAAATGATTTCGATTGAAAATAATAATTATAAATATTATAATCCTTTTACGCCAATGTACGAATAAATCCATTTACATTCTCCAGCTTTCTGAGAATAATAATTTTTCAAATTTCTCAACGTCTATGAATTTGTTAAATTATTAATACTTAATGGACATTTTTTGCCACACCTAAACCGAATAGGTTCTGGTTCTGCTAGGCTTGACCGACCTCCCCTGGTTGCTACTCCGTTACTGATCGGGATTAACTGAAATTGGACAGAGAATTTCTAGATGACCTGGGACTGGTGAATCATTCGTCAATGTACATCTTCTAAGATTCCCACAATTCATTGATCAGTACCGGCGCCGGCCAGGCCCGAACGTAGATTGTCAAAGGAATGGGAAGGAATGTTCCTCCAACACTTGTTGTTTCTAGAGACCGTGTATACTACTGCGCACTACACAAGTGTCACGGGAGTAGGATATTTGTGAGTATAAATTTCAGTAATGTATTCGCGCGCAACTTAATATGTTTCGGGTTCGCACGCAACTTAGTATGTTTCGAGTTCAAAATGCTCGGATGCACCACAAAACTCATGGACTTCCCGAGTGAACGTTTCAACAATATCCGATATTGAAGTTCCGGAAAGTCTTGATGCACAGTTCTTATTCGTGGAAACTGAGGGAAAATTTGTAATGGTATCGTGGAATGAATAAAAACTTACCTAATTTTGTATTTTGTACTAATAATATAAACGAGATAATCCAATTTTCGACATTTATTTGGTTTATATTTTGTGTTTTTTTAATGACACAGCTAAAAAAATTTAGGGTATTTACCAAGCTTTTGAATGAAGACACTAGAATATAATTTCACTAATTAAGAACTATAAATTTATTAAGTTTTTCGCCTAAATGCATATTTTATTGAGAATAACTGTTTGTGAAGATTTGCTGAAATGAGGCAATACAAAAAATTTTAGCTGTTTTTATTTCATGTCCAAGTACCTTGAGCACGTATTCTTGGACTCTTGGAGAGGTAATCTTACATTTGACATGAATTCAAGAATGCCATGATTTCTTGGGTAACGACAGAATATTACATCTAGGCTTCAAAATTCATCTCAGCTCCAGCAGTCATTTGATATGCGAAAACCATTAGTTAGAGTGAGATTTGTTGTCTCTGCTCGATAGATTGATCTTTACTTTCGTTGAATGAAAGTCGATAGCAAAATAATATTGTGACTATACTGATGAGATGGCTATTGGTACAATACTTCTATTAGCATGTAAAAATAAACTTTACTTTACTTTTTAACAAGTCAGTCCGAAGTCGAAATGTTCTTTCCAAAACAAATGGTTTTCTCCACTCAAGTGCAAAGTTTGATTCATATCGTAGTATGGTTATTGTACCAATAATCATTCCGTTAGAACTCTCTTAGATAACGGGTAAACAAAACATGACGTAAATTCAAGCATGACGGAAAATTTGTTTAAGCCTGATGTAAAGTCAATGCCATGATTCATTGTTATATGCTTTGGGTTGTAAATTCACTTAGAACTGTGAAGCTGCTTTTTGTGCATCTATAGATATGTAAATCATTTTATAATTCAGAATTATGTTTTAAATTAGAGGTGCTTCGAATCTTGTGTCAAAACAAAGAAATCGTTTGCAAATATGAGCGATAGTTGGAAATCAACTCGATGCAAGCTGTTTGGAAAGCGTTTATGCCATGCTGGTTCCGTCATGTTCTTTACTCCAATTTTTTTTAATTGTAACTATACTTTGGCTTCTCGATAAATACAATGTGGGTGGAATCGCGTTAATTTTGATTTTGACATGTTTGAACTCTTGTTTGTTTTTAACCTTTTAACATTAACAAAGTTTTCAACAACAAGCGACATTGCACAATTGTAGTCTGCTCCCTGGCCATCCGTTCCGCAGCTTGCCAGTTTGACAGACACTCGAATCAGATTTATTCGAGAGCCACACACATTCACATATACCCGCGCACCCAACGACACCGCACATACGCAGGTATCGCTTACCACTTAAAGGTCCGTTCAGCAAAATGCCCTCTCGGAAATGGTAACTTGAATCCACGTCCGCTCTTTGGCGCGTTTCGGATCAAAGTCGTCATTTTTGTTGTCTCAAATCCATTGAAGCTTTGCCCAGGCCGAGCAACGTCGGTCAACGCTCAAAGCTTCCTTTCGGTTATACGTGTGTGTGTGTGTGTGTGTGTGTGTGTGTGTGTGTGTGTGTGTGTGTGTGTGTGTGTGTGTGTGTGAAGTACTTGTTCACAAACAAAAACATCGAAGAACTGTCTGCTCTGTGCAGGAAATGTTGACAGCCCATGCGGCTTTCGTTACAACTTATGAAACGACGACTACAGCAGAACAGAAATAAATAGTAGCTTCCGTCCGTTGTCCTCCGCTCCCCATCTTTATAAAGGGGGTCCACAAAGGCTGGTGTCGTAATCGATTCCTCATCTAAACGGTTTGTGGGTTTTTTGTTTCTACCGCAGCCTCGGCGCTGAGGCTACGGCTAGGAAAATGATACTTACCTTTAAGGTTTTCGTTTCCGATTTAAATGAAACCGTTGCTAGAGTTTGTAATGAATTTGAGATAAGAGTACAAGAAAAAAACTTACTCGATGACTTGAATGGTTGAAGGTATGGAAATCTACATGAGTCGAGATTGATTTACATCGCAGACGCGGAGGAAGGGAGAAGATATCTGATACCAAGTTTTGGATATCGGCAACCAGGGGGAAATAAAACGAAGATTTGTGAAAACATCAAATGTGAACTGATTGGTTGATGTGTGTTTTGTGTATTTTTTGGTTGTTGTTGACTTCACTAAACTCCGCGGGGATACGAATGGATTGATGTGTTTTTCTCTTTGGTACGTAACCGATGCGGTGGTTTTATTTTTTCTTTTTTTTAACCGATTTCAGTTGACTTCATTGGAAAAGAACCCGTTTTATTATGAAAAGATTGATTTGATGAAATTTGATACAAGGTGTAACCAATTTAGGAATATCCGTGGTGAAACTGCGACAATTTCGGATCTCGTTCAATCGAATAAAGGAATTTGTCGCTGTAACAATATCAGGAAGGGTTTGAAAAAGCATATAGTCAAATTAAACGAGCCAACTGAATGTTTGGAAATTTTTCGCGAACAAAATAAAACGCACATATGCCTCTGCACACTGTCATCACATCTTGCCAATAATTTATTATTTCGTGGCACGAAAAGGCGCTTGTGCTGGGAAAGTAACAATGTTTGCTCTAAGAACTCGAGACTCTGGTCTGGTATAGTCTCAAAAGAAATAGAGAAAAATACAAGAGAAGTCTCACCAGCTCAGAAAAACGGAAAAGTTTATGTTTAATTTATTATAATTTTGCTCTTCTGACTTTGTGAAACATGCAAAATCATGTCCCAACCAACCGAACTAGAGAAACACACTGGTGGTGATGACGAACGTAGGAAGGGAACTTTTTTCCGGAACTTGAAAAGGGTACCAAATGTGACTCGTACGTGTGACTCTCGTACAATCCTAGCAGGCAAGTTTGCTACAACTCCGACGATCACGAAGTCACTGACGAACAAAGATGCTACGAGTGATAATAAAGAATTTGGCTGATGAAAAGCCGGAAATGAAGGACGGAAGTTAAGAACACACAACCGCACATACACAGTCACCTTCTCCCATATTGATGCAAACGTAATCATTTTCCGTGAATGCCAGGAACGGATGGAGCGGAAAGCCCTCCAATTTGCTGATGAACTCATGCTAAATGAAATACGTGCTTCGGTTGGAATTCTAGCATATTTTCGTGAAGCCAAGAATCACTCATGGTACAGTTGGTGTTTGTCGTTTTTCTTGGTTTGAAGTTTAGCTGCTTACTTTGGAAATTAAGCGAAAACAAACTTTGTGGTAGTGAAACCATATGGTTGAGGTTTTTTGAAAAAATGCCTTGGAATGACAATTTTAGTGTGTATTATTCGTTGTGTGATTTCATTTACAATTGGTTTTACATTTTAACTGAAATCTCACGCAAAATAAAACGTGTAAAGATAGGCCCTTTTGTCGGTTCGAGTTACTAGAAATTCGAAAATGTTTTGCTTTGGAAAAAAGTATCGGTACGTCCATGCCTCTCACGTGACATTATCGTTTGAAAAGAGGGCTTCGGCATAAATATGAATTATTTGAGAGATCGAAATGTGATGATTGTTTCAGAATCTGTAAACATGAAAAAAACACAAAAATCATTTTGATCGGAATATAAAATATTGAAAAACCTATTTTATCTATCTAGTGGAGTAATGATATTTGTCTCATATCATTCATATTCTCATAAATTTTGTTGTGAGGATCATCAAAATACTTTTCAATTACTCTTGAATATAAACACGAAAGGTTTCTTTGGTCAGCAATTAATAAAACCTACCCAAATTTAAAAATTTTTCTCCGTTTTTTGCATCATCGCTCTAAACGACGATTTGAAATTTTAAGCACAGTTCACCCTGTAATTCCGGATCCGAAAGTCGGATCCGGATGAAATTCAATAGCAGTCTATGAGACCGTAAGACTTTTCGTTTAAGCCTAAGTTTGTGAAGATCAGTAAAGCCATCCATTTTTTTTCTACTGATCAGCCTGTATTACTGAAAACGGAAGTCAATTTCGAATAAAATTCAATAGTTCACTATGGTATTGTAAGCCCCATCATTTGAATTCAAGCTGTTGAGAATCGGCTGAGTCATCTTTGAAAATGTAGAGTGCATATTTCCCATTTTTTTGCACATATTACCATATAATTTAGGAACCTGTACTCGAATCCAGACAAAATTGAATAATGTTTGTAAAATCTGAACGACTACATAGAACATTCGCGAATAGTACCAAAAGTGATTTCCTCGGTTAACATCGGATGCAATGTTGAAATGATTATAAAAAACAGTTCCAAAGCAAATAGGACAACCTAGAAATGGAAGCCGTTTTTTTTATTATTGCGAGCAAGATCAAGAAGGGTCAGGGTTCTTTCGTCGGAGTATTTTTCCGTCGAATTATTTAAGTTTCCTAATACCGGTTTGAAATTGACTTCTAATAATGAAGTATGCAAAACGTTGGTGTTCCCGCCTGTTTTGAGGTACAAAAAGTGTTCGTTAGTAATATTTTCTATTTTAAATAGAAGATTCAAATCAATTACTACAGGATTTGCTTTTCTAAAAAAGTACTATCTTAATTGAGCTTTCCAGATAAATTTATGATTTTTCTAGGATGGCTTGTTGAAGCATGTTGAAGCATACCGGGACTGGTTGGCCGAAGGGGCAGGTTGAACGAGAGTCTCTTATGAACAGGCAGTGGTGACATCTGTAACAATTTTAGTGGGATATTAGGTCGCCCATGTATCGACCCAATTTCAAATGTTTATGTGTTGTCGTTCGTACGGAACCGCGTTTGTTCTTTGTAAATATCTGAGTAAATTTCTATTTTCGTAAAATAATATGTGTAACGCGAATCAAATTACATCCTGTTTCTATAAATTTGGATCCGCGGAGTTGGTTAACCGAGTTATATATTTAGAGTAGAGCAAATTTTTGTATGTATGTATGTATGCATGTGTGAAGCCACCATCAGTTCAAGGCATTACCAGTGAATGCGGGTAGACTTAGAGTAGATCTGAATTTCATTTTCAGATAGCTTTCATATAACTGCTGTTAAGAAGGCCAAAATGGGTTTTAAGGACCCGGCGCCTTCCAGCAAGAACATCCAGCCATATAATAAAGAATTTCTCTACACCAGCTTAAACCCGTCTGATGGTTTTTTTTTGTTAGAAGGGTGCGTCTTACTCATTTCAGAGCTTCAGGAAGAAACACAAAGTTTCCCCCATGTGACTCAGGTTGGCAATCAACTCCATCATCCAGTCATTCACTTGTAAGATACCCTGATGAACTCCCTGCCCCTCCCCGTTGTCGATATAATTGAGCATAATACAATACAATATAATATCATACAATGCAATGTAACATAATTTAATATAATGCAATACACCATAACGTAATATAATATAATATAACATAATATAATTCAATATGACATGATATAACTACAGAGAACAGACATCCAAGTTAGTACAACCTTTTTAAAAAGCTGTGAAGAGCATACAAGTGAAAATCCGTTAAAAATCACCGTTGCACACGACTTTGCATGCATGAATGTCTGTTGGATATCTGTTCTCTGTGATATAACATAAACCAGTTGTATGTTCGAGCCCCGACCTGGAAGGATTCGTAGTGTCAGTAGAATCGTAGCACCAGCCATGCACTGGTTCTGTACACTCTGAATCGGCTGCGAAGTCTGTTGAAACAGAAAGGTCACATTCCACTACAGGAATGTAATACCAAGGCTTTTTTTATAATAATAAAAATAAAAATATTATTAATAATAACAATTCAATTCAATTCAATATTGCGCTTTAAAATGGGCTTCAATCTACAAGCCATTTCGCACCCTCTCATTCCCAGTCGACGCCGTTCTATTGACCAAATGTCATCATAAAACATGTTTTAATGTGACGTTTATGAATATGAAATAACGCAAAAGTAAAAGATGCTATTTCGCTTAGAACATGAAATCGGAGTTATAACATGTTTTAACTCATAGTGTGAACATAGTAATAGACTCTCGGGGAGGCATGAAATAGTAACTTGTGAGGACTTAGTTATCTCACCATTTGACGACCATTTAGCGTAGAGCAAATTTTTTTTAACAAACTTGGATATTATGCTAATATTAATGATAATAAAGAAAAATACATACATATATACACAAGAAATAAATCATTAAAAACAGATGATTTCAATATTTTGTTAAGTAAATGCATCAAAACTTTTCAAGCATTTAATGTTACTGATAGGATTTGCCAGTCTACCTACATAATACAACATGGCAAACACCGACAACGTTTACTATTGATGTGTTTCACATATTTTATCACATTCGGCCAACCTACCCCAGCCCTGGGGTTGGTTGGCGGATTTTTTTTCTCTGAATTTGATTGTTTATAACATTTTCCCTGATATGTTTACGATCTATTATCGATTTCTATGTTTCGCCTTCGGCTCATCAGTGCGTCAGCAGTTTATGTTGAACTGTTAACGCCACCTACACACTTAAATTTTTTAGCTGAGTCTCGGCAAAAAAATGCCGAGATTCGCACAGCCGAGTAATTAGCAATCATCTCGGCAAAAATAAAATAACTGAGCGTCTCGGCACCCTCAAATTTGACAAACGTCAAATATTGCCGAAATCGCCAGCATAAGATTTACTGTTTGCTCAGTGAAACGTTCGCTGAATATTCGGCAATCCAATAAAACGAAAAAATGAAAAAAAAACAAATTACCAAATCATCAGTAATTAAAAATCTAATCAATTAATTTTGTTTGTAATTTCTAAACATTATGAATACACCATTCAGGATCAAAAATATATTTTATTAACACTTAAAGGAGGCTTACAAATTTGTTGCCAGTAGTGCTTAAAGCCTCTACCTTAAAACATGTAGCATAATAAAAAGCGACGTTTCCGGATGCGGCCACCTTGAGTCGAGCTGGAAATATGAAAATAAAAATAAATATACAAAAATTTTCAATATTTAATGATACATATACGGTATTGTTCAAAAAATAAACTTACTTTGATCTATTGAATTTGTCCATGCATTGGGTTATTTTTTCGCATATCCCCCAAAGTTTTGTCTCGAGGACTCTTTGAGCTCCGTGTTGGGTGTTTTTCCCTTATAATGTGATCTGATAAAGTCGCTTTTTATAAAGCGAAACATGTCACTATATTTATTCAATATTTTTACTTGCAAGTGGTTCCACGTTTCTTCTAAGATTATCCATTTTTTCACTCGAGAATTTCATCAGAAAATAATCGCGCAATGCGTAGCGAAAATGTAACGTGGGAATAAATGACAGCTGTCGTGCTGAATCTCAGCAACAGCTAGCGCATATTACGAAATCTCGGCAAACGTCTCTGCTGATGTCGGCATATCTGTTGTTTACTGATAAATTCAGCAAGCAATTATGCCAAATTTCGGCAAAGTGAAGCATTTTACCGAAATATCAGTGAATGCCTTTAACGAAGTTCAGAAACATGCGTATTGATTACTGAGCAATCAGCAAATTTAGGTGTTGCTGATCAGTTTCGGCATTTTATTATGCCGAGCTCAAGAAACGGTTTTAAGTGTGTAACGGTCCAATAGTCATCAGCGATTTAGCAGACCGCTCATTGCGGTTTATGAAATGAATATATCACGTTCTCATGTTATGAAAGTGAGTTAAAAGTTAACATAAAAGACGGTAAAAAGCGATGGTGAGGCTGTGGAACATAGATGCAGATATTTCAACCTGGGCTAAGATTCTGATCCCATATGTCTCTCGTCGCATGTTTAGCCAATATTTTAAGAGTACAATTATGCAATTGTTTTATACTAAGTCTTTTTATCGCCAGCGTTGTAGCTTCAATAGCATCATCCCTGATTATTGCACTTAAATTTATTTCACGAAATATGTCGTTCGTGTTTTTTTAATAACCGGGCATAATTTTTTAATGGTTTTCAGAAACACGTTCCTTTTTTATAAAATATCCCTTATTTCACCTTCTTTTCAGACTTGCTTGAAAAAGAATAAATTCTATTTCCTGGAGCAAAACAAAATTAGTTTTCAGTTAATTGTAACTCCGATAAAATGACACGAGATAAATCATCTGATTACTAACTGTCATCCGTCATCTTGAATTTCGTCCACAAATTACCGCATATATATATATATATATATATATATATATATATATATATATATATATATATATATATATATATATATATATATATATATATATATGTATATATATATATATATATATATATATATATATATATATATATATATATATATATATATATATATATATATATATATATATATATATATATATATATATATATATATATATATATATATATATATATATATATATATATATATATATATATATATATATATATATATATATATATATATATGTATGTATATATATATATCTATATACATATATATATATATATATATATATATATATATATATATATATATATATATATATATATATATATATATATATATATATATATATATATATTTCTAACAGGCATCCATTGAAAATAGGCAAGCAATTTTCTGACTTAATAAAAAGATATGAGAAAGGCAAAACAGTCGGCACGCCCGGTAGGGCCAGTGTCGAATTTTCCGAAGGAGCGCTAAACAAAAAAATACAATATCATTTTACATGACAGCTAGACCGAAACAACACCAGAAAAAATCTTCACGGTCAGCTTTCAATTGGCTACATCGCCTACAGAAACAACATTGGTAGGACGAAAATGAGGAAAATGAAATTATGTTAAATTATGACTGATGGCAGCAAGATAGGGCCTAACTTTATTTTGTTTTCTCTTCTGTACCGTCAACATCAACAGCAGTGAGCTGAAAGAATATTCGGCTTTCCTTCACAATAAACTCTAGAAACATCCCCTCAGTTACCGACACACCAAATATTGCTGATATTCGCTCTCACTTGTATGAACACTATCATAGAAATTTTCCCGTATGGGTGATCCGTTTATCAGAGGAAAAGGACATCTAGTTGGCGTTGGTCAGTTTCTTGTAGTTACCTGTATTACAACGTTTGATACACTTTTGTGAAAGTAGTGACTGTGCAAATAGTGACTTTGTGAGAGTGTAATGACGTGACATATTAGAATTAAACGGTACAACGAACAGTACTATAAGTGATTGTTTAATTTCCTCTCAGGGATTTTCATTCCTCATGAAGAGTACCATTACAAAGTATCTTTATAATAAATGTTTTAATTGTAGGTCACTTACCCCTGTTCACATTATTTGTTGGAAAACTATGTAGGAGATACGGTTTACTTAGTCGACGATACTTCTGCATCAATTCCTATTCAGGGCCGATTTAAGAGTATAGCGTGGTTCTGTGTCATCAGCAAAGCAATCGTAATTTTACTTTCTTCGATGTTTTATCTTACATTTCCAAAGCATCGTAACCGTTGAATATTAAATACCAATACCGAAGCAGATGTTTTTTACTCTATCTAAACTACCCCGATCACGTTCCTTCTTCGGGGGACGATTCCGTTACTCGCCATTTTGCGGATGAATCTTTCGGTTCAATTCAGTCCTGCGGGGAAAATTTGTTCAAAAAATGTATGATAACCTAAAAGTAACCAGAAAATTCAATCTCTAAAGCTTGCGTCATTGTCTGGTTTGCTTTTGGCACATGCACTGTCACAAAGAACATGTTTTCTTTTTTTACGAGCCTTTTGTGTACCGACATCTACTGCTTTTGCTCTGTGCTGCAATGTGACAGCAGCAGCAGTAGTAGCAGCGTTCCCAGTGCCGGTGATGACAACGAAGACAACAGAGCTTTAATTAAAAGCAAGCTTCATCCACCCGGTAGTGTTTGGTAACGGCTAACAAATATTGACAAACAGTTAAGCGTCCTATCGCTTCTTTCATTATATCAATATGTCGGATCGAAAGTCGTGAAGGATGATCGATGTTTTGTCAATATTTGGTTTGAGGACTATAGTATAGTATAAAACGCAAGGAGAAGCTTCAACTTGTTATTCAGAAAACTTTGAAATCGAATGGAGGACGTTAGGATCATTGCGAGGACAGTTTGAACAGTTTATCATCTAATATCATGTTGACAGCCAGAACTATTGGTTTATATCACACAGACGTGATATTTATTAGTTGCTATCGATTATTCGCACACCTAGTTCTGTTTCAGACGATTTAAAACAAAAATGAATTGCTTTAGGTGGTTGTGCTTATTAGCATTAGAGAGTAACCATTTGTTGCTACTTCATTATTGATCAGATTGTGCAAACTGGGAAAAGTACGGAAATTATTATTCTGATTTCGTTTTGTTAAAATCTCGAATTTTTCTTCGCATACCATCAATCATATTTTGGACGCTCCACTTGCTAACCTAATCAGCCATTTGGTTCAACCATCTCTCCATCTCAGTCGCATCCAACTTTCCACTTTTCTTCAGCTTCTACAATTGAGCAATAATTCTGAATTTGGCGGAATTGATGGCAGTTAGGTGGATTGGTGTTTTTTTCGAGGAAATTGCCTCGTTGCCTCGTTACCACTGTAGCACTGACTGCTTATTGAATCAGGTCAAAACTCTACCTGTCCTTTGTGAGTTTTAATATACGGAAGAATACACTTTCCAGGCACTTCTGCTTGTACATTTGGAAATTCATAATCTTGTTCATCATGAAACCCAAATACCTTTCCAGATAAATAGCTTTCTTACCATTTCATTGACAAGAATGGCTCCAAACTTGCTAGGAACGTATCTTCGCTTTAGAAAACATTCGTCCGGGAAGCTTCAAACATTTAACCCATAATCCATATTCACGTACTTTTCGTCGTCCATGAGGATACATCATTGTACAGCTTCCGGGCACGTATATTGGTCACTTTTTGGTTACTTATTGACTTTCCTTCTCGCATAGAATTTTTCTGATTCATCATTCTAAACACCATCAAATACAGCTTTAGATTCTTGGTTCCACTGAAAACATAATACTGTTATCCAGCTGATCGATATTATAGCGCTCTCGGAAATGGTTGAGAACGCTGGGAAAGGTCGATTTAGAACATTTTAACGACATCGCGACTTTTTATCAGTCGCGGTCAGGATTTTTGATGTGAGTATTCAACTTTTTTGAAACAAAATAAAATCTACGAAATTTTCAATACTACAGTAAAAACATTTCAAAACAAACTGCTGTCGAAATATTTCAGATGACTTTGAGTTTTGTATTAGAGTTTTTGACCACAATAGCCGGTAATTATGATCAGCAAACTACAAATTAAAGCAGTTATGATTTCAATTTAAATGATTTATTACGTGTTTTGCTTCACAGTTAAAATGACGGTTTGGAATTAAAATCACTCTGTAAACTTCTAACCAGAATTTGGATACCAATGAAAATCAATAGCACCATTATGAAATCATAAGATCTCTCATTTGAATCTAAATTTTTGAAGATCAGTCCATCCATCTCGGAGAAAACATGGTAAATTCATATTTGGAGTTTCAGGACACTGTAGACTGTGTATATATGAATACATTCAAATGTATTGTCACCCTTTTTCTAGGGGGAGAGGAGCTTCCATTTTATCTTGCGATGATTGAGGGGCACTTTGTTCGTGGCTCGTCTCGTCATCCATTGCCGCATCAGTAGTATCGTTGTTGGTATTCGTTTTTTCTTCGTTTTCTTTATAATTCGCAGTCTAGGGCGTGTTGTTAGTTGCTGTAGATGCACCTTGTTGTATATTAATTGCAGTAGATGGTGAAACAGGAGTACTGCGCTCGTAGTTTCCGTTGTTGGGCTGTTGTCCTTGTTTTTGTTTGAAGATGTCCTTTTCGCAGTTTCAGTTCAAGGTTTACCGTAGTATGCACGTTGTTCACAAAACTGACATGTAACCAGTTGATTTTCATACGTAATCAGCGTTTTACACGGATTTATCTCGACTTGATCACAAATGATGTAAGATGGAATTGCTTTACGTAGTTTCATACGTACCACTCGTACGCCATTCCGGATACCCGGGAAAAAATTCAGCCATACATTCCTTTCGATGGAAAGAATTTCATCGTACTGAGACATGCTTTCCCGAACGAACTGATCGCTGGTCTGCGGGGGAAGGTAATGCACGCGTACTTCTATGGCATTGTCCACCACGTACACAGGGATTTTATATTTAACATTGTCATGATCAACACTGTGCACCCCGTTATTAACCGAAGCAAATGCAATTGCATCTCTTTCACGTTTGAACATAATGTACACGTTAGACGCCTTGTTGAATTTAATCTCACTTACATCATTAACGTTTAGATGCATTCGTTCCTTAAGCAAGATTTCAATTTCGGTTGCTGCTGGTCTAACATTGCAGCGTTTGAAATCAATACAAATTGAATTTGGTCTTGTAGGCCAAGTTACAGACTTTGTTAAATCGTATTTGCCCATTTCGTACACTCTATTGTTCACTACACTTTATTGTCTTTGTTTCTATCGTCGGTTCAATGCATAGGACGCTGGTCTTACAAGCCAGTTGTCGTATGTTCGTGTCCCGACCTGGAAGGATACTTAGTGTCAGTAGGATCCATTGTACTAGCCATGCAATGAATCTGTTCACTAATAATCGGCTGCGAAATCTGTTGAAACAGAAAGGTCAAATTCCACAAAAGGAATGTAATGCCAGGACTTTGCTTTCTATCGTCTCGACCATAAGTAATTTTCGACTGTGTAGGATGAGATGCGAGCACAAACTGAGAAACATTACTTTGATGTTTACCAATTGAAATGCGTAACTGTGCTTGATCTCTTATGCTCGGTTGGTGAATCAGCAAATACAATTAATTGATCTTTATTAAATGAATATTTCTCCGAACTGTCAACTTTTCGAAAAGTGTCTGCTTTTTGCCTTTAAAATAATAAATCCAACACATTATCACTTGATTTCCAAGGTTCAAAGTTAAATATGCGAAAATATTGTAAATACGTGTTTCGAATGTAAAACTTTTCGCAAGTAACGAGTTTTCCGACTATGATTAATTTTCATGGGAGAAGTGTTATTGTTCATGATTTCGATCATATGATTTGTTTCA